>NC_079564.1:13887870-14197125 GCF_015846415.1 Triplophysa dalaica | reverse complement strand
AGACATGCATACAAACACGCGCACATACAGAGCTGCGGCATGCGAACAGGCTTCGGATGTCATCCAGTCATCGGTCTTTTCATCTGCGCGGAGACTGTGGAAGTTTAGCAGAAATGTTTCAAAGAAGCCTGGCAAAAACACAAATACGGCCTCTTCTGTGACGAATGACTCAACTGGATCACTTCCATTACTCACACTTGCCGCTCGAAGGAAAATCATATTTCATCTTCTTATTACTTAGTTTCGTAAACACGTTACTGAAAGCTCTATCATAAACAGGCGAAAAATGCTGCATTCAGCGACTTTGTTAGTACATTGATACACATTGAAGCGTTTGATCAATGCGACTAAAGCCCATCAAAGGCTGACTGGGTGAAAATGTTGCTATCTGCATGAATTCAAGGAATACTATTCAAACAGCTTAGACTTTGTGTGTGTGTGTGTTTGAGAAGCGGCTGTACTTCAAATATCTCATTGAATCTACGAGTAACTCTTTTCATCCTTGGGTTTCCATGGCAACAAAGAAACAGTGATGCTGCGGAGATACATAGATATATAAAGGGTTTTTTTGGGGGGGAGGGCAGTTTTTGGCCGGGTTCTTGCAGGACAGGGTGTGTCTACTTTCATCCAACAAGGAAAATTCAAAAGAAGATATTTTGAGAAACGTTTCAGTGGTTTTCTGTTCATACAATGGAAGTCAATGGGGTGAAACGTTGTCTAGTTATCATCATTCTTCAAATTTATCTTCTATTGTGTTCTACAGAAGAAGAAAAAAAAAACAGGTCTCCAATGAGAGAAGATTAAAGAGTTTTGTACTGAAGCAATACGGTGCAAGAGACATTATTGTGCAGCATTATGCCCCCCTCCAGCCAAGACAATATTCTCAATCATAACAAAGGCTTAGTGCCCTTTTACTTTTATGAAGGGGTAACCAGAATATTTTAAACAATGGTGATGTACCGAGTGTTAGTGAGCAGGTTATGTTGTAACAGTCAGTTGTGTCATAAGAAACGCAAGGCTTTTTCAATTTACAGTTTTCAGCTTAAACCATGAAGCGGTCTGGCACTATTTCAGTCTAAAAGTTTTTCTGTCTTTTCATCTGTGGATAAAAGCTTCCTCACTGTGGTATTTATCATTCTCATGCCCTTAATTAGCATCCAATTAAGGATTCCTTTTGTGGAGCCATTGTAATTCTGCACAATGTTGACTCCCTGGAGAGCAGTCGGGAAGTGAGTTTGACACCTAAACATTTGTAGGCTAAATCTCTCTGCCCACTTTCTCAGGTCACCTAACCAAGTCTGTCCACGGAGCCCCTGCTAAGTAACTCCAAATTGGAAATGTTCATTTTTGTTCGGAGCTGATTTTGAGGGAGCTGACTGTGAATTGGCTTTGAAAACGAAGGCAGCTTAGTTCGCAAAATGTTTCATTCGGAAGCATTTGGAAGTCTTTCATGTCAGCGTTATGGTTTTTAAACACACGCCATCATCGTTTTAATCCATACAGAGGTCTCGTACAATACCACCTACCAATCCACAGACGTTCGCCACAGATTTTTCTCTTAGCCTGACAGATGCCGAGTCGCTGGTTAATTGGTTTGCTTTGGAGATGGCCAATGAACTACTGCTGAGGCATGTAAGTGTTTTTTTTTTGTTGGCTTGTTTGCATGAAATTATCCCACCGCGCGGCACAGCGAGTGAATTAGCCCAAACCCCTCAGAGCTCTGTAGAATTATCATAAGTCTGTTATTTGTGGCGTCCTCCGCCGTGTCTCTCGCGAAGCCAATCGTCATTACGGAAGAGTGAAATATTCCCCCTCATATAACAACTCTCTCAGCTGTGCGTTTAGAGCAATTTACATCGCATCAAATTTTTGCCCCGCAACACGATTTCCGTGCTGCCCCTGGAAATTGTGAGGGAGATGACCGACCTCATGTAAATTCATGAACATGAGGAAAAATGTGTGGAAAGCCCATGTCATCGAGCAGGGGGATGTGCTGATGTGTTTTCCAGGCTCGGATCGCACTCCCTGAACCGGCGGGTCTAAACGCACATGTGCTGACTCAGGCGCTTTTGGCCCTTGCACTGTGCAAGCTTTTAAAAAGCAAAGCCTACATCTGACATGCATGGTCCTGCACGCATAAGAACGATTAACACCCAGACATTGGAATGACGAAAGACAGAGAGGAAAAATCACTGATCATCAGCAAGAACCGCAGTACTCAGGAGATCAAGTTAAAGGTTGAAAAATGCAGGTTGGTTTTGACCTTTGGTTGGGTCAAAATAATCGGAACTCAACCATTGGGTTAAATTATCAAATAAAATGTCATCCATGAGGTAAAACAACTCAATACATTGAAGTGAAACAAGCCAGAATAGGTTATTTTACAACCCAACAGTTGGGTTTGTCCCGTTTTGACCCATCCATGGGCTGAAAAACAATACATTTTGAGTGTAGTTCATCAAAAACTAAAAATGTTTCTCAAATTGATATGCTAAAATATCGTTATCATACACATAAATACTTTATGAACATAGTTCAGAGGGACCAGATCTATCAAGCTATGAAATATATTATGGCATAGAAGCTTCTGGCTACTATTAGCCGTGAACAATGAGAGATTCTTAAAATGTTTGTTCCACAGACAAATTACAAGCAAACACATTTGGAATGATGTCTTTCTAGAACTGAGTCTTAAACAGTCTCCAAAAAAGTTTCCTCACAGCGATGCCAAAGAAGAACCATTTTTTCTTCCCAAAAGAATTCCTATAAAATCCATTTCTTTTAATAGTCTAAAGAATTTTTTTCACTACAAAGAACATTTTCCGAAACAGAATTAGGGCTATCAAATGATTAATGGTGATTAAGCGCATCTAGAATAAAAGTTTGTGTTCACATAATGCAGTGTCTGTGTACTGTAAATATGAATTTTGCATTTAAAAAAACATACACATACATACATACATTCAAAAATATAAAAAAATCAATAAATAATGATATATATTTTAAATTATTGGTAAATATAACAAATGTATGTAAATATTTCTCAAATATATACAGTATAGCAGAGATGGGCACTCAAGTTAGTGACTCGCACTCGAGTCGCAATTAAAAAGACTTTAGACTCGACCTCAGACTCGACCTGAAATGACAGGGTATTTAGGATATAAAGAATGTAGCCTTTAAAACTAGCACTGTTTTTATCAATATTTTTGTGGAATGTGAATGTGGCTTTTTCTTAGTGAGTTATATGAGAGATAAAAAAAGTTATTTATGCTTGCAGTTTGTCCCGTATTTTTGATTTATGTAAAGTAAATCAGCATACATACAGAAGTACAATTTTATGCTGACTTAAATCAACTGGAACATTTTCTGTTAAAGCGTGACTGGCGTCATCTTGCATCTCACTAAGTGACTGTGTCCCTGGTTTTTCAAACATCATATGTTTTCTCTATATTTAACAACTTGGCCGAAAGGATTTTTGAGTATGAGAATTTTTTCAATAAGGCATGAAATGACTTGACTTGGACTCTTGCGGAAAGACTCCAGACTTAACTCGGACTCTAGCGATAAAGACTCCAGACTTGACTGGGACTCTAATGGAAATACTCCAGACTTTACTCGGACTCTAGCAGAAAGACTCCAGACTTGACTCGGACTCTAGCGATAAAGACTCCAGACTTGACTCGGACTATAGCGATAAAGACTCCATACTTGACTCGGACTCTAGCGGAAAGACTCCAGACTTGACTCAGACTCTAGCGATAAAGACTCCAGACTTGACTCGGACTCTAGCGATAAAGACTCCAGACTTGACTCGGACTCTAGCGGAAAGACTCCAGACTTGACTCGGACTCTAGCGGAAAGACTCCAGACTTGACTCGGACTCTAGCGATAAAGACTCCAAACTTGATTCGGGCTCTATCGGAAAGACTCCAGACTTGACTCGGACTCTAGCGATAAAGACTCCAGACTTGACTCGGACTCTAGCGGAAAGACTCCAGACTTGACTCGGACTCTAGCGGAAAGACTCCAGACTTTACTCGGACTCTAGCGGAAAGACTCCATACTTGACTCGGACTCTAGCGATAAAGACTCCAGACTTGACTCGGACTCTAGCGATAAAGACTCCAGACTTGACTCGGACTCTAGCGGAAAGACTCCAGACTTGACTCGGACTGTAGTGATAAAGACTTTAGACTTGACCCGGACTCTAGCGGAAAGACTCCAGACTTGACTCGGACTCTAGCGATAAAGACTCCAGACTTGACTCGGACTCTAGCGATAAAGACTCCATACTTGACTCGGACTCTAGCGATAAAGATTCCATACTTGACTCGGACTCTAGCGGAAAGACTCCAGACTTGACTCAGACTCTATCGAAAGACTCCAGACTTGACTCGGACTCTAGCGATAAAGACTCCAGACTTGACTCGGACTCTAGCGATAAAGACTCCAGACTTGACTCGGACTCTAGCGGAAAGACTCCAGACTTGACTCGGACTCTAGCGATAAAGACTCCAGACTTGACTCGGACTCTAGCGATAAAGACTCCAGACTTGACTCGGACTCTAGCGATAAAGACTCCAGACTTGACACAGACTCTAGCGGAAAGACTCCAGACTTTACTCGGACTCTAGCGGAAAGACTCCAGACTTGACATGGACGCTAGCGGAAAAGACTCCAGACTTTACTCGGACTCTAGCGGAAAGACTCCAGACTTGAACTCTAGCTGAAAGACTTCAGACTTGAACTCTAGCTGAAACACTTCTGAACATCTCTGCAGTATAGTAAACATGTACGGTGTTTATAAATAAATAAATAAAAGCAATATACACAGTACGAATACATACATTATGTAAACCCAAACTTCAATTCTGGATGTGATTAATCACCTTTAATCATGATTGACCGTTTGACAGCCCTAAACAAAATAGTTTGATATTAAAGGTTCTTTATGGAAGCAAATGTCTTAACTGTAGCATCATGAACCACCTTTATTTTTAAGAGTATAAATCTGTAATTGCTTCCCCTCTCACGCAAATAAAACTTCACAGAGGCTAAAAATTCATTGCTCATCATAAGGAAATGCATTACTCACAAGTCCAAGTTAAATAACTGCTTTTTCATGCTGTTTCTTTGTAGTTGTGGTTGATGTGTCAACATCAATTCAATTTTTTTGCAGCGATCCCCTGATCTAAGATGCTATTTTTGCTTCCCAGAAAACCTAAATACAGATTACGGGTAATTTGTAGACAGTAGTCTCCTCAGCATTTCCATAAAATGTGTTATGCTGAGTGTAATTCTTTACTGTAGCCAAAAGCTATGTAGGTATCGTCTGCTGACACTGTTTGTAATAGACCTAAAAGCCCTGATTTAATTGAGCTCATTTGAGACGGCGTAAAGCGAAACCTTTACTTCTGATTTACTGATGAGATTTCATTAAAAACTAATAGTCTGTTTAGAGGCTGACGCTTCTAATCTGAGAACACGAGCCGAGCCTACACTGCTCGCTGTAATACCTTCATTGATTTTCATTAAATGAATTATCACTGCATACACACAAAATACACCTCGCAGCAAACCTTCTGGTTGCCATGGATATTCCCTTTAGCTTGAAAGAACGTGCCATTTGTTGTCCTTGAAGTACGATGAAAAGTAAGGTAATTTTGTTAAATGTTTGGGAAATATACAATGAAACCAAGGTGTAACGGGGCCACACACACGCATACACACACCCACACACACACACACACACACACTTTTCACTAATGACCTTTTGTTCTTTGACATTTTCATTAAGCCACAAAGTAGATTTCTGGTCCTTATCAACAGCATTCGCATGCAGAGGAACAGTGGTTTAGTGTTGCCTGTAGTGTTGGTGTAGGTAGAGATCGCTGCAGGTGTGAGAATGTAAGATGGAAACATGGTAAGATCACAGTTTTAGAGAGTAATGACAAAAGAAGATAACGCAGTTGTGATTTCACAGAAAAGGCTAAATCCAGGACCGGAGCGAGGCTTAAAGGTTTAGTCAAAAAGGAAAATGTTTCATTTTGCGAGATCGCTTTAATGAAAATCTCACGTCGTTTGAAATTCAAAGTTTTCTTCAGCGGGACACAAAAGGCAGAATGTTTGTTTCACTCTGTGAGATGTAAAAAAGGGGGAAGATCCTGTCAAGCTGTGGATTGAAAGGCAAACCGGACTTATTATTAAAATCTTGTCCTGAAGTCCTTTTCAAGTTTTTTACATTAAAGATGCTATTGCTCAGAGGTAACAGAAGATATGATGGAGCTCTTCTGTTGTGCTTCGTTTGAAGGAACAGTTCACCCAAAAATTAAAATTTTGTGATCATTTATTCACCCTCAGGTTGTTCAAAACCTGTAAACATTTTGTTGTTCTGTTGAACACAACAAAAGATATTTAGAAGAATGTTAGTAACTAAACAGATCTCACCCCCCATTGACTCCCACAACATTTATTTTCCTACTATGGGAGTAAATGGACGATGTGATCTGTTTTTATACACGCAACCTGAGCATGCAAATGATGAAAGAATTTTTATTTTGGCGTGAACTGTCCCTTTAAGTAGCGATTTTCTACTAAAATGCATAGGAGAAACAAAAAAACAAAAAATAGATTCAAATAAAATAAAGGTAGAATGTTGATTGTAGGGGTAAAATAATCTGGATTTAAGGTAATTTTGATAAGAAATGTTTAGAAACTTTGATTGCAGACTTTACAAATACGAGCTCGATTTGTGTCATTACCAAGAATTTTTATACAACTCTAACAGAGACATTTGTGAGTTTCTATTTTTTTTCTCATGAGAAATATCAGAGACGCAAGAGAAATATCCATTTGCTTTAATCTCTTCGATTGCCAAAAAGAAACAGATTCAATTACTTTTAAATCAAAACTGAAATAGAAATCTCATATGTGATGTTTTTCTTTTTTCGGTTGGGTTGTTTTTACCCACGGTCGGGTCAAGAAGGATGATTCGCAGCCGCTGGGTTAAATTAACCCAGAAAGAGGTTTTTGACCCAGCAATGAGTTAAAACAACCCAGCATAGGGTTAAATTACAATCCCACTGTTGAGTTCATCCCTTTCTGATCCAACGCTGGACTGAAAACAATCTAACATTTTTAGGGTTTATACAATACAACACGCTCTTTGCTTATGATGCCAACAGATGAATATTGACAAAAAAAATTTACAAAGCTATCTGTAGTCTTCAGAAGACAAACAAGCTACTTTCTTTGATATATTTAAAGCCTGATTGCAAATGTCGCCATTCACTTTCAGTGTATGAAAAAAAGCATTGTAAACATTGCACTTCTTTTATGTTTTAGAGAAGAAAGTCATGCAGGTTTTGAACAAAGAGAGGGGGAGTGAATGATGCCACAATTTACATTTTCGTGCACAAAACAACTGAGGTCAAGAAAGCATGAAGCTGTCAAGAACGAATCAAAATTTAATTTTGAAATTCAGGACATTTTAGGTACTGCACAGAAAGATGAAAAAACGTGAATTTATTACCGATTTCATCAAAAGGTCCCATGTTACTTAAAACAAAAACTAATAAAGAAATGACATAAAATATAGGGTCTAGTGAGCATAACTACAGAGGATTGACTGACGCAATCCAAATCAAAATAATTGCCCAGAAATAACCCTGCCAATCATGCAATCGCTCCGTCTGTAATTGTCAGGCCAGCGACTGACAGTACCAGCATGTGGAACCGTATCAACATCTGGGCCAATCTCACAACACGGGCCCTCGAATCACAAGCCCGTGACAGCTATAATTATACCCTTTTTATCAATTGAAGAGAAATAAATAAACAAGTAACACAACGACGACTAAAAGCTGAAACAGACCATAGCTGGAGAGAAGGCGACTGCTGGAATGATGCAGGGGAAGGAGGTAATCACACGAATGTAAAATGCTAATTTCTGCTCTTTATTGTCTATATCTGCAACCTTGGCAGTGAGCGTGGCCCTCGGTTGACACAACCTTTCTTTCTCCCCGCACACCTCTCCAACCCCCTTCATTCGGTTCATCTCCCAGGGGCTTTGAGCAGCACACGGGAGTGTTTGTGTGTCAGCGGTAAACTTTCAACCCCAGGGCAAACCTGCAGAACGCTGGGAAAAACAGCAAGGTTTACAGCCCTCCTGGACCCGCACAAGACGACGGGAAAGGAAGAAAAAATATCCAGATCGATACATTCACTCTAATTGAATTAATGTAACAGAGTTTCTCATGCGATAAGACCTCAAACGTGACTATTTCAGTCATTAGCTGCGCGAGTTTTCAGACTCGTATCTGTTTATGCCTCTGGCTTCCAACCATTACACCTTTCTGAGTCAAATCTCTCTAACACACTCCCGAGTTCGAGCGAGCCGAATCCATTATTATGAATGATTACGGTCTATAAAGCACAAAGAGGTAGAAAGTTGTTTCATAATGTTGTTTGAGGTGCAGTAATAGAAGATATAAGAAACGCTCTGGAGGGTCTATTATGTTGTTTCTGTCGATTTTGCAGCGTTCTCCAAGTACTTTTCCCAATATTTATTCAATTTTTGACAAATGCCCTTGGTGTAAACATGAAAGCAGCGTTTAGAGGGGAAAATAAACAGTACACAAAAGAGAAAACTGCAGGATCTGAAATACACAATACATGACTTTGTAGAGGTTGAAGACGACATTTGCGAGACAAACCTTTATGAGTTCAAACATTGTGCATTTTTTAAAGCTTTAAAGGGATAGTCCACCAAAAAATGAAACGATTCTGTCATCCATTATCCTCGCCCCGTTGTTCCATATCTGTCCTGAATTTGTTTGTTCTGTTGAATACAAAGAAAGATATTTGGAAGAATGTTGGGAAATTAAATTTCTGCGACATCATTTGAAAACCTGAAATTTAAACAGCGGTCAAAGGTGCCCTAGAACTGTTTGCTTTCCCAAATTCTAAGTTTCTTTTTTTCGTTTTGTCTTCAATTGAATAACAACAACACTGAAAAATACTTTTTTATACTATGGTGGTCAATGATGTACCAGAACTGTCAGTTGCTAACCTTTTTCCAAATATCTTTCTTCGGTTCATCTGAACAAATAAATGTACATGTTTGGAACAACTTGAGACTAAATGATGACAGCATTTTTATTTTTGGGTGGAGTATCCCTTTAATATTTGACATTTTTACATGCACGTTCCAAAAACAAGACAATATGATTTATAATCGACATTAAATATATACTTTTAGTTTTCTTTAAAGTAAAAAATGGTATGTTGTATGTTTCATAGTATGTTGTATATTTCAAGCTCTTATCTTTAACCTGAAAAAGTAATTTTCTCTCAGTGCTTATCATGCCACAATATTCTTTATCAATGGTGCTAATCTGTATCTTAGAAAGCCTATTTGTGCTTTTATAGTGTCTGATGCAGTATCAATGTCTATTAAAAAGGCATGCACGCATTTAACATCAAAAGAATCACGATGAAAAACATTCAGTCAAGAATGTCCAAACTTTTAACTGGTAGTGTATTCATGTCTAGAAGACAAATCCTCTGACTACTAACACATTAAATTATACACGTTTTAATATCAATCTAGCCTAATGGTTTTAAGGGAATGGGTATTATGCGTCTGCGCAGACGATTCGAATACTAAGAGCATCTGCAGAAGACATTTTCTTGTTGCTAAATAGCTTTTCACAGACTTTACCAGCAATAATTTCAGCCCAAATCTAATTTATGTGAATAATTATTCGTAATCAAATTTAATTATGCACTTAATGCTAATATGACTATTAATATAATGTAAATGAAGACAGGCTTGACAGTTCATAATTTACCGGTCTAGATTAACATGCATTGTTTAAATATAACAAAAAACGAATTAACATTCATTAAAACCATGCGTGTCACGATCTACCGCCTCTCCCATCTCATGCGGTAGGATGTGTTTAAAGTGTAGGGGGTCGGCTCAGTTAACCTGCTCAGAATTCTTTTGAGGGGGGGTCTATCATCACCTTAAAGTAAGTATTGTAAGAATGCGGGTGTAAATGGTGTGGTTATTTAATCGGCCACTGCTGTAATTATAATATGGCCGTACCAAAGGGGGCTGAGGGTCACTGTGCATCTCATTTTGGCAATAAAGAGGAAATAGAGAAATGACCTTTTCAGTGATGTGGCGGAACCATTAACTAAAGGTCAGTATAAATGACACATTAAACATTACAAACCATCCGACTTTTAAATTAAACAGAACCACACGGGAACCAGCTGCCCGTTGTAAGAAGACACACGATGTTTAATTATCAATTCTGAACGAAGTTGTAGACGAATTGAAAGACGTAAGGTTTCAGTATCTGCGTAACTAAATTCAGTATCATCATAACTAAAACAGACATACTCCACCCGAGACTCAACTCAGTTAATTCCAATAGTGTATGATGTTAGCATGTCGCTAAGCTAACAACATCATGTGAAGTATTGGGCAAAAAAATGGCACTGCAAAATAAATTTAAATATGTTTAGATGACCTCGCTAGTTATAGCGAGGCTAAACATTATAAACATGTTTAACAATGAGCTGACTCTTGGCAACTGCGAGATCTTTGTTATACGGAAAACACACCCGCTGTCTTAAAACTCTAGTTATGGTACACTGTAGATTTGTAATGTCCTTCAATATAAAAGGCCAGTCATTTGACCCTATTTTATGGCGACACGAGTCTGGTCTCACCCTGCACGTGGCCTGATTTTACCATAGCAAAGGGGGCTGTTAAATGAGGTGGAGCTAATAGAGCAAGGTCACCCCAGCAGCCGACTGCCCTTCCGCATCTACAGGTGAGTATAGCAGTGTCCATTTCTATACTACAGCTTTTTTAGGTAAACTCCATTAAGTTTCACATAATTGTGTGTGTTCTCCACGGTGAATATTTGATACCCTGTTTGCCCTCTGACGCCGAGCAGACCAAAGTAATCAGTGCTTGGCTTGTCTGTGGATAGTCACTGTGTACCCAATGGATGGCCACTCACTGGACCAATTACTTTATTAATTATTAATTCAACACAAAGGTCGACTTCCTTTGATTGCTCTTGCAAAGCTGGACAGTACAATGTGACTTCAGTAGCGGTTAGCGTTCACTGAGGGGGATAATGGGGTCTGCAAGCTACAGGTCCTTTGAGGAAAGTCAAGAGATCAAGACAAATCAATCAAAATCCGCTCCATTCCAAAACCTTATGAGAATTTTAAGAAAACAATTCACCTAAAAATTAAAATGATCCTATTTTAACATACCCTCGTGTCATCTTAGGTGTTTATGACTTCCTGTCGAATACAATATGAGTTATATTGAGTTATATTGCCAAAATAAATGTTTGTGATAAATATACTGTATATTATTAATTCTTACATTTATACATGTATGTCTGTGTATATGTATATTATACATTCTTTTTGGAATCGATTATTCGCGATTAGCTTTTATCCAGTCTCTTCCTCTCATATAACTCTGATGGATTCAGAAAAAAAAAACAATATGTTTGTGATACAGAAAGATAAACATTTTGAGCTTATTTATGTAATAAACAGTCAACACGATTAAAGTGACCATGAAACGGAAGTTCCGATTGACTTCTTTTCCGTGACATATATCCGAGTGAAATGGCTTATGAAATTTGAAAAAATTTAGGGCACCGCTCTATTTGCCTTTCCCTTTTTGATTGGTTTACATTTACATTTAGTCATTTAGCAGACGCTTTTATCCAAAGCGACTTACAGGTGTGGTAAGCAATAGAAGCAATTGGGACAGCATAAGTACAAAAGCATAAGTGCAATCAAATGAGGAAGACGTCTCATATAACCTAACACAGTATACAGAGCTAAGTTATTTTTTATATTTTTTATGTTTTTATAAAGAGTAGAGAAGGAATAGAAGTCAGAACTGGTCAGTCAGATGTTGACGGAAGAGATGTGTTTTCAGACAATTTTTAAAGATGACTACAGAATCAGCAGATCTTATAGCAGAGGGCACATAGGTGGAACCGATCTGAGAAGGTGCGTGAGAGAGATTTTTTTACCTTTTTTGTGGATGGCACCACAAGACGTCGTTCGTTTGCAGAGCATAGGGATCTGGCGGGTACATATGTCTGCATTAGCGAGTGAAGATAAGGGGGTGGTGAACCAGTGGTGGTCTTGTAGGCCAGGAGCAGAGTCTTGAATTTGATGCGAGCGACTATAGGGAGCCAATGTAGCTTAATGAATAGAGGAGTGACGTTTCCTCTCTTCGGTTCATTAAAGATAACTCTTGCCGCGGCATTCTGGATCATCTGTAGAGGTTTGTTTGTGCAAGCTGGAAGTCCACCCAGTAGCGCATTGCAGTAGTCCAGCCTGGACAGGACAAGAGCCTGTACTAGGACTTGCGTAGCATGCTCTGATAGGAACGGTCTAATTTTCCTAATATTGTAGAGGATGAATCTACAGGACCGGGCAGTGCTGGCAACTTGATCTGTGAAGGTAAGCTGATCATCGATCACCACTCCCAGGTTTGTTGTAAATTGGGCCCAGAGTCATTGAGAGAGAGAGTCGCGTCTTCTCCGTTGCAACTGAGATAAACTTTTAACCCATGTAAAGACGAAAGCCACTTAATGAATAAAAAATGAAAGAAACAAAGCATTTAAAGAGCAAACATAACTTCCTGGAACATTCTGAAGGCTCCGTGAATCACGTGACGCTCCAGCGTTTTGGACATCAGTTGGCAGAACTCTCTCTCTCAATGGCTGGGCCTGGAGGGGAGGGCTAAAAATGAGTATAAACTGACGTCATGTGGTGAAGAGTTGAGAGGGGGAGAGGAGCCTAATGATTTTGATTAAAGATTACAAGTGCAAATTAATTTTGAAAAATAACGTTGTGCACGGATAAATCATTTAAAATAATCACTGCGACACTGTGTAAAACACTTAGAATTTGATTTAATGGTGACTTTAACTATTAACAAACAACAACAAATATCCCTGAAAGGCAAGTCTGGGATAACTTGTCAGGTGTGTGTTTTTTCTTTTTGAATAGACAATTTGCACATTAGTGGCCTATTTTATAAGAGACACACTAATTTTGCATTTCTAACAGTATTACTTTTTGACTAGTTATTGCTTGTCTCCGCAGATTGAGATTCAACAGTCCCACCACAATATCCATTTAGATGTAATTACGTAAAAGATTCAGTATCTTTTATTTGATGCTTAGCTGTCCATGCAAATTGCTGTGAGGTCAGGCTCTAATGGAAGTCTTGCACTCGCTGACTCTCTGAGCTTTGCTAATTGGCCCTTTGAACGCTAATGCTAAAGAATGATTGATGGCCTTTGAAAAATGAGACTCCGCAATCAGCATTTGGCCAATGATGGAAATCTGAATGACAGCAAAAGTGATTTCCATGTTTGCCACACGTACGGCTGGTAAAATAAGAGCCGAAAATAGGTGTGTTATCAAGGTAGGATGTAATTATGATGATGGAAAATTACGATTTTGTTTAGCGCCTGGGTTTTGTACATAAATCAGACGCCAGCGCACAGCAAACCAGCTTTGTATCAGAAAGATCACAGGTGAGGAGTCTAGAGGCAGATGTAAGAGAGGCTTTTGCCGATTCCCTCCATTCGCACCGAATAATCTCTGCAATGATTTATTCCTGTTAGTAATGCATAGACTGCGAGCGCTCCTGCTAGCCGCTCATGTATTATTTGTTATGGTTGTAGTTTCCAGCTGTGAGCGCCAGCTCGTTCCTTTTAAGTGAAACACTGGGGTTTCCACTCGCTTTGCTTACCTAAAATTACCTCAGCTTAAACAACACGCTTAAAACGCAGCTCCAAAAGTGTGGCGCAGAATTATTATTTTGTACAACTTGGAATTAATGAGGAAAGAAAGCCGCTTGCGGAATTGCTTGTAGTGTTTTTATGTTCAGCAGCTATAAGCTTTTTGTGCGTCACAAGTATCCAAGTTATTTTCTTGTTCTGTAGAATGCTGGGATCAAAACCAAAATGAAAGAAAAACTGAGAATATTTTCTTTTGCATATTCTGCTGACATTTTGAGAATACTGAATAGCAACTAACAGGTCATTTGGACACAAATTGAATAAAAAAAGGCAGCGAGATGGTAAGTGCATTCCACTCACACTGCATACTAAGATAATATATATTAACAAGGAATGCCACGCTCTGGCGTAGAAAGCATTGCCCTCAGTAGAACGATCCAATCGTTACTCGGTAGAGACTGACAATTCTATGAGGCAGAGCATACTGCATGGGAGGCGCTTGCCAGCCTGTGCGCATTAGTTGAAACGACTTTGAAAAAGGTGATTTTTAACGCAATTTACGCTTAGCCAACCAAAGTTATGGTACAGTCCATATCGAGTTTAATTATTGACAGGAAATATGCTGTCTTAATTGTGCTTTTCCATTTTAGAAATATCTGCCTGTCACAATTCAAGTAGATAGGACTATGCTATGACGTAAATCACTGCCCAGAGGCATTGCAAACATGGCCACCATGTGGCCCGACTTCTGTAAACTGACTTTTACAATAACAACAACGTTTGAGAGGTTCTTAATGGAATAGTGTCTTTTACGGTACCATTAAAGAATATTAGGCAGCGTACTGCACAGTATTACAGAAATAGCAAGCTGCAGTTGGATTTCATTTTGAATATAGCCAGTAGCACCCGCCGTCAATCTGCTATTGGATGGGAAATTTGATAGCTTGGTAGTCCCGCCCCCCAATCGCACAACTGATTGAGTTATTTCTATACTATTGGGTCGATCAGACATCTTGCAATCCTGTTTGAATTGTTTTGCTCTGCTGTTGACATCAAAACAAAACCAGACATTCGCTCAACGCCTTAAAACCTTGAAAGAACATCAATTAATTGTTTTAACATGAAAAGTGCTTTCTGGGCATCATGCAAAAATCTGCCATATCTGTCAGGTTTTGCTTAAACAGTCTATTAACTTTCCTTGTTGACAGCTTTAGAGAGACTTTGTATTGTCATCTCACATATGCACAGGAATGCTTTATTTTCCTGTGCACTGGTTGAAAAGTGGAAAGAAAATGGAGAATGTTTTCTTTATAATCTGTTTTGGCACATCTATCGACCACTGAGGGAACGGAGTTGAATTCCTAGCTACCGAGATGCCTTCAGCGGGTGGTCACAGAAAAAAAAAACGTTAAAACATAAAAGGGACTGCGAGAACGAGAAGAGAGAAAGAAAGACAAAAGTCTGAGGCAAAGTACTCTTCCATTGATAGCAGGGCGGATGAAAACAGGCCTCGCCGAGAGTGAGGATCAAGAAAAGTGGGATGTCTGTGCTGAAAACACGCTAGCTGAGTTTGCAAGAGCACTGCCTCATTATGAATTCTGAGCTGTCGTTGATTCAGTTGAGGCCAGGTAGATTGCTAAAGCCCCCACCTGATTCCTGCTGAGATGAGAGGGAGAGAGTTGTAACACACCGGTGTCTGTCTCTTTTTTTATCAGAGTTTGTGTTGCACTGAAGTTCGGAGCAGAAGAAGCCTATAGTGAAAAAGCTAGCAGACTAAACACATGTCAGATGCTTTAAAGGCCTACTGAGGTGTTTTAAAATGTGCAGCGTTATTTGATGGATTGGTGTCATTTCAACAGATAAGATTTAAGATACATTCCCGATTTGGATGAAATATGAATTTGTTGGTGATTTATGACTGATTTATGTTGGTGCATGACAGGTGTTTGTCTCATGAGATTATGTCAACAAACGTGTTATAGAAAACATAACCAGAGTAAAAGTGCAGTTGAATGTCTTTTTGACATTTAAAGAGAGGGTTTGACTATCTGGACTTAAGAGCATGCAAGATCATACTTTTGTACTCTATAGGCGGTTTAATCTGACGTTGGCCTTAAATTAACTTTTATGTTGGATTTATATTCATATTAATTTATATTCATATTTTGTCTATATTAAATGAGTTAAATTAAAACTACTCAATAGTTATTGATACTACCAAAAGTTAAGTTTGGGCCCCATAATGTTTTTTTAATGTTGTTGTGCTGAAACCGTCTATAGTCTGCTACATCCATTACTCTAGCACAGAACCAGCATGCGTGATGCAAAATCATATTTTGGGGGGCGTTTGCACTGTGAGCTGATTTGCATAATTGCTTTTGTGAATCAGGTGCTAAAAGAATGCAGACCAAATGTGCAAATAACGGACACCTTCCGCAAGCCTACTTTTTCATGCTACAGCAATTCCAATTTGTTTATCAAATTTGACATTTAGGACAACAATCACTGCCTTTCCAAGCAGTATCTAGTCAGTATCCAGTATGTCTAAATCTGTTTGTGACAATATCACGCAACTGCGATGTCACAACAGCGGTCAATTTGTAAACATTGCACAGTGATACCGGTCTATCTTGACATGGAGAAATAACTTCTAGTTGGTAAACAAAAATGAAACAAATTAAATCATTACGATTGGATGGATTATTTGGCTAATCCCAATAAAACATGGACATGGGCCATATTGTCTTCCTGTCAGGCTAATCCTTATGATAACCATCTGCTCTTGTGGTGCGAATCCTTTCTAAGCATCAAGTCTGTCTTCCCAGTAAGGTAATCCAGTGAGCTTCAGGTTAGGTCAAACAGTAATTTGGTCGAGTGCCTGCAGAGATTTGCTCAATGAGTTGTATCTCTAAAGGTGCAGCATTGTAAGAACATGTTCCCCCATAAAAGCAACCAACTGAGCACTGCCAAGCAGCACTGACTTCCAACGCCTAACTCATTCCGGTCACTTGCCAAACAAAAAACATATCTAAATTGCTACGGCGGGCATCCCACCAACATCCGACAGCATGAGAGAGTTGTTTTGTTGAGTAATCTCACAGGGATCTTTTGGTCCATCGCACTTACAGTCAAAGAGCAAAGGAAAAAATAAACTCTTTAGGCTGATGCTCGGGAGTCTTCTCCTGTTAACCACCTAACGTAGCACCATTCTCTGATGCCCAGTGCCAGAGCAGCGATTTCATCAAACCTGCTGAGTGGTCGAGTCCCCGGGCACACCGTAACAATAGCTGTAACAACACGTGCTCTCATAGACTGAGCCAGACCGATCTGCAACAGTTACAAACCTGAGACTGACTGCAGAGCTCAGATAAGCAGCATTTGCTGAAACGCATGCACATGTTTTTGAGAGAGATGCCCACACCTAATCCCATGCAAAGCAAGTAAGTGCTTTCCAGAAAGAGACAATTGCAGCTCAGGAATGAGCCAATATTACCCGGCTCAAACACCGTGCCCCCACCCCAACCTTTAGGGTAAACGTGATGGCATGGTAGCAAACTCAAATATGCCGTTAAAAAAAGGCTAGACTGGTAAAGCTGCTGAACAACCTAAGGTGTACTGCGTATTTCTTTGCAACTGCTGGCACCAAAGTGAAATACAATAAGCAGTTGGCTACTAAATAAATGTGTCTTTTGGACACTATAATGCTATTTATCTGGTTTTGGCTGAACACCCAGCACAACTACACTGGTCAAGCAGACCTACATTTAACAATAGCCCAGCATTGTCCATCTGCCCAGCCAAACTGATCCAAAATCTTTTGAGTTTTGAGTGGAGTGATTTTAAAAGCTTCAGCATGGAGCAATTCAAGAAGACTGAGAGAGAATGTGATGTTAACATTGTATGTGATCATCTGAGACAGTTTACACCTGGTATAAATATGTGTCTTGAATGACATCAAAGGCACATTGTTGCTCCCAAATATTCAAAATTGAATAACCTCGAATGTGACGTTTTACATGAGATTATAGCCAAGCTAAAATGACTATTAATAATAGATGAAACGTGGCCCATGAGAATATCAATAATGAAAGTTTACTTGTGGATGAAGGAAAACAAAATGCAGCTTGGATCATTATATCCTTGACCACACACACACTGGCACCAACATACTCTGGGAACCATTTCCTGATGAGCCCTGCAATATGATAAGGTTAGCGAGATGAATGGCAAGGCCTCCAATATTCGAACTTAGACAAATTCCACCTTGTTGCCAGCCATTATGGATCTGCTCTCTAAACAGTCCGCACCACGCTCCCAGCCGTCTCTGCTATCAATCAGGGGTCCCTCTGTAAATGCCAAGCCCAATAATTAATGATAGATTTACAGCACTGGCGCTAATGAAAGATTTACGGCCATAAACGATGCTTGGCAACGGAATGGCCACGGCAACTATCTGAGCAATGACAGCGAGCCCCACATCAATTCCTACCGCAAGACAGGTGCACATAATGGGCATTCCAGTCGAGGCTATGACAATTGTAGGAGAGGATAAAGAATGGGGACGCCGCAGACGAACGGTGACACGCGTCAAAAGGGAAGCGATCGACATGGGCATCGCAGACAGCCGTTTAACCTTCAGCCTCGCGTCTCCAGCGGAACTCACAGCCGCGAAGGTGCTTGACAAACTATTTAATTCAGTTTTCCCCCATCCCCCCACCCTACACCCCAATTCTCAGGCGAAACAACACATTTCTTCCCTCCTGACATCTACTTTCTTTCTGTCTCTTTTCACATATTGCCCCGCTTACAATTTATTACCTTTTAAAACCATGGTTCAGTAGTTACCCCAGCAAAGTCTCGCTGCAGTCGGTGGCTTATTAAGTTTCTATGGCAACCTGCCACATCCACTTGTGCCGTGTTCCTCCCGACTGGGACCCCACTGGGTAAATGTGTGGGAGGAAGGATGGGGGGTTACGGTGGAAGGATTTGGGCATAGAAGAGCAAACAGGCTGTGGTGTTGCTTATTGCACTGTGCTCCATTTAACTGACGATTGACTACTCGGTGCGCCTCACGCTTTGACCACGGAAACTGCTGCCACTTTTTTCATCATTTTCCCCAAAAGGCACAAAAATCATATAACAGTGTTCATGGCTTTCTCAAGCTGTACTGGAGAGAATTCAGAAAGGCCGCATATGCACCATAGATAGTTTGAGGGTCATTCTTGTTTTTATTAAGACTACTTTGCGCCTACTTTAGTATGTTTGGACACTGAATAGATAGTTCTTCGTGTGATATCTTTTCATACTATTTTGAGATTGGGCTTGATATAAGGGGAGAATATATGAAACCTCATCTGATTATACATTTCAATTTTGCATGGGAAATCAAGTATAGTTTTCTGGGCCGATGATAATGAATTATTCTGATTGCTGGAAAGAATCTGTCTTCAGATTTTTCTTGGAGGTATAGCACTTGATTAAAGCTCCTTCGTTCAATTTAGCGCAATAATTTTTGAGGCCGCTCCACTAAAGTAGAAATATTATTATCTTACTGTATATGATGAGGGGTCTCCCTGTTAAAAATTCAATAAATGAATCGATTTGAAAGTACTCGTACTGCTGAAACGCATTTGATGGATTTGATTTTTACATACATTAAGGTTTGCAAAGTTCACAGTGATCTAATCTAGACTTTCATTCTTCTCTAATTTTACATCTAGGCAGTGAGATTTCCCCCAGGCAACATTTCCAGCTGTCCAGCGCTTTGCTGTCGTCACGTGTAAGGATCAGGCCATCAATGTTTATCGCAACTGCCCTCTTTGGGACGGCAGACATTATGTAAATTCCTCCTGGACCGTCAAATATGTGAAACTCAGAAACCCACATGTTGAGCAATGAAATGATTTCTCAAGCTCCAGGAAGAGTTTGTAACAAGAATGCCTACCTCAAAGAACACGAAGTCTAGATAAAGCAGGTACTTATGCAATGCAAAACATGTGGGAGGAATGGAGTGATAAAGGCTCGAATGAGGTGAAGTTTGAATAAAAGAACAATAGGGAGAAATTTATGACGTTCCTGGATTTAACAATTACGAATAAATAACATTTTACAAAGCCTTTTGCAAGGTTGAGCAAGTTTAAATGATTAATGTCTTTTGTGTTTTAGTCTTAAACTTTTTTTTACTTTCAGAGGCTCTACAATATCTTAAAAATACATTCACATAAAACAACCAACCCTTTTAATTTGCCTTAGGATAGGAGGCAAATGGGAGGCAAATTTCGTCACAAAAAGACTAAATACAAAATAACCCCTAAGTTAATAGTCAAATCCCTTAATGGGTCTGTGGGGGTGAGAAACTGGGGCATGAATGGCTCATAAGTGTCTCAAGGTCACCTTGTACACTAACCTCTTGTGTAGGGTCAGCTCTCCTCGCGGGCATCTCATTTACACTGGGCCTTTTATATCACCAAAGCCAGTTACAACTGCATTGCCTATTAGTCAGACTTAGAGATTTGTAATAACACAATCGGTTGGCAGAGAGGATGCAATCATTTCTGGCCAGGAAAACAGGATTGTACACAAACCTCCCTTACTCATCCGGTTTCCTCCAAACACCTGGGCAGAGAGAAGGGGAGGAGGGTGAGGTGAATCAAGGCACGTTGGCACACAGACAAGCTCGAGTTTATCAGCTCTATAGTCGCGATGTTGCATATTCCTTCTGTAATCCATTCACAGCCCCCAAGCAGCCCTGGTAACAAAGGGGTCATTCTGTAAAAATGCAGTGAGATCATGGCAGAGGCATCCGCTGGGTGGTGAAGACTTTGCATGGATCGGCAACTCCATCTCCCTCTGCAGTAATGGGATGGTGGATGCGATTGTGCCAACTAGGACATGTTTCTGGATCAACATCTTGGTAAGTTCTGCAACAACATTCCTGACAAAACACAATCTGTTACCATCCAATGTTATGAATATAAATTGTGTGCCAAACTGGAATGTTACATAAAACATTTGTTTCCATACCATTTCACCAGCTACCAGAAAAAAAGGCAACTAGAGTTTCCGAAAATCTTCACCCAGGCATCAGTTTTCAAAACAGTTGGGTTTCAGTGACCTGGTTCTGAGTTTGCGTGTGGCCGAATGGCCATACCACATAAAAACTGTGGTTATGGACAGGGTCTTATTTATAAAAATGTGTCATAGATTTTTTTGCAGTTTTATTTATCAGTTTTTATTGACGAGAAAATATTTTTTTATGCACATCTGGACAATTTCATCCAACATTTTATGTATTTTATCTGCACAAAAACGGTGGATGGAAACAGCTTTAGTCCTTAACCTGAACCTTTTGCTTTACCTAACCCTGCTCCTAAATCCAAAATCCCAACCAACCGAGATCTCTTTAATATCTTAATTGCTTTCCACCTAGTCAACAATGGATGGAGAAAAGAAGAGCAAATAGAAAAGTCTTGCCAAGTCTGCAATCAAAGGTTATACAAAATTTCTATATGAATTCTAAACATTTGTAACACCCCATGTAAACACAGAATAAAAATACTACAAAACCAGAGTAAAACAATCTACAATAACATTTTAAAGCTATTAAATGTATTTAAATATTATTTTACAAGAAACATTGGCACAATTTGTTGCCAGACAACTAAGAGCTGTTTTAAATCTCCTTAACTCTGAAAGTGCAACCTCTGAACAATACAATACTTTCCCTTAACCTTCTACCTACTTTTAAAATCAGAGATAAATGATTGCATAATAAGAGTTTGACAATATCCCAACTCCGGCGCTAAGCCTAACTCTAAATTCAGATTGTCTGACAGGAATGTTGTATCTGGATCAATAAGGATGTTGGTCCAGGAACATTTCCTACTAGGCAAAATCACAGTAAATATCTGCAAATCTTGGTATGAGAAGACCCTGCCATAAACAGGGCTCAGGCTAAAATCAATATTATTCATCCACACAAAAGCATTACTTGGCTGCAGGTGGACGGTCTTCCCCTTGCATCCATGGGAATCCATGTGTGTACAATTGATGAGAAGTGATGACAAGAAAGAAAAACGGAGGGATAGAAATGGGTCCCGTCTATAGTATTTGGAAACCAACAGATTCCACATTCCACAAGGGTGTAAATATTGACTCAGCAGTGGACAACGGGTTTCTATTGCAGGGCAAACAAAAGCAATGTGAGCCTGAATGGTCTATGTGTACAGATTATGCCGATGGTAGATAACACCAGCCACTCCACCGTTGGGGTGTTATGTCCTCTTTCACACAACGTGATGCACGATTAAACAAACGCAAACATGGCCGTAAACCTGGTACTCCATGGTGCATCACGTGTTGATAATCCGGCAACGGTGACTCAAGCATTGCTCATCCATGAGTCTGGAAACAGACAGTAGATCTGTCTCATTGATCACATTTAGACTAGACTGAAAGGTGACTCACATGGGCAGTAAGATTACAGGTGAAAAAAAACACAACGCTTTGTCGTTTCAAAAACAGAGTCATATAAGATTTACGAGATTTACAGCACCTGACTGTTTGTTTTTGAGGCGTGATGGCGATGACTGTTGCCTTGTAGTGGATTATTGTTTGATGCAGTAAAAAATGGCCTTGTGTCATCGAGTTGTCTGATAGGCAGGGTTCCGCCCTCTTCCTGTGTCGAAGCATTGATGGATGAGATTAGTGTTGCACAATAAGCATTGCAAAGTGCATTACAGAGGTCCAAGGAGGACAGAGACATCTTGGATTTAGATTGCAGGTGGACACTGTCCTCTTTCACTTCCATTGCAGGTGGTCTGAAAATGTTTGTGGAATTTTTGTTCTTTTGAATTGACTGGTGAACTAGACATCCATTGATTGACTTGTTGATGAATAAAGTTGACTTTACCAAGTATAAATTCACCTAGATTGTTTTCCGATTTTAGCTTGACTATTTTATAAGGGGACGAATTAAGAGACCTCATTTCTTAGAGACAGATTTAGCGTGCTGACAGCATGCTGTGCTTTATCACGCTCACCGTAACAGTAACTGTTGGTCTGTCACCGAGCTGAAACTCTCCCTGAGGAGTTGCGTCTCTGAATTCATCCCCTTTAAAGAACTGCCGCTTCAGGCATCAAAGCACAGCTTTTGTAATTTCAAGACCATTACTGCCAGACTCCAAATATTTTTTTATTATTTAGCCCATTTACACATTGCCATTTTTTCGGTACCTTGCGCCAAAAGAATTGTCAGGATAAATCATGGATCTGCAAGCAGAGCTGAGATAATTTAGCTTTGGAAGATTTTGATGAAATAATGTGCGCGTTCCAATTAAAATATAGGCCCTTTTGACAGCAGATTATGGTATCTTGGCAGATCTGTGCATATTTAAAGACATTTTTGAGAAACCTTCTTAAACACTAGAGAGACATACATTTTGGGGGGGGTGGTGGATATATATCAGTGTGATTATAAAGGGGTTCCTTATAAGGGTAGCTCACCCAAATCGAACCTCATTTTACTCAATTAACTCATACTCATGTCATTCCAAATCTGTATGACTTTCTTTACAATATTTTGAAGAACCAAACATCGCTACCTATTGACTTCTATTGTATGGATCTAAAACCACCGTGACATTTTTCAAAATATCTTCTTATGTGCTTTCTGAAAAAAGAGCAATGTGTAGTTTTGCAGATCTTTAACTGGCATGACCATAGAACATTTAAGGTTATGAGCCTAATGTGCCATGAGGTTTCTCCAATTTCAGCTTTGAATTTCTTAAAATGTGTTCGGACTGTGTGGTACACAAAATCTGCTACACACTACACATTTGTCTAATCAAGTGTAAAGCAAAGAACTTATTACACCAAATCTGTCAAATGCCAATAAAATGAGGTAAACATTAATGCTTGTCAAAGCCCTCGCCTCGACTGGACAGGCTGTTATAGTGTCTCTGTTGTTTTCTATCTCCGTATTTCCTCTCTCTCTTCCACACACACAGGAACTGCAGAGTAGCATGTTGTGAGTGATTAGAGCAATGCGATGTGACCTTTCCATTGTTGTGGTGGGCACCGGGTGACAGGAGAGCGGAAAGTGTCCAAATAAAATATTCGATTCATAAACAAACACGTTCAGGGGTTCCTCTGACGGGGACAGAAAGACAGAATATAGCCACTCCTTCTACATTCACTGAAATTGCAGCTAAATGTCATGTTTTAGCATTCAAGGACTTAAAGGAAATAAAAGAAAAATGAGAAGGATGATTTGAATAATGTTTCTGTCAGCTGCTAGCCGTCTCCTTCACCACATGTCCCCGGGGAGAAATCTGCTACGATTTACTACAGCAGCGTTGCATACACTGGCCACCCTTCTTGTCAGTGAGACAACTTTTTACCGGGTCAGATTTCACAGCCCACATCGATTTATACCCCTTTGTTTCTTTTTATCTTTTTTTATTCTCGGTGATATAAAGTTTCCGTGTGCAGCCATATTACAGGGGATGTAGCATGAATAAAGAATGGGGAGGTCCTTTGCAAGAGGAATCGCACATGCTCAGATTATTACCCTGAATTCTGGGCACATGATATTGGAAATTGATTTAAAAAAAAGAAAAGAGTTTTGCTTTCGTTGGGAATCGGAGTCGAGAGGAAAATAGGAAGATAGCGCATTAAAGGAATAGTTCACCAAAAAAAAAAATACTGTCATCATTTAGTCACATTCGAGTTCCAAATCTGTGCACATTTCTTCGTTCTGATGAACACAGAGAACGATATTTGGAAGAATGCTTGTAACCAAACAGCTGTTTGACCCGCTTGACTACCATGGTAGGAAAAAATATGTATTTTTTTGTTCTGTTGAACACAAAATAAGATATTTTGAAGAATGTATGTCAGCTAACAATTCTGGGGCAGTTTTGACTACAATTGTCATTTTTCCTACTATGGTGGTCAATGGGGTCCAAGAACTATTCGGTTACAAGCATTCGTCCAAATATATTTATCCGTGTTCAACCAAACAAAGAAATGTATGGTTTAAAACAACTAGAGAGTGAGTAATTGATGACTGAATTTTCCTTTTTGGGCGAAGTATCCCATTTAATGAGAATCTGTCAACCTGTTAACCTAATTTTAACTCTGTGACCTCACAACATGGATTACATCAGACACAGAACATAAGCCTTTAAAGGGTTGTTCACCCAAAAATAAAAATTCTGTCATCATTTACTCACCCTCTCTATGACTTTCTTTCTTCTGTAGAACACAAAAGAAGATATTTGGAAGAAACTTGGTAACCAAACAACATTGGACCCCATTGACACAACATTGGACCCCATTGACCCCATTGACTCCCCATTGATTTTTATTGAAATATTGTTTAAAATTTAGTAAATTATGCCTTAGCTAGTTAGTTAGTTATCTATATGAGCACGTGTTCAACCAAAACATATATGAGCAACACTTAGAAAGGAGAATTTTACATAAAAAGGGTTTGTTTCAAATAAGGGTCATGCAACATGAAACACTGCCCTGTCGACTTTGTCAACCTGTGTTTACTGGGCCAACCGAAGTCTCTAAATGGCTGTGCCAATCGCTGCTGATTTCCTACAGTAATTAAAAACAATGAGAGTGCAAAAGGTATTAGACTAGGGGATACATTTGCACAGTGCTAATTGAGTCTCCAGTATATATTTGTGCCTCATTTCCACATACAGTCAGTTGACTAACACTTGCAATGCAGTGACAAGAAGATATTTTGGTAGCGCTTTTGGCATATGCTCGAAACGGAAGTAAAGCAGAATGAACTGGGTGTTCGTTTTCTTGTTACACAATGACTACTGCATATCACAGAAGACTGGAGGCTTCAGATATATCAGTGGTTTCACAGGTAAATCTGGTACAAACCTTTACATGTGGTATCAATCAGGATCTGGATCACATCAGATAGAAATGAGAGCTCAGGAAGAATTCTTCGACGGCTCGGCTGAGATCACGTCACCTCTGCTGGGATAAAAAGGGTTGAAAGAGAATGTTCCAGAAACAAAACCCAAACAGAGATAATATTATTGTTCTGGCCTGTTTTCGCTGACAAATTCATGTTTACTTTAGTCCTTTATTTTAGGAAGAGGTTGTTGTGTAAGAGCCATCTAATGAAGACATGGTTCTTTACCATGAAATAGGAGTTACTCCACTTAACATTGAGATAAAATCGGCGCTTGCGCAACAATACACAAGTCAGCCACGGAAAATCATTCCGCACATAGTTACCCGGATGCAACTGTGTAATACATTACCCAACTAGAGGCAAGTCCTTACCAAGAAAAACTCTCAAACAGATTCCTTCTGATGATGAAACATATATCCCAGTGTGACTTTTAAAGTAACTTTTACATTATTTACATTACGTAAATATACATACATTTATTTTGCACTTGCTTTTGTTCAAATTTTCAAATTTGCTGATTTTACAAATGTGTTTGTTAAGATCTAACCCAAGGATTTCAAATTTAGCCAATAACCAGAACTATTTGAAAAACATGTTAAGAGATTATTCGTCCTAAAATGAAAATATGTCATTATAAATCTATAAGAATTCATTTTTACATGCAGAACATAAAAGAAGATATTTTGAAGAATGTCGATCACCAAACAACACTCAACCCCTCTAACTTCCATTGTGGGGACGCAAACCACCGGGACATTTTTCAAAATATCTTCTTTTGTGTTCCACTGCTGAAATAGTCATATCCAAGTTTTCAACCACATGAGTGTATAGTACATAGATAATGACAAAATATATTTTTGGGGTGAACTGTGTTTTTAAGAAGTAATATATTGTACTATATAAGCCAGACAAACCACAATTATGTGTATAATTGTATTCACTGTTGTTTTATTTATTCCCGCAATGTTATCACAATTTTTACCACATTATTTTATCACATTATTGTCCTGGCAAATCCAAGTAGTCCTGAATACTACATCTTATAGATCAATTATACACCATTCATGTGCACGACTGTAACTGGACTCATACTGACTCAAGAATTACATGCTTAAATAAAAGAAACATGGATTGAGTCATCATGTCTTGACAAATAACTGTGACATAATCTACAGACTGTTTCACAGATGTAACTGCATTCCATATCATCACAGTTTGCGTTCGTCATGGCAACCAAGCTGAAACTGGGACAGTGAGCAGGGCTATGTCTGGTATTCTTGGTATATGTCGAGAGCATTCAAAGAACGGCTGACCCGCACAGATAGTATCTACAAGCCGCCATAAGCCTTGTACGTCAAACGGATGTCTTTGAGGATCAAAATACTTAGGGATAATGAATGTACGATTCTTCAGAAAACATTGCGATCTTTTCCAGCTTTTGGCGCATTATGAGATAAGACAATCAAGTGTAGAATATTATCCTTCCTAAGTAGGTGTCTGGTTGTAAAAATTCTCAGGACATCATTCACAGGGTGTGTAAGTAGGTGTGTATGGTTACTGATACACTGACATAATGATAATAGCCTTTTGTTGTGTCTTCGAACATAAAATATCTGTTGCCCGCACGTTGCAAAACACAACTGAAGGTCACGTTTATGATGGTACAATGCAGGTTACGTGAGGTCAAAAGAGAATGCACACCAACTTTGGTTTTTCTCCCTGTTTCCCTCCTCGCTCGAATGAAATAAAAACAAGTTCCAACTCGAACACCATTCTGCACACTATTATACAGAAACGTGAGCACGTTCCTGGAGTGCCCTTACCAACGCTAGGCCAGGGAACGCAATGTTCAGTCAAAAGATACGAGTGAAATAACATGGGCGTGAACCAAAATTCCATCTGAATGAATTGTTTTGGCGGCGCTCCAGTAGGTACTCCCAGAGCCAGTTAAAACACAGATAGTGCTGCTTATTGTTCTATCAGAATTTACTCTTGAGGAAAGATTTATGTGAGCGTAAAATTGAAGAAAACCAAAAGGTGTACATGTGTGACTTGAGGTGCATTTTGTATAATAACATTTAAATGTAACCAGCGCTAAGTGTTACTCTTTGCATGAGCAATTCTGACAGACTGACAAATCTTAAAACCTAAGAATTATAGTAGAATTTCACAATAATGAATACGTTTCTTTAGATGTACTGGAAATTAACCACATGCAGTAAAAAAGAAAACAGAATCCCCTAGCAACACCCTAACAACCAGACAAAATACCCTAGCAACCATATAGATATATGATAAATCGCTCAGGATATATTAACAATAGCATAGCACTACACCAGATACCCTTAGACTTGCATTTAAAAAAATGTAAAAACTTAGTTAAAGAGACAGTTCTCCCCAAAATACAAATTCTGTCATCATTCTCTCACCCTGAAGTTGTATCAAACCTGTTTACATTTTCTTGTTGTTCTGAACACATTTACAGTTATGCATTTGGCAGACACTTGCATCCAAAGCGACTTACATTGTAATGTCCTATACGTTTACACATAGGTTAATGCAATCCCCTGGAACCAACAATCTTGCGTTGTTGACGCAATGCTCTTACCACTGAGCTACAGGAATGCTCTTAAGCAACAAAAATAAAGATATTTGGAAGAAGTGGTTGTAACCCAAAAAAAACTGGCACACTATTGACTACAGGAAAGAAAAACTGCTATTGTAGTCAATGGTGCCCCACAACTGATCTTCAAAATATCTTCTGAACAGGACAAAGACATTTCTAAAGTTTTGGAACAACTTCAGGGTGAGTTATATGATCACAGAATTTAATTTTTTTGGGTGAACTGTTTCTTTAACAACCTACTGTAAGACACGATTGTTTGACTAAGTAATGGAACCGTTCTCTTTACAGCGTAGCGATGTGGCTGCGAGTTCTTGCACAAGAAAGCACAACTCCCCTTTAACATAAACATGTAGTTTTGAACATTCCTCAGACATGGAATGAAAGAATGACAGAGTAGTTATTCGAGACTGCAAACTAAAGAGCTTAAATGGAAAGAATCAGAGAATGCCACATGCAGTGACTAGTTCAGGCCAGGTGAAAAACACACACGCACACATAGACACACACAGACAAACAGCCCGACTGCTCTGGCCTTTGAGTCACTCAAAGCTATTAGATTAAACCTTTCTGAACACAAAGAGAAACATGCATTTACACACTGTAAAGTTTATTCAGTGCGAGATCCTTTAGTTGTCTGGATCCAGCTTGTCACCTCGCAGGTGTAAAGACTCAATGTGTTTATGACAAAACAATAAATTTAGCAAATGTGTTCAAGCGCCAGCCCTCCAGCCACATTCATCTCGCAAAACAGTTTTACACGATGCCTTTTTCATTTTTGTCACACCGGACATCCGTGGTGAGAGAAAACTCTGAACAGGCCTGTCTATCCATCCATAACTATATACCTGGACCAATAATCATTTATAGATACAATTCAACATTGTATTTGTTTTTAATATGCGCATTTGGATAGTAGGTCCCAGGTAATTTGAATGTTAATCTGAACTCTGTTATGAAGTGGAATCTGAAATTGTGTATTGGCCGACTGTTACCGATTTGTCACTGTGGTTTGGTCGTCTGAGCCTGTAATCTAAGCCTTCACGTTGACTGTTGAGGTACCAAACAGCTTAAAACGGACAAGGAATTTGTTAAAGACTGTCACTACAATTGTAGGTCAAACAAGAGGAAGATTCTTACTACAAAGCTTCTTTGTCACAGGATAACAATAGCTCAGTGTCTGGAAAATAACAATGGCACCAGTCGAGCCAGTGACACTGAACTTTTAATACGAGTGTAGGAAGCTAGAAAAAAGGACGCTTTAAAGTCAGCAGTCTACTGTACCACTGCACCCCGTACTGTAGGCAGCATTTGCGTATGATCAAATGAGTTCAGATGAGAGCAACGGGTATGGATCTCATCTCCAGCACAGCTTCAGGAAGAATACAACTGATCCCTCAAGGGGAAAGATGTTTGTTGCTGCCCGTCTTGTGCTATCACCATGTCTCCTCAGGGTATATGTCTACACTTCAAAGCCGCTTATGTATGCAAACGTCAAACTGCTGTATGCACGACTGCGTTCAGATACATGTTCATGGTAAACATTGTCATGTTGTATACGGTATGAAGAGGCCTACTTACGTTCAGCTTTTAGATAAAGAGTTTCTTCATGAGGCCAAAGGACCATAGATAATATCTACCGAAGGAATAATTTACAGTAATACAATCATACAATAAAACATGTGTATGTGGTTTGAGGATTTCAAAGTATAGCGGGTGCTCAGTTGTTTTTAAATGCAGACGTCAATATCTATAGTTACTTTTTCTAAAGACTAGCAGTGTAACATTAGTGAAGTTTGGCAGCCCCAAATGCAACATTAAAAACTACACAAAAGTATAAAATTTTTTTTAAAGGGGTAATATGGTGCGAATACATGTTTGTATGTGTCTTTGTTATGTTATAAGTGGTCCATGCACGTATTAGACACGTAAAATTGCAAAAAAATATATAATTAAAGATGCATTCTATCTAAAAGCGAATGCTCACCCAGACCTGCCTGAAACGCATCGTGTAGCCACACCCCCACAAATCTACATCAGTTTGTGGTATGAGTTGACTAAGAACGCCCAAATGTATAGGCAAGTAAGGCAGGCGTACCTGTCATACAATTGCTTTGGAACCTGATGTTTCAAATATGTTAAGAGTTGTTACATGTCTGTCACACGCTTGTAGTATTCGACCAATCACTACGCACTGGATAACTGGCCAATCATAGCACACCTTGCTTTTCAGATCGATGAGCTATGAAAAAAATCTGAGCGTTTCAGAGAGGAGGGGCAAAGAGGAGATACAAAGATGTGCGGTACGTGGAAAATACAGTGTTTTTTAACCTTAAATCGTATATACATATTGCATTATATCTAAAACCAACAATAATATTCGTTTAGCAGTGTTGTATGACCCCTTTTCTCCAAACGAAGTGAGAAAACAACCAAATATACTTGCCTCATATGTGTACTCTTATCTTGATGTAAAGCATTGAATTAGTTTAGTAAGCCATAGTTTGTACAGTTCATTTAAATCAAAAAGTTTGTGAAAAATTATTCATTATAATGTGCTGTCCCCAGAAACATGTAGAGGAAATTATTTAAGAGCTGCAATATTTAAAAACCACGAAAGAACGTGGACAGGACTACAACAGGAAGTGACATATTTAGTACAATATAAAAAAAAAAGACACAGAGTACAAGACGTGACAGCAACCAAAAGCATTTTGTGGTCCATCTTACATTTTTTTAGCTATTTACTCGCCGACATATATTTTCCATTTTATTCATTCATTTAATCACATTTATTTTATTTTTATATAGTTTAGTTTCTGCTTAGATTTAACTTAGAAAAGACTGCAGCTTAATAAAGTTACAGCAAGGTGTAAACAAAACAGAGTATTGCAACCCCCGCCTTCACATTATTGTGACGCAACAATATTTATCGTTGTTGTTTGTAACATTTGCAAATTAGGACGATTCTAAAAATGGCACAAGATGAATTAGCTTTTTATGAGTGTGGTGGGAATACACATATTTTATTGTGATTGTTTATTTTCACATTTTACCCAACATTTATGTTACTGTGAGAACTACTTTCTCGTTTCTCAGCTCATTCTTTATGCATGGGTGGCTTTTTCTTAATTGTTGTCGTGGTATAATTGTGAAGCGGTGTGTGTATGTGTGGTTGTGAGAGTGTATGTGTGAATATGTGGGAGTCTGAGAGATGCTCAAAGCAGCATCCTGTCTCACCTACAGCGACAGACGAGACTTTGCATGTAGATCCATCGCAGCAAAACCTGAGAACAGCCCGAAACCAAAGAACATCAACTGAACTGCAATGCACTCTCTACAGCACACAACTGAGATTTTCCACACTACTTTAACCAAACCACCACTCCCACGCATTTATTTTCATGATAAATCTGGTGGTTTTATACTTGTGGATGCTGTGATTTCATCAGATCTCGTCAGATTTTTTTTCAATGTTTGTATTTCTCAATAAAGGAATAACAAACTAACACCATCATCATCAGACAATGTGTCTTTGAAATCCGCATTTGCTTTAATATTGATACATTTTATTTGATCCATTGTGATGCAAAACATGGAAGGTTTACAAAGTGAATATTCACATCACAGACTAAAAAGCAAACAATGCATCTAAACCAGAATTGTCATTTCTCCATCATTTTTTAAATACTTTGTTCTTTTCAAACTTTAAAGGGATGGTTCACCAAAAACTGAACATTCTTCATATGTTTATTCTTATGTCATTCCAAACCTGTATGACTTTCTCCAGAACACAACAGATAGTTTAAAGAAGTTAGAAACCAAACAACACTGACCTCCATTGACTTCCATTGTATGAACAAAAAAAACACTGAGACATTTCTCAAAATATCTTTTTGAAGCTTCTTCATGATTTAAACAACATGAGAGTGAATAAATGGTGGCAGAATTTTGTATGCTATGCCTTTAACGTGCCACTGTGAGTAAACCATTTGAGGGCTGCTTTCCTCAAAAAGTGTAAACACTATATCTCTCTAGCGCTGAACTTCACCTTTGAATAAGTTCAATGGCTTCATTAATCTATTTTATGTAATGGTGACCGGTCATTAACTTCCAGTTAAGTAGACCGGTCGGACTGAAGAGGAAATAAACACTCATGAATCGAGCATATCCGCAGGGTCATATCCGTGCATGTAAAACGTATAACTCGGTGCTCGCTGCGAGAGACAAATGAGCCATCCAGGTGGGGACAGAGATACATGTCTTGTTAATTAATGTACTCTGATTAGATCCATTAATGGCCAGTGAGTAAACTAATCACCACGTAATGCATGGTGTCATTCCCCTTAACTGCCCATTTCGTATTCTTCCCTCATCATTGCAAAAGTCATTATTTTTTAATAGACTCGTGAAAAATAATGTTGTGTCAGGAGGCAGGGTTTTAGTTTTGCTCATTGTAAGCATGTTTCACTGCCGATTGATTGCCACTGTCCATTACTGCGTGGACATGTGAGCACACATGCAGATAAGCCGATCAGACGCTCAATGTGTCAGCCTGGCAAAGACAATAACATCCAAATCAGATATTAAGCTTTTCATAATGCTGTCATGTATCTACTTGCACTTCTTCTCCGCTCCAGAACATATTTATGACAGCCACATTCCATGTAAAATTGAAAATTTTAATATGAAAGTCGTGGCCTTCAAGCGATTAATCGCGATTAATTGCATTCAAATGAAACGTTTGTGTTTATATAATGTAAGTCCTTTTGTATTTATAAACACATACACATACACATGCACATACACATATATACAGCACATACATTTAAGAACAACTTAAAAAAGTAATAAAAGTTTATAGGAAATTGTAATAATTGGTAAATATAAATAAATGCAAAAAGTAAATACTTCCTAAATATGTTTACATGTATGTGTTTATAAATACCAAATTAATATGCACAGTACACAGACATATATTATGTAAACACAAACTTGGATTCTGGATGCGATTAATCGTGATTAATCGTTTGACACCCATAATAAAATGAATTCATGGCAGTGCATTCTGGTTTTGCCATCTCGATAAACTGATAATGTATAATTATTTGCCTAAAATGATGTATCTTTAGTCTTGATTTAGGCATTACTGTTACATTATAACTATACTCTATCATGTTACCTACTTATTTATTATAAATCATATAATTAGACACATAATTATACATATTAGCACATATCTTATTATATACTGTATGTAACGTTGTAATGTTAATGATTTTAAAAAACTAAGGTAGGTTCAGATTCTGATTCACGTTTTTTGTTAATATACACTTATGAAAAATGATAGACACACTTGCAAGATAGCACTATGAATATAACATTAGAATTACAGACAAACTTACAGACAATTACAATTTTGTCAATGTATATTTTCTTAATCAAATTGCAATAATATCATGTATTCGGTGTAGTGTTTCATAATATCCTGTTTTTAGTAGTTTTAAAGTAAACTTCAATTGGGTTAAATAAAAAAAAGAGAATTGAATAATTATTCTGTTCATGAATGTATGTTATATGAATACACAAAGTAAAACAACCTAAACATATTTTACGAATTGGATTTTGTATCTAAGGTTTGTGTCTCATATTTTTCAGAAAAGAAGTTCATATCTATGATTGTTTAGGGATAGTGTGTACAAATAATGGGCTGCAAGATCAGATTTCTGTCTGTGTCCCAGGGAGACAGTGACAACACACACCCGCTCATACAAATAAATAATGCCACAAGTCTAAAATAATGGGTTGCAGGCACTCAAAATTGTTTTCTGTAAATCAGTGGTAACATCAACAGGACACCTGATAGCCAATTGCGGGGTAAGTCTGTCAGTAATCGCATTACGATTAATAACATTACGCTGATTCATTCCAGTGAAACATATGTCCACTGTTAAACAGAGCCTTTTACCATTTATCCATATGAAAGTTGCAGAACAGGATATCATAGCCATGCTGTTATCACTTATCTTCAATATGACACACAGAATACATCAAAAATATGGACATGCGGCACAGGAGAGATCAAATCTTCAGTATCATTTTCATCCAGGGATACAGAAACCCCATAATAGCCTTGAAAAAAATATGGCACACATCCCGGTTACCATATCTGGGATCAATTTCATCCAACTTTTTTGGTCTCTATATCAGATTTATAGTTTATGTATGCCTGTGATCTCCTAGCATATGCTTAGGGCACATAGTGTAAGTGTAAAATATGTCTTTAGTCGCAACCGGGCACCGAGTCCCATTGTCTGGCTGCCTGGGTGAGTGATTCTCACCTGAACTAAACAGGGTAATAAGCGGAGCATGTCGACATCTCTCACTGACTTCAGAGCAGTAGCAATTCCTCTTGATCCCCGATTAAACTGTTTCATTACGGTTGCTTAAAAACTGTGTTCCTGTTGCTCAACTGGTGCGAGCAACAGAAATCTTGGGATTCATACACAGTGAATACATTTGGCGAAACACTCTGAATGATCTGTAAATCACTTTGAATAAAAGCATCAGCCAAATGCCTGAATTTAATTCACAGAAAAAAGCACATTCAGACCCTGAATTGGTATAGGACATTTTGTATATTAAAGGAATAGTTCATCCCAAAATGAAAATTCTGCCATGAATTACTCACTAGTTGTTCCAAATCTGTATAAATGTATTTGTTCTGTTGAACACAGAGAAAGATATTGGGAAGATTGCTCGTAACAAAACAGTTCTTATCCCTTAAGTAGTAAAAATTAACAATGGTTTTAAAAAGCGCCCCAGAACTGTTTGCTGTCTATGTTCTTCAAAACATCTTCTCTTGTGTTAACAGAATAAATTATGCAAGTCATTTTTCCTACTATGGTAGTCAATGGGGTCCGAAAACTGTTTGGTTAAAAGCATTCTAACAATTAACTTTCTCTGTGTTCATCAGAACAAAGAAATGTATACAGATCTAGAACAACTCTTATGTGAGAATTAGTATTGACAGCATATTCTCAACTATTGCTAATATTATTAACGTCTGCAGGTTATTTAAATATTCCCATGATGTGACTAAGACATTTTTTAAAGAAGCAATTTAGTGTCTCAATTAAAACTGCAGTTAATATTTTTAGCCTCTCTATTGCCATCTCTGCTGGAAACATCAAATTGCATGTTACTTTACCTAATGATGTATGTATTAAATTCAAATGACATCCGTTGACCTATTGAAGCCGAATGACTTCAAACCCTAATATTATATAATACCATGTAAACTGCATTTAACTGCTGTCCTTCTTCTGAAACCTTTTCTCTTCTTTTATTTGTTGTTTCTATAAATCATTACTATTAGTCATCTTTTATGTTTGTCGCTGGATTTTGCAAATATCTAACCGATAAAAAGTAATAAAATGTGTGAATTTGGACACCGAGGTTATACCGCATTGACATAATAATTGTTTCTTGAAATCATGTGGCCCAGGACAATATTTTTCATAAACAGACCTTTAACGCACACACTTTGCAATGTGATTTATTACTGCGAAAGCTTTAGTTGAGTCCTGTCAACTACCCTGCAAATTAAAATCCAGACGTAGATGGAATTTGGGTGTCTTTCCGTGCACAAAATTCACTTCTTACCTACACCAATATGAGTTCAGGAGAAATAAGAAAAATCCACTTATTAACTCTGAATCGGCATTGTGTATATTGAGTCGGAGCCCTTCATAAGTAAAAGACCGGGAGGGATATTCAACACTGCATCTGCGAGATAAATACCTCCCTGGCACCAAAACAACTCGCTCTTGATTTATTTTGCTTCCCCTTTTTCAAGGCAATCCAATAGACAGCGCTCATAGCTAAGAGGGGTGTTGTGGATAAACAAAAGACGTGGCCTCTTTTATTAGCGAGACACAGCACCAGTCAATAAAGCTAAGATGTTGTGACTGGAGGACGGATCTTCATACACATGTTGTCTCAAAGCACGAGTCTTTTATGTTGCTGTCAGACGGGAACTGCAGAATGCTACTAAGGGGATTACAGCACACAAAGCATAAAAACACGAGAAATGGTTTGTGGATATGCATTATAGCTGTTGCCCTCTCGGCTGTACCCCCTACTGAGACATTATAAACATTATTTTGGGGAGTTAGTGAGAGTAGAGGAGGAATTGCTAGTTGTATATCAATTGCAGGTTGGAATTGGTTTGATTTAAAGGCCTGTTGACCTTCAGCAATTTTTGAAAGTCAGTGGCTTTAAAAAGGACCCAGTCTTTGGCTGTTTTAGAGTCTTAGATTATGTATTATGGGTATTTAACAATAAATGTTCATGTTTCTAATAAAAAAACGCTTTATTTTCTACATATTTCAAGTCTATTGTTCATCGCTGTCCAACTTCTAACAAAACGATTGGATTTCTTCCGGTCTGTATACAGTCCCTCCTTCCGAAACGCTCTGATTGGTAAAGCTGACCAGGTCTTTCGTGATTGGCTTCCGCTGCTCAGGCTGTTGTGATTGGTCAGTGCCCCTCTCACGTGTATTCTTTAAGCAATAAACAGTAGCAATGGCATCAACTTCACTTTATAAGTTAAAATCATGCGGATCGATCGAAGTGTAATGGAGGTCTAGTAGTGCATGAGAAAACATCAATCTTTGTTAGAGATTGTGAATTTTTTCCCTACTATGGCGAGGAGAATGAGACCGGACCAATTGGCGTCATAGCGGTTATATTAAATAACAGTAATAACAGAAGCATTAGTTTTGTCTTTTATATTGGACCCGAGTTGGATTTGCATCAGGACTTCAAAGGACGTTTCATAGAAGTGTTTTAGAGGTATGCGCACACAATATCAGTGTATTATACAGAACAGCTTTCACAGTCGATGTTAAAGTTATGGAAGCTGTTATTTGACAGTTGGTTATCTTAGAATGTGCGTGTCTGAATTCTTATTACCAGCTGTAGGACTGTGATGAAAGTGAAAGTAGTTTAGCGAGTAACTCAGTCAAATGTTTACAATCTCTGATAACCAAACACTACTCCAGTGGCTCTTCTCTTCTCTAAGGACGACCTCGACCCTTTTTTGCCGTATTCCTTTGGGCGGAGGTTATTATAAGGACTCGAATGGTGACATCATGTACCTGGGAAGAAGAGAGCTGTAGTCCGATGAAGGCCGTTCTCTGTAGTCCTTGAAAAGCTAATTCTGTTAAAAACAATAACTCGCTTGGCGCTGAACTTTGAGCTTAATCATTTTGGAAGTATTATATATGCTTTAACAGCAACATTATACACATTAACTAAATGTTTAAAAATGGGATCAATGGGAACGTGCTCTTTATGGTCAACACACATGAAATCACTTGATGAGGGCTGGTTCTTTCCTTTGTTGATGGACAGGACATAGAAGCATAGAAAAAAAACTTGCTTTAGGCTCCAATATCATCAGAGGAACATGATTTGTAACTTGCTGGTCAGTGTCAGGTGGTTTAAGGGGGAGTGAAAATTGATTTGAAATTTGAAACAAAAATCTGTGTTGTGCAGAGTGAGCCATCAATATTTTAAGTCCATTTCCGAGAAGAGAGTCTATCAGTTTTACAGAATTTCTGTTTCAATCATTCATAAAAACATGCTTCGTTTGTACTTAAAGTCAGTATGAAAGGAAACCGATTTTCTTATTTTCCATATCATGATGCCTATCCGAATGAAATTATAAAAAATATAGGAACTACAACTGATTTCGTCGATCGAAAACTGATTGGATCGATGGAAGTTGGTTGATAACAAAATGGAGGCGGATTTGAATGGCAGTTTGCAGTCAGTTAGTCAGTGAAACCCGCCCTCGTTCCTAATGACCGTAAGTGAAGAGAATCTGTTTTAGATGTTTTTGATTAAAGATTATAAGTACACATGTATTAAAAATAAAGTGCACATATAGGTCATTTGTTATAAAACACCACAATCTTGCATAAAGTATCGTTAACTTTTCTCTCTATCGCCATCTCTGTTTAAAACTTGCAAATGCAGGTTACTTGACCTCAAGCTGACATTTCCCACTATACCGTTCTTGACAGATCATTATTTGATGTGAGGTTTTTTTTCAGTTTTATGTTAGTTTTATGAATGTGATTGTATTTTTTCCGTTTTTATCTTAATTTGAGTTCAGTTTTGTTAATAGTTTTGTTATTTTTTTGTTGTTGTTTTATTTGTTGTTATTTATTATGTTGCTAAATAAGTTCAATATATTTAGTTATATTTAATAATATTATTTTTGCTTTATTTTGATCAATTTAGTGCCTAAGTTTAAACTTATTTTATATTATATTCATATTTTTGTTGAAGTTTTTCTTATAAATAACATTTCGACCCATTTTTTCATTTAAATGTTTAATTTGGGTAAACTGTAAAAACCTTGGTGAGTTGGGGTAGGATAAAGAGACAGTTTGGAGCAAAGATTTTCTTAATATAATTGAAATAGTCAGAAATGCATTCTGCTTTTTTGTCTTGTAAATAGGTCTGCATAATTAGGGGTCATTTCCCCAAATGGAAAACAAGTGCGAAATCTCCTTTTCCAGGATAAGAACATACAGGGTGAAATTAAGAAAGGATAGTGTTGGATTATAACCTCAGTTTAACCAAAAAGCCAGTTTGTGTTCTGAATGTTATTCAGCCGGCTCATGAGAAGCGGAGGACCTGTACATCATAATCTACAGTATATTCCTTCAGTCAATAGTCCATTTTGGACAAAAGCAAACAACACATGCCTCACCTTAGCCTATGCACAAGCCCCTAAAAGCAATTACACGATGTTGGTTCTAGCATTCCACCATTGTTCTTACAAAGTAATTCCAAACACACCTGCAATCCTTTCCTTCCTCTATCACAATTCCCACAGTTCAGCTCTGAGGAGTTTGAAAGGCCGGGCACAATGATGTAATTACTTTTCCAGCTTCTCAGGACGGTCTGAAAGGAAGGAAAACATAGGGCCGCTGCGAAAGAGGAAAGCAGCCTTCCGAGCCCTTTAAAAGCATACGTTTAAGAGGCAAGGTTTCAGGATTAGTCCTGCATATTATGTAACGTGGCACCATCTAACAAGAATAAAATACCCTACGGAAAGTGTACGTTACATGTTTTGTAGATCCGTTTTTGTGTCAGGAGGGCAACCATGCAAGTAATTGCCAACAATGGGCGTGTGGAGGTTTAGCCTGCCGCGTTAAACATGGGATTGTGGTTTCCCAGACATGAAACCTATCATGTGTCCTCACTCCCACTCCACTTCAAAAGCCATAACGATGCATAAACAGGCCTTTAAAAGCCGACCTCAGATCTCGTAACTTCCTTTGTTTTAGTGTGGTGGGTTTCCGGTGGTACTGTATATCAGTGGGAAAGTTTCCTAAAATGTGTACCAGGAAGTTACAAAATGTTTGAGTTTGCGTGGCCGAGCACTTTTTTTGTTCTAGTTTGTCAAGAACTTAGTGGTGACCACTGCTCTCAAAGCAAAAGTGCTTGTGTCTAAAGCAGACATGGTGAAGTATGTCAAATGGACTCTTTGTCTTCATTCCCCTCAAGTGGACCTCTAAAAACGGCCGTCATTAGCATTCATCGCCCACCAATCTAACTGCGCTGAAATAGACCATGAATGTCCCACAGGGCTGATGGACTGCTAATGTAGACACCCAGACGCTTACCCACTGAGATACAAGCATTTGAATTCAACATTGTCCCTAGTCTATGCCCAAATGCCTATCCTACTGCAGGAAACACATTTTAGACCAGGATAGATTATCTGAAATTGCAAGGTCTTGGTTTGTTTTGGATTAATAATGGTGGTGTGGGACGCGCTGTTCAAGATGGGTCTCATTGCAAGTAGTTTGACCAATATAGCATTTTTATACAAAAATGTAATAATAAGCGACACAGCAAGCATAAGGGAATATTAAAGTTATGTCCAGTTATTTTCTTGAACGCAATCTATATAAAATGCATTCAATTCTTATAGTGTCTGAAGAAATATAGACATTACTAATTAAAGAATCAAAAAAATGATTATTAAAAAAATATTATAAAACTACAGTTGTGTTTAATTCTTCGCACTGGGAATACAATTTTAACACATTGCAATGCATTGTGGGATACAGTATTTTGTGCAATCTACTATGCATATTGAAATTTTTCACAGTGCCATACACTACATTGTACATAGCCTACTCCAATAATACTGTATAATCTGTAAATCTGACTAGTGTTTGAAATGGCCATTTTAAATTTTTCTGTATGTCATAATGGGATTATAACATTAGACAGTTGAATTATAAACAGAAACGCTAACATTTCAGGGTTGGGTTTTCTTTTAATTATCTGATTTCATGAATCAGTTTACTGTAGGCCTCTCTGACAGACAAGCATTAGCGCTCAGAACACATACCAGAAGCAATCGCCATAATGAATCTTGACACTCACCATTGTGCTTTCGCTCTAGCAATATAACTAGATTCTCTGAAGAAAACCAGAGCGGGGGTTACTTGTGCAAAACTTACCATCATGTTTGGGTGTTTACCAGGGTATTGGTGTATTGTTGCTAGGGTTTTCTTGGTGGTTGCTAGGGCATTGATTGGTGCTTGCTGGTGTGTCCTAGGTGACACCTAAATCCTTTCCGTTGTTTTTTTCAATATCAGGAGAGTTGGATCTCCACTTGAGCACGGTTTAGTGTGGCACAATTATAAATCACTCTCAGACCAGATTTCTCAACACACGAACTAACCGTGCTCGATCTAAAAAACAACTAATGGGATTTGCGAAAGTGTTTGCACATAGTTTTAAGAAGTAGTTTTACTTTTAAAAACTGTGTGTAATAACTTAACACAAAAACACAAAAGTAATGTTTACTTTAAAAACACTGTTTGCAAAATCTCAACAACATTTTTAAAAGTAAAATTTACTTAAACAAAACTGAGTAAAGCCTATGTGGTGAATGCCTGATGTGGCGACTCACGGCTGGTTGTCTGTCCGTAGCTGGCAAAGGTCATTAATATTGGTCAAGGTAAATACAATTTAATACAAATATAAAAAAGAAATGTTAAACACAAGAATATATCTGATATCTGAGGAAATGTCTGAAATTCACTAGTTGACCCGGATCCATGGACCTGCACAGTTTAGCAAAGAGAAACATTTTGCCTTATGGTGAAAAGTCAACCTTTTGTGTTGATGAGATTGTTTTGCTTTTCTATCACTCACGAAAGCCATACGTTTGTTTCACTAAGAAAAGTATCAGCCAACCCTTTTTCTCACTTTTTTGTTAAGATTTCTTTTTGCCATTTTAGCTTAATTTGTACAGTCAAATGAGAGAGAGGACAGGAAGCGAAGTGGGAGCGAGAGAAGGGAGTGGGTTTGGGAAAGGACCTCGAGAAAGGGTATCAAATCTGGGATCGCCCGATGCGCAACCGCGCCACATGCCGGAGCACTGCCCACGAGGCTATCTGCCTCCGCCCAGCCCACCTCTTTTCAATAAAGCGCATTATTTGCTGGATCGAATCGTATTTGACATAAATTACTGTTAATTACTGTAAACCTTACTGTTAGAGTATGGGGTTTGTACACATTTTGAACTGCTGCCATCCCATATGGTGTTTAAGACAGCGATTATCCTGCTGTGGTGTAGAATCATCAGGAAGTATTGACAGCTCTGGACAGTATGCAAGGAATATAACATTACTGCAAAACTGTAACATTGTCACGTCGTATTGTGTTCTACAGAAGCAACAGTGATGAGACGTCATCTAAAACAGGACTCTATATTTGAAATACTGAGGGGACATATCAGCTAAAGTCTGTATTAGTTTATGCTGCGTCCATTTAACACAATAAACAAGATTTTCTTTGGAACAACAGTTCCCCTGAAAGGGAAAATAATGTTTTCCATTAAACAGGGAATGTTGTTCGATCATTGCCTAAAGTTCTCTTACATATTACTTATATAACTTTGATGTATATTCTAAAAACGTAAACGTCACCAAAATGTATTTTTTACATTGGTAGTGAAACCTCAAAAACATGAAGAAAACGTTTTTATAGCTTAGAATGTTAGCAAAACCATCTGAAACCATATTTTGTTAGCAGGGAAGAATGTGCACACTTTTTTCTACAGCTAAAGCACATAATGACCAACTTCTCTACTTCCCCACTTCACTATAGCCACAAATTATACTAAAAAGCATACACAGACAGCAAACTTCAATCCATCTATAAATGGTTTTAACCGTCCAATTAGGGAACTGAGAGCAATCCAAGACGGAAAAAAACAACTTTGTATCGGAAGCAAATACCAGGCCAACAGCTTCCTTGTAATGGCATATTAGGCATTCCCCCAAAACAGACTTGCATAAAAAGTCCCAAAAATAATTTGGACATGAGAGGTCGTACTGTTCATTGCTTCCGCCTTTTTGTGCGAGGGGCTATGAGGGTTTAGTTCTGAGTGGCCTGGGATAAACCAAAGAAGAATGCAAGTGCTGTCCAAACCGCAGCCTACAGATGCATTGGACCCAAACTGCACAAGAGACTTTGAACTTATGCTTGGCATCAGTTGGCTGCTCTCTCTCTCTCTCTCTCTCTCTCTCTCTGTAAAATGATTTTAATAAGATACCTGTGGCTATACACTATATAAGTTATTTTCCCAAATGTATTACATTTCACAGTTACATTTTCGTAGTGCTTCATTTACGCATGCATTTCATATTGTAATGTGTAATATATGTGTACTGTACATAAATTTCCCACAGAATGGATTTTTTCCCCTTTAAAATTGATTTTATAATATTAATGATGTATGTAATGAAGTTAAAGTTTGATGGTGCTGATAGTTTTGTTTTTGTGTTTCAAGACAGTAAAGATTCAAAAACACTGCAGCAATGCCCATGATCTCTTTTTCAGCCTGCCGACAGTGGTTTAGTTCATATCCACTTTTATTTCATTTCTCGCTGTTCTGTTCTCCTCCAAATTTCGGACAATAGCAATGCAGTAAGTTTCTATAAATATTTCATTATGCCCTGCAAGGCAGGAAGATTATACCCTCCCTTTGACACTTATTTGTAATGACATCTGAATGCATTGGCAAAAAATATACCGACAGATGTTCGGCATGAAATATTGATTCTATAAATCGTAACCTGGTTTCCTCGTACACTATACAAGCCAGTACCGAGTTGTCTATTATTAATGACGAATGCATTTTTCTGCGTTACTTTTGATTTGTTATATAGCTGCTCGGCTATTTTTCCTTGAGCGTACGTGATAAACGAGAAGCCTATGAAAAAGCAAACTCAGGTCTGTTCTGAAGGATGAATCGGTGAAATCTGTCTATATCTGCCCCTTCAAAGGGAAATGGCTTTCGCTGTAAAGATATGCAGGCATGGAGTTGTCTACGGCGATTCTGCCAACGCTGTCTCAGCTGTGAGACCGCCAGGTTCCTCCCACTGCTCTGGCACAAATAAAAGGGAACAATATGCCCTCTGTGCATGAACAGCATATTAATTCAAACAAAAGTGCCCTTTTATCTCTCACTGTTTCAGCCAAGAGAGAAAGAGACGGATTCCAGGCTACACACATTTTTTAAAGTCCAAAAGAAGAGAGATTGAAGCATTCCTGTCTTATTGTGTTCTGCAAAATTGATGAATGGAATGAAGGAATACAAATATATTCTGAAATATTCTCTGAAGTAATGTTATGTAAATGTTAAACTATCTTTGCTGTTTGCTTATATAAACTACAACATCTGCATTCAAATTTTTATTTGAATCTAATTAAATGGGAATGTATATTTATTTTCATATTTTTTAGCAAACGTTGGATTTTTAGCCAACAAGGTTTTATTAATATCCAATCCTGACTTTGCTTTTTAATATATGTCATAAAGAATCACTCAAACAGGCAGAGAATTAGTTTCTTGCGCTGTGTTATAAGGGATGAAAACTTCCGAACGCTTTTAATAAAGAAAAATCTGTTTTATAAAACTAACTAAAGTAAAAGAAAATCAACATTTTCAAAACTGTAATAACTCTGAACCCAGCAATATCCTGGGATGGAACGCGATGTTTTTTAAATCATTTTTACTCTTGACTTGACTTTCCTCCTGTCTCAACCTGCTCACGCAAGCCTCTTATTACATTTTATTTTTAGGTCGAGACCGAAGTAAGTCACTGTAACGGTAACAATTCAGGAAAAGAGGATGCCCATACTGTAATTAAAATGTACTTGTTTTGAAATACTATTAAACCTTTGCATGCAATGAATGGAAACTGCATTTGTTTGCAGTGTATTTATAGATGCCAAAAGCGTGAGCTGCTCGGTTTTCCTCTTCCAAAGAAAACATGAATAAGAATTGAGCTGTTGTTTCATAACTGGTTTTATTTTAAGACTTTATATCAAGTGGATATTAAGTCGAGTGATGTTTTATGTAAATCAAAATGACCATAAATTATTATCATAACAATACAACTTCATTAATAATGCTTGCCAAGCACCCCCCCCTCCATCTGTCCCAACCACAACTAAAAATTCAAACTTTAATTTATTTATTGTGTTTTACCTATGTAGTATATCAGTCTGTATATATCTGTATAAAATAGAACCTGCCCATGACAAAAACTGTTTACCTACTGAAAGCAAACTTGAGGTATGATATTGCTGATAATAATAATAAAAATGCATAGGTCATAATAATCAAATCACAAAATAACTACATTTTAACCAAATGTACTTGGTCTCTTTGGAAAAAAATCTTTGGTGACCATTATTAGATAGTCATGTAAAATGTTTAAAAATATTTAAAATGTTTAGTAAATATATATTTGTTCAAATTCCAGTCAATGGTTTATTGAATCCCATTATATTTTAAAACACTGTATAGATATTATTTATTTTAAAAAAAATGATACAGGACAAATACTCATCTTAGCAGTATAACATTTCTTTGGGTAAAGTTACAGTATGTGTCCCCTCCAAAATATGTAATCCATCCTAGCGCCATGCAAAAAAACATAGTGGTTTGCACTAACAATGTTAATCCTCCCTGCTAGTGAATTCATATTTAGAATACCCTGGGTCGTATTTGCTTAAAGGTCCAATGTATAATTTTTGGAGGATCTGTTGACAGAAATGCAATATAATATACATAACTGTGCCTTAAAGACCTATAAAGAGGTATGTTTTTATTACCTTAGAAGAGTTATTTCAATCTTCACACATTTACCATGTTGTTTCTACAGTAGCCATAAACGGAAAACTACTCTATAGATCGGATATCATTAATACGGCAAATCCTTCAGTAAAGAAGCGAAAACGTTGCGACATCTTAGTTCTGTGTCAGCCACCGAAGTGCTTCGGAAGGGAGGGGAGGAGTGAGCCGTTGGTTGCAATTCGGAACTTCGCCACTAAACGGGCTAAATTTCACACACTGGACCTCTAAGTGGTTTGGTTTATTCTTGTAGAATGAAGGCATGTCACAGAACCTGTCCAGGTGTGGTCTTTTTTTCACTGAGTGACAGATGAATTTCATGAAAACTGAGTCTTTAACACCACAGTAGAGGCTTTTGTCTTCCGATTTAACAGTTGCTAAGCCTGTGTCTGGTATACTAACAGTCCAAATCAGTTGTATGTGCTTTTGAAGTGTTTGATGCAAGTCTTTTACATTGACAAATTTGAGGTTGACATTTGTGATAATTCTTTATTTAGTAAAATATGTTTTTTTTGGTGGTTTATTGCACTTGTGACCTGTTTACCATTTACCATTGAACAATTGCATACAAAGCCTTCAAATTGGGGGTGTAAGGATTGTATTGATGTATGGCGTATGAAAATGTACAAATATGAAAATGTACTCTGGCGGAATTGTTCAATTGCAGGTCTTAAACTTAAAATGCAATCACTAAGTTGATAGTTTCGATAATATGTTGTTCCCTGATTGGTCTCGCAAGCTGCAATGTGTGCCGCCATTGGGTTTAAGGATGGTGGGAAATGCATTGAGGGGCAATGGGCTTAATTGGCATGCAGGGAAAGTAAATGTTCTCACTCTGTTGATCAGACGAGCAGCGGGGCATGACAGGCATACAGTATCTCATAGACTTCATTAGAGCCCCGGTTTGAGCCGTGGGGGCGCGGAGGAAACCGGTGGGGGTGGGGGGAGTGCATGGGGGGGGCTGTGGGTACTACAGAGTCTATGCTAAGCAGTCTGGCACAAGAGCCTGTGATTCAATATCCGAGCAACTACATCAACATAAGTCCCAGTCAGATGTTTTCATTCATTTATTTATTTTTAGGGAGGTGGGCATTATTGTAGACCAGTAGGCCTACGCATGATTAATAAACTGTTGAGGTGCGCACCGACTTTCACACCCTAAAAATCTACAACGGAGACACATTTGTCTAAGTGGATTTTCAAGAAAGCGCATCTGTTTTCTTGTCTTGATAAACAGGGCAATGCGTTTTCTCCTTTCTTTGGCTTCTGCCTTCTTAATTTAACAAATGTGACTTGTATTCAGCATGGATCATTAATTCTCAATGCTTTCAGGGGGCTTTTAAGCATACAGAGATTGAAATGAATAACATAAACAACTCTGACGGAGGCCAGATTTGCTTTTCAAACCGTTTTGAACCCATTGCCCTCTCGCTCACGGAGCTCTTTTCATTCACGTTGACAGTTTTTTGAGGCCAACCCAAAGTGTACAAAACACCTCAAGCACTATGCATCATGCACAGAGTAAATAAAAGGTGAGCGTGTAATGTTAAAATGAAATGGAAATAAATGAACTGCTATGAGTTGGATAATATATTGTTTAATGTTTGCCATGTATATTATAAACGTTTTCTTTTTTTGAATTTTGTTTAGTTTGTGACAGAATAATAATAAGTATTATTTTAAAAATAAATAATCACATATATATAAATAATAGTAATAACAACAACAATAAAAAAATTGTTATTCTTATAACTATAATATTATATTAGTATATAATATTGTTAAATCTCTTACATTATAAATACATTTTTCATTGGACTAACATGTCTCACACATGTATAATGGCAAATAGAGCTCTTTAAAGCATTTTTTTCTTTGATATCCAACAACAGGACACTGAATGACCCCAAACTGTCACTTAAATAGGTCCTGCATCCAGCCCTGTCTAACTCCCTATCTAACCCAGTCACAGTCCTGTCAAATCCTGCCCTCTACATTAGCTGACTTACCATAGAAGAACCCGTGATCTTCGACATGGTCAGCGCTTGCTGAGCTGATCTCGCATTGGGTGAGCTGTGAGGAGATGGATGCACTGATCACAGGCCTAATTATGCTGAAGCATCAGCGGTCTGACCTCACTGAGTGGGCAAATCACCTCTCCAAACAGAGAAAGTGGCCGGGGAATTCGGCTGTTGTCTCTTTAATGGGATAACTAATGGTATTGAGCATGAAAATGAGGGGCACAAGTCAAGAGCCCGTTCAGGCCTCTCAGCGCTGAAGCAGGGATGGGAATACCTGATAGGTCAAAACGGTTCAACAAAGGGTGAACACAATTTAAACCTCTTGATAACTGGTAAATGTTTGCGTAGAATGTTTGTCCTGTCGCACACAACAATAACAGAGACATCATGATACCACACTAAAGCCCTGTGTGGTTAAGACTGAGTTACATTTCATAAAACTCTGAGTTCCTGTACCGATTCAGACGGAATATCTCTGTGAATAACTGAGCATATTGGAGAAAATCATTCACATTTAGAAGGGTTTAGATTTTTGGAGTTTTCTGGAAAACAGGAGGTCCAGAAAATATTTTTACAGAGATTGTATAAGAAAAATCTGACTTGGTAGATCTGGATGGGATTAAAATCCCAGATACGTCTGTTAAGACAATTTATCTGTGAGTAGAATAGCCCCATAATATGTTGTTGTCAGGCCATTCCTAGTGTTTTAAGTGTTTCAGTGGGATGCTATGAGGTTGCTAGGGTGCTATGGAGGATTGGGAAGGTGTTGCTAGGTGGTTGCTAGGCTGTGTGGGGGCTTCCTCAAGTGTTGTTGTTTACAACTTTCATAGTAATTGTCAAATTGTGATTATTTCAGTGTTAAGGGTCATTTTAACTTCTACGCCGGAGCCTCTACGCCATAGGCAACACTTCGTTTTTGTTTATACTTGTTCGTCATTGTCCGCGTCGACAGGCAATGGCCACCAGTATTGGGCAAGTTACTCTGAAAAAGTATTTAATTACTAGTTACTTATTACACAATACATAGTGTTATTAGATTACTATACAAATTACTCCAAAAAGTATCTGATTACTTATGACTACTTACTTTCTATATCCTATCAACCTTGATTAGTTAAGTGATTCAAGGACAGACGTGAAACGACTCTAAATTAATTCAAATAAATAATATAAAACTATATTAAGTAGTATTACATTTTTATGTAAATTCCACTATTGGACACACATATATTACACAAAGTATTTAGTTTAATTACCCCAGAAGTAACTACTTAAATTACAGATGAACTAAGAGTAATCCCTTACTTTAAATTTTCAAAGGAAAAGTAATTAAATTACAGTAACTTATTACTTAGTAACTAGTGACATCCAACACTGGATGGCAACTAGGCGTTAGTTTCCACAGGGGTGTGCTTGTGTAACCAATATAAGAGCCGAAGAAGAAGAAGTTCGTTGTGAGCGCTGTCTGAGAAGCATTTAGCTGTGATAGCGACAAGTAAACAGTCACTTTTGCAGCTTGAGTTGTTAAATACAGAAAAACACGTAATTTATATAATTCAGTCGGTGCTATCTCAGAGTCTTTTGACCTGTAGGGAGGGGGGTTCAAGTAAACAAATCACGCGTCGAGTTGACGTGTCGTTACATTTTTGGAGAGGTGTGCGTCAGGCTACGCCGTAGGGTATGCGGCTCTGCGAAGGTTACGCCATAGGTCTGACGCAGAACCATAAATCACCCTTTACTGCACCAAGTCAAAGTTTTAATAAAAATGATTAAAATAATGAGTTTTTATGTTTAAGGTAGTATCACCAACCACAGATTATGATTCATGTCTGCGGATATTAAAGTAATGTGGAGTGACGAGTACCGTACTTACATGACTAAGTTTAATGCTAAAAGTATCCACAGGCATACACAATCATACAAACGTTATTTTTGAGCAAGCACACGTTTAAATCCCTTTATACAGCAACAACACTCACACCAACATGTTGACATGTTTTTTTTACATGGGTGGCCAAATATTTTGAGATAGGGATGGAAATTAATTCATGCAAACCAACCACCCCTATAAGATGAATGTCTAATTTGACACCAAACGTAATTGTCATCCAAGCATGCAAGGTGCATTCACAGCAAGTGACTGTTAATAATGTGTTCGAACTGAACAATTATGTCACAGTATTTGGGCTTCCATGTGAGAAAAGAAAAGCACCCTCCTCTTCTCCTCTCCGAGCACACACAGGCAGGCAAAGCAGCAGCGATACAGTATGCAAATGACAAAATGCTAATGTGTGAGAACCAACTCTACAGCAGGACTGTCATCTCTGAGTCTTCTGCTTATGAGAGAGACCTGAAAAAACAGATAATGTGACTGGGAATTAGTGGAGTATTCCATGGGAAAAGATTCTCGCTTTCCCTTTATAGTGCTGGGGATATAATGAAGCTATTAACCAAACAACATTTAACCGCAATGCTTGGTGTACTTGTTTGCAGTTAGTGGACGAGGGGAGGAATGCGTAGAATGCACGACCACATTTATGGGCTGTTTGGTGACAATCTGCTTAAAACATTATGTGAACGGCACAGTGTGGTCTTGGCTATTTATGGGAAACTCACCCCTTGCCCGTTTGGGGTTTGGCCCTCAAAGAAGGGTCCCGTTTGACCTGGTCTTCCATGTTGACCTGCACGAAATGACTGTGGTGTAAGCAGTCCAAAACATACCAATAACTAAACAAACCAATAAATGATTATATAAGTGTTGTTGCTCTTTATTGTAAGATCTATTTTTGGGAAACCGCCCATTTTTGTGGTGTAAGCCGTCCAAAACAGACAAATAAACCAACTAACAAACAAAAAATAACAATTGATTGAAATATAATGATTATTATTCTTGTTGTTCATTGCTATTTATGGGAAAATCACCCCCTTGCTCCAGGAAGGGTCCTTATTGACATGGGGTCCCATGTTGACGGGCAAGACATCTTTGTGGCGAGTCCAAAACATAACAAACAAACAATAAATCAATAAATGAGCATATTGTTGTTGTTGTTTATTGCTATTTATGAGAGTTACACCTTGCCTGTTTTGGGGTTTGGCCTTGTTCCGGGAAGGCTCCTGTTTGACCAGGGGTCCCTTTTTGATGTGGTGTAAGCAGTCCAAAACTAGTTAGATGGATGGATGGATAGATGAATGTTTGTATTATTGTTGTTGTTGTTAGTGTTGTTGTTGGACAAAATAAATTGTTTCTAGTTTTAGACATGTATGGAGTATTATGTTAATATCATAGCACATGTGTTCTTGGTAAATCCTTTAGGACCACGATGTTCGAATGAATCCAAAACATGACAATTGCCAAAAATAGCTTTTAAAAAGATTGTTGACCTAACTTTAGGACTTAAAACATAATATATCCACATAGTAAATCAAATTGGCCCTAATATAAGTAACATTTGGGATCCAGAACCGAGGAAGATCTTTTAGACGTGATGTCAGAGCACAAGTGGCAAACCAGATGATACATTATGGATATGTTTACACTCTATCTCACATTATCGCTGCACGGTTTTCAGGTTAGCGTGCTGCACCTCTGACAAAATATGTCACCTCGCACTCACCGCCGTGAAATTGTATGCTTAACTTCACACCTTTAATATCGCTCCCTCTTCATCGCGCATCTGTAAATTACACCGACCTGACACGCATATGCTGCATCAGGACACAGAAGATGTGTACAACGTGACAGGGGTCAATGCATCCTTCTTGCTCCGTAAATTACTTTTGCGAGAGAATGCGCGTTTAATCACAGTCTGCTAAACATGACGGAGCAAGCCGCTTTGACCTTCCCATGATTAAAATGCAAATGACCTGTTGCTGTTCGCATGCGCTGATTTGATCTGACGGCTCTTCCCTGTTGTGACCCCCTCATCCCCTTCACCCCACCCTTTTAACTTTATTTCACCCCGTCAGACGCTCACGGTACCGGGGCATGTCACTTCATGACATGTTTGTTGCTGTTCTCATTATTTTCCTTTTTAATCGTGAACGTCACGAAACATGAAAGTGAATGCCAACGCGCGCTTTTTTGGGTTGTAGATGCCTCCGTTCACACCTGTCTGTAAACAACGTGTCATGCAAAGTCACACCTCACTTTCTGTGTTCACTTTTTGAAATAGGTTTGGGTGAAAGTTTTTTTGGGAATGTTATTTATTTGCATGTGTTTCATATTACATTTTTGAAATACATCACTTAGAATTATGCATGGTCGTCTCCTATATTATTGTTTTTGTGAGATTAATACATAATATACTTTGTTGTTAGTAAAATAGGCAAATAGCTAAACCAAAATACAGAACCCCCTGTTGTATTATCAAGTCTATTTATAATATGTTTTGTGATTTTGCATTATTCATGTGTATGTATTATTTACACTTTGCTGTTTACTCTGCGCTGTTTAAACATTTGGTTGGGTAAAACATGAAGTAGCCCAACCATTGGTTTTAATGAAATGTCCATATTTGACCCAACCATAAACAACCCCGCATTTTTTAAGAGATCACGTGTTTATTATATAACTCAGCTTTTTTTCTAATTTAAGGTTGATAAATCACATTCATGATCAAAAATCATTTTTTTTTCGTAAAGCACAAAGAAACACATTCTGTTTGATTCCTTGTGAAAAAGATGCGTGCTGTCGGCTGCCGTGTCAGTCCTTGACTAGGTAGGCTTTTAACATTCCTTGCTGCTTTAAATGAAATATTACTCTAAACAGTAGATGGTGGGAGATGTTTTATGGCAGGCATGCTTGACCCAAGGCCATGCAGGTTAAATAACACAATGATAAGTGTTGGAGATGTTCATCGTTCAGTAGCACTCAGTTTTAATCGGTGGCAAAGATATATAGACAGATAAGACGAGTTCAAGACAAACTTTCTTAAAAGAGCTGGGTATTTTTCTGCTGTATTGCCTCAACCATATGCACTCTTTATATTATTCATGGATTGTGTATGCAACCTTTTCAAAAGGCTCGCCATTAAATGGCTGTATATAGATTGCATGTCATACAATTACAAAGCCGCTCAGCAACAACTCTTCATATAGAGCCACAGTTCAAACGACACCTTGTAGCTGTTGTTGCAATGCTAACAAAATACAACTTCTGTGTATGAGACTCTGCAAAGTAACAAGGGATGAAATAAACCGATTTGTGGCTAGTCGCCATTTACTTTGAAAAGTCAACATTCCTAAAAATGTATTATGTCTAGGAATCAGGGCCCGTATTCACGAAACATTTTTTCTTAACACTAAGAGCTCCCCTGAACAGCAGTAAAGTTTTTAGTTAAGAGTTTCCACTTAAAACCTATTCACAACACTGCTGAGCGCAACTTCGACTAAGGAACAGAAAGAAATCTTAAACTAAGAAAAATGGCGGGGTGACCTCGTTGCTTTGGATGATGTCAGCAAGCTTACTGAATGTGACCCCAGTGATTGGCTGATAGAGGATGGTCTCTGTCAGTCATTTAATCATATAAATATTATACAATAAGGTCTCATGCTGACATATTTCAATTAAGATCTTTAAAAAAATGTTGTTATATACAAATTAAATATTGAAATATATAATTGTTGCTGTATTCAAATGCAGATGATAAAATATGTGAAGACTTCATTTACAAAAACAGATAACTATTGTGGATTTGTATTAATATCATCAAACCGTTTGTTTTTCATTGTTTTTTATTAAGTAACAATAATAAAAATACAGCTAACAAATACATTAAAACAAAATAAACACAATATAACACAATAAACAACATGATTTTTTAATTATAAAAAAACAAGTTGTCTTCTGCAAAAAAAAACAGGTTCATTTGAAGTATATATAAAGTATGTGTTCATCTAATTGTATGCATTTTGCCTGTCTCATAAACAGTTAGCAGATATTAGTCATGAAATCTTTCTAAAATGTTTACGTTTCAAGGTAGAATGCCGGTGTTACAGCCATTTTAGGATTGTTGGTAGTGGGTCTTAGTGACTTAGTAGTCCTCTTCACTACCCCTAACGTCTCACAGGTTTAGGAGCTTTGTGAAATACACTTAGCACAAATATTTAGGAGTCCTAAAATTAAGACAGACAGGACCATTATTTTTAAGAGTTTCTCCTAAATCAGCAAGTTAAGAGCTACTTCAAGCCTTAAGATGTTTTGTGAATACGGGCACAGGATTTAATTTGTGTGTGGGCTCTTTTGATTGATAGAAATCAGCCATCCAGAACACCCTAGCAACCACTTATAGCCATGCCCTAGCAACCACCCTCAACACCTGAGCATTGTGGATGTGAGTTTTGCATGTACTTACTTTCTTTAGAAAACGTAAAATCATATTCTGTAACAGGTCATTCTTCCGTCCATGGCCAATGTTAATTAAAAACAAATCTCATGAAAACAACAACACTGATGCTTTATATTTTCTGTAGAATAGTGACAAGAATGAATGTATATTTTAAATCACATCAAAGGAGTTAGTTAAGAAAACAGCGAGTGAAATTTCATATATTTGTGATATGCTTGTATAATGAACTGTTTTTTTTTTTCGCAAGCTCATACTGTTTTGCATTAGAGGTTGTCTGCATAGATTTGACTATAAGCACAAAGTGTGAAATTGGAATACAAAATTATTAAGACATTCTGTCTCTCTCTCTCTTACGGCCACGTAGAACATTCTGAGCGGAGGCAGTTGTCATGGTGATTAATGTAGCGACAGGAAAGTTAACCTGCACAAGAGAGGCATGCGGCGAGATTCAGAAAGCATTTCAATCTTTGACGTAAACTAACAGAAGCTTGCTCTCCCCCCCAGGTGCTGAGAATACGCTTATAGACCGCTAGCCTCACCGCCTTTCAGAGGCCAATATCTCAATGGGTGTCTGGATAGAATCCATTGAGTTCAGTTGATAAGAGCACATTTGCATCAGATCCAGAAACACAACCTGCATGTTAAACATAGGGAACTTGAAAGATTTAACGTGCACCCACTAGCGTGTATGAAATAATTAACTGTTTCAATTTAATTGTTTAAGTACCATGTCATAAAATAAACTACATGTATTAATATGCAATTATTTCGTTTTTGTACCTTCTCTGTGTCTTTGGAGGCTCATGCCAAGGCAAGCAACTATTACAACTGTTAATACAGCCAACTTGTATCTTAACCCATAACTCTTGTTTGTGTCCCTACATTTCTGCAAGACCAGACTTGCAGCTATGAGAAATAACTAACACTTATTGAAACTCATTAAGCTAGGACTTAAAAAAAAATAACACCTCTCGACCTTCTACCACTCACATCATTTTTTAAACATGAATTGTATTTGATTACATTGACGTGTATTATGTGAAGTAATACACTAATATGAAATGTAATTAATTACATGAATTAAATGTAATTAATTAAAAGGCAAATCCTGCATTATGGATGTAACATCAGTCAAAACTTGAAATTTAAATTCTTAGAGAGTGTTTATTACCAATATGTTGTATCATATTTTTACCCGTAATAGACATATTAACATCAGAAATACCAGTTTATTCACAAGTTTTCTACTTTAAAAGAGGGGTAAATGCATGCGTTATGGATGTGACAAAAAAAGACATGCGTTTTTGAGAATCAATAGATTTAGGATTTTTGTATAAAACAGAATCTCATATAGACCACAAAATAGTTATTTTATTTAATTGTGCCCATTCAAAAAGAATATGGAAATTCCTTTTGCTTTAAAAACTATAGAACACAAAATAGATGCTATATTTAAATTTCTATGTTCTCATGTATGAGGAATATGGACCGTTATAGATGTGACAATTCTGGAAAATTACACTTTAAAAAATGCTTTAAAAACTTTAAAAGGGGGTATTTAAACCACCAAATATTGACATCTAACCTATTTGTATGGTAAGACATCGTTTTTTTCATCTCAAAGTTAACATTTGCATGGAATTGGCCAAAACGTCTTTGTAAAACCTAGAAACATCAAACCACCTGTGCTGCGTAAATTAAATTGCCATATATCACGTCTGGCAGCCTGTTGTATTTTATTTTGTATCACCACAGCTGCGTAATGACAGCTGTTTGAAATAACAAATGCAATAGCGATGCATTACATCTCAGAGAGGACAGCTTTGTTTACAGTTGAAGATTATGGGTTTTATAAAAAAAAGTGTAGGATGAGGACAAACATGATATTATGGATCATTAAAGATGTGCATGCGTTCATTTTCTCATGTCGCAGACTGACCCATCAACTCTGGGCTTAAAGTGCATAATAACAGCCTGGCTCTTGATGTCTAATCATTATTGCTCACTCCCATTTATGTCTGTGACTCAACACTAACAATCATGGGAGTTGCTTTAATTACTGTTTACATTGCGATAGTCCCTTTCTTAGATTATGACTCATTCAGCAGCCTGATTCAATATACACAGGTACCATTGAGACGTTGACTTGTTTTATTGCAATAAGCTGATTTTATTGATTCATTTTATAGAAAATAATGTTACTACATAAGTGTAATTTTAAAATACTGTGTTAACATTACTCTATATCCTTTGCCAGTATATGATCACAGTTTTTACTATAAATGAAATACCTTCTGATGTTTTAGGGTTCTGTTTGCATGCATTTAAGCATAAGCTCCCCTTCACATTACCTTTAACAAACCCTGTGAAGTTGTTTTTTTAAACAATTTAGAGGCCTTTTTCATTAAAGTGACAGACCCAAAAATATTTTTTTACAGATTTTTACAGACATTACAGATTCCAAATCTATATGAATTTCTTTCTTCTGCAGAACACAAAATGAGATATTTTGAAGAATGTTGGTAACCAAACAACACTGACCCCCCATTACGGGTAGCACCGTGGTTTGGTTACCAACATTCTTCAAAATATCTTCTTTTGTGTTCTGCAGAAGAATGAAAGTCATGCAGATTTGGAATAAAAAGAGGGTGATTAAATGATGACAGAATTTCCATTTTTGGATGAACTATCACTTAAAATCATCTTTGTGGACGCAAAGGACCACCCCAGCCCACAAGGTCAAATGTCTTTTTGTCAGATATAATGCGTAACGGTACAATTAGGACATGTGGATGTCACTCAGAGGTCATTGGGAACCAATGTCCAGAGGTCACGTGACATGTTCAACTTGAGTGATGTCACAATGAAGAAAACGGGTGGTTTAGTCATAAACGTCTACTCTTCTTCAAACAGTAAATACCAACATATCTCGTGTTTGGCTGAAACTTGAGGGAAATGAGTTCGTCTGCATGTTCAAAAGAGCCATTAAGCCTTTCTAGGGTGTTATGATGGGAATTAATCTGTTTTGAATGCAAGAACGTGCAACGCTTGCTTGCTTTACCAACAAAAAGAAGTTGTGTTTGTGGCTCACTGTCAGATCTCTCCTCACCCTGCCTTCAATTCCTGTGTAACATGTTTTAGCGTTCATGAGCATTAACTGCAAGATGCTAATTGGATAAATTATTGGCTTTGAAAATAAATAGCCCTGTTTTTAATGAGTGGGCAGGATGCAGACAAACCTGATCACGATGATGATCCACAATAGAGGAAAAATGATGGTTGTAAAAATACATCTTGACAGTTACTAAATGACCTTTTTTATCTAGATCTTGTCTTGAGACTTTAAATCCAAAGTATTGGTGAATGCAACTAGTTTTTCTGTTTAAAGAAAAATACAATTAATGGCAGTTCTTATCAATTTTATAGAGTGGCTAAATCATATGAATTTGGACAATAAAATGCTTATGTTAAAGTACGACCTGATGTCTCCTTAGTGACATATATGGGTAAGGGGTGGGGCTCAATGCTTGCTTTTTTCAAATAATGGCACAAATTTACATAAGATTTACACAAGATTTGAAGAAAGCTCATTATGACAAACTCGCTGATATAATGTTTGGATGCGTTCAGGGCATCACTATATCATAAGCACTTTAATGCCTAAGGGGTTTTAAGTATATTGCTTCTGTGCTTTAGGTAATTTTCTATATGGTTGTTCAGTATTTAAGAAGGTATGTTCCCCAAAAGGGCTGTCAGAATATTTTTCTTACAATGTAATCTCAATTTCTATATATAAATATAAATAGTGCTTTTTTTAAATATGTCTTTATTTTTGTTGTCTTGTCAAAAAATGTCTTTGGGAGTGTTAGGAAGTAGAGAGAGAGAGAGAGAAAGAAATTGTAAAATATTTAACAGGTGATACATAATTGATATTGTGTTAATTACACATGTGACAATATCATTAATAATCATGACTTTTTAATATCACGATTGCCAATCAAAACCGTAATTATGAGTCTTACCGAGCACCTCGTGATTTTCTAAAACCAAGCTCATGTATCTTCACCTTCTTTAACCCCTGTTGCTTCAAAGCCCTCCCATTCACACACCCACCCTCTGGCAAAGCCAGCCTTTGATGTTGTGACATTGCTTTTAATTCCATCTCGCCTGACCATATTTCGCTTTTAGATTCATCAAAAAGCACAACGCTGTAGGATCGCTGACTTTGTTGCGCATGCAAAGTTCAATGTACTTCACAGAAAAAGGGTCAGAAGCCACATTTGGTTATGAATTACAATGAGCTCCAAAAGCATTAAAAGCCCATTAGGGCATGACATGGGTCATATGTTAGAATGATTTATCTGGATTTGTTAATCCTGGATTAGGGGTACCCCCATGCCAAACGTGGGAAAGCACGCACGCATACAGACGCATGTGTCTCATCAAACGCCTGCTTCGCTAAGCATGTTTCTCGCCTGCCATTCTGATTTTATGACCTTATTAATGAATCATAATGTACGTAAATTTGGATGTTTTAAAGCATCGATCTTCACTTTTAAACATCATAAAGCATGGACTGAGAGTCTTTGTTTAAATTTAATGATGGACTTGGGAGCACTTGACCTTTAAAGGATTGATGTCCTATGTGACTATCCGAGACTGCGTGTAATTGCCTTCATTTTTGGGTCTGAACGCTACACAGAATAATGAGCCAAAGTTCTTATTGTGACTCAGTATTCCAGCTTTAGGAATAGCACAAGGCTGAGAAACAACAACTGCTGTATCATCAGGGGCGTTGCCGTAATTATGTAATGCAACAAGTTTCCCACGATCTTTACCGTCGTTGTAGTGCTGTATTGTGAAATTTAAGTCTAGTTGAATTAGCTCTCAAAGTGACATTACTGGTACTGGTATAATAATGTCTGAAAATATGAAAAGTCTAGTTTAAAGACTAACAAACACCCCACCCTCCAGAGGTTTTAGTTTGGAGCAATTTATTTCATATTCTTCACTTCATTTTATACATTCTACACTTTTCTAAGTCACTAATCAACTGAAAATTAGTGACATTGCCTATGTTAACTTTTTACAAAAGGTCAGATTGACTTGATTTTGTTGAAGCACGCAAGATCCTCTGGAAAATTCTCCAATCCTGCTGGGATAACATGGATCAGCAGGTTTTGCACAAAGCTTTGGGGTTCATCCCAGGCACAGCAAATGAGAAGAACACAGAGTCAAATTTCTATTTTAGCTTTTACTTAAAATGTTATTTTGATAACATAATTCATAAATGAAAATGCTTTATTTAATGCAAAATCATTTTCTATGTTCTTAGCTTTCGGGACCACACTGTACCATTTTGTGAAAATGTTGATTATTAATCTAAAACAGTGTTTTTGTCGGCTCTCCAAAGAGTAGCATTGCTCAATACATTTACATTTAGCAGACGCCTTTATCCAAAGCGACTTACAAATGTGTTTAACAATAGAAGCGATTGGAACAACATAAGGACAACAAAAAGCAAAAGGGCAATTCCAACGTTATGGACGTGACATTTTGCGTTATGGACGTGACATAAAAATGCTCAGAGAACGAATTTGTTAGAAATATATTGAACCATATGTTTATATTTTACCCTTGTTGATAGAGTCTAAACATGAAAAATGTCAGTTTATGAAAAAAAAAAATTTTATAAAAGGGAAATAAACATGCGACAAAGATGTGACAAAAAAGGACATGTTTTTGGGGAGATTTTTCACAATCCTGAAGCAATAATACCCAATGTTTGGAGAAGGGATGCCTCTTTATAGAACATAAAATAGTTATTTTATTTAATGTTCACGTGTCCATTTATGAGGAATATGTGGCGTTATGTATGTGACGATCATGAAAATGGCACTTACCTGACTATGGAAAATTTTCATGGTAAGTCTGACCTTTTCACAGAAAAACTGGTCTCATATAGCGTACCACAGTATGCAAAGCTTTGCTTATTTTTTAAGGATAGAAAGAGTAGAAAAGAAATAGAATTCAGTACTAATCGGTCAGGTGTTGACGGAAGAGATGTGTTTTCAGGGGATTCTTAAAGATGTACAGGGATCCGGCGGGCACAAGGATCCATGCAAGTATATCGGGTGCATTAAACGGTGCATGCAGGCTTCGGTGCGTGCAGATGAATTGTTTCTGCAGCTGTGATTTTAAATAGAAATAGAATACGTGTGAACAAGCAGAACACAAATGAAAGAAAGTTTTTTTTACGTCTGAGAAAGCTACCGAATTCTTGGCGAAAACATTTTAGTGCCCCACCTGCCAGAAATCACCTAGGGCATGTTTGCCCCTTTACCGATGCACAAAGGTGCCAATTTGCAATCTCTTCTGTGAGAACCTTGTGTAAACACGGCTCACTTATACCACCATTAATCTTGCATTTCTTTCATTTTAGTAAAATATCTTGAAAATAAGGTAGCAAATAGATTTTTCATAAAACAGCTTTGTAAATTAATAATATAAACATAATAATAGTATAGATAATGTGATAATAAAGCATTTTTTAAGAATGGGATTTCTTAATGAAATGTGAGTAGTTGTTTGCAAAGTTATCACTCCAAATCAAAAAGAGCCTACCACCAAATCTCTATACAATGTATGGCTCAACATGTCTTTAGATGGTTTTGTAATATCCACCATTTCTCAAAAAGCCATGAATTTTGTAACAACGTTGAAGAAGTAGTTATACAGTTAATTTTTAAAGAAAAATGTAAATTCTGTCCTTTTTTCAATCTCTTGTCAATTCAAACGTGTATCGATTAATTTTTTGATGCAAAACACAAAAGAAGATATTTTGAAGAATGTTGGTAACCACACATTGGCACTACCCATTAACTTCCATTGGTTTTGTGTCCACAAAACAAAAGTGAATTGGTACTGCCATTGTATGGCTACCAACGTTCTTCAAAATGTCTTCTTTTGTGTTCCGCAGAAGAAGAAAGGTGCACAGGTTTGAAGGTGACATGAAGATTAATGGAAAAAAATGTTTAATTCTTGGGGTTGAAGAAAAGCATAACCCTTTAGTCAGCAATACTACGAGTGATGTTTGTAACTCGCAGGTCTCTCAAACTCCAAAACATTACGGAAATAAATTGAAGCGAAACAACAACTCAAACTTGTCTGATAAGAATTTCTTATTATTCCAATAAAAAATACATTCATACAGAAATATAACAATTTTGCAAAACAATTTCAAATAAAATTCATATAAAGCAAAAACAAATAAAAATCTTAGAAAAGTGTTTTTTTGTATTTTCAGTCCTTATTTTTTAAGTCTTTATTCGTTTGTAGAAATATTCTTTAGACAAGAAGGATTCATGAGAGTAAAGATGAATGATAGAAAGTGTTGGTTGAAGCAAGCAAATGGCAAACTTGATTAAGGCTCCATTACCACTTGACTAATATTGGCCACTGTAGGAAAGACAGAATGTTCTTTACCCACAAAACCTCTGGCTGGTCTCATTTTATGGCAGCGCGAGCTGCTTCAAGTTACTTCTCGTGCTGGAACAATCCATAGCTACGTAGCTGCTCTAGTTGCAACTTTGTCAAACATTGCTCAACAAACCAGAGCATGAGGATAATAATAAAAAAAAAACATAACCAAATAATGATTTAACTATATACAACAAATTTCAATCATTTGGTCCCCAAAATAAAAAAATAGTCTAGATTTTCCATCCAGATTTCCAAAACATAGCTGACTGCGGGGTCATTTGACTCCGTGTCTTAGTTTCCATTGTAAAAGTTGAAAAGGGGGATGATATATCTTTATCTCTCTGGATGGCTGTGTGCTGTTTCCACAATACTGTCGCTGGACTAAAACAACGGAATCCAGACAGGTCAATATCGAACCGCCCGAGTCAGCAGTCTGTTGCTACCAGGGCCTTCAGCAATTCATTACGGCGAGGCAGTACAAGGCAAGGCCCGTCTGACTGGAGCTTGTTAATTACAATAAATCTTTAGGTGTTTTTTTTCTTTATTCTTGGTTACAGGGGACAGGGGGAGGTTTGGTGGGGGTTGGCATTCCACAAGCATTCAAGCCTTGTGTTACACAACAGCCTGTTCACACACTTTCATCAAAGATTCCAAAGACATAAATCCACTCATCTGAAGCATAACATTTTTAAAACATTCAGTAGATACTAAATGCATTACTTTAAGTGCTCTTATAACAATTCATGTGTAGAATTTTGAGGGCAGGTACGTGAAAAGTGACAGATAAACTAGCATGCTCGAAATTTTACAACAGGTTAAATATCTACAAGGGTGTGGTTACAGTGGCCTCGGAAACGGGAAAGGTGCATGTTCAGGTAAAACGGAGCCTTAATAAAGCTTTTTCAATCACAAGACATTACGTGACCCCCAAGGGGCAAGGTCACTTGCATAAGGCACCATTAGGCCAACAGTGCATTAACAACAGGTCAAATGGAGCTAGAAAGAGCGAAATTAGTCCTCGAGATGAAACGGGTAAAGAAAAGTCTTGTATGAAATGATCGCGGGTCTCTTCCACCACCAGAAAGAATAATGAACAACGATCAATGCATTTATGTACAATATCGTAACATCTAACCAATCGTATTTAGCTGCGCTTTATTGGAATCTATTTGCAGTCCCAAATGACAAAATAAAAAATACAAACCCCAATACCATGCAACACCTGTTTATGATAGTGAAGTTATAATCGTGTTATATCTCTAAGCACACAGCTCATACAACGGACTACAAATGAGCTTTTGTAGCCCGTCAAATAACAAGCTACGAACACATTGCACATTTAGTAGCTGCACCGAACACCAAAAAAAGCTACTTTCATTCAGGACTGAGGTTCCGCCCCAACCCCCCTTCCAGATAGGGCAGGGGGTGAAACCCTGGCGCTATCTCGCGACACGGAGCCTGAGGGTGTCTGGCAGGAGTTCTCAGTCTCACGGCTTCATTCAGACTTCGCTGTTCTCGCATACCATGTGGAAACAAAAACGGAACTTGTTCCCCGACACCATTCAGCCCACAGCGATACACTGGTACCCCCCTCCCACCCCTCCTCGCACACGGGACATTCATCTGCTCGCATCAAACAGGATTTGTTTAAAAGTACCAGTGTATTGTCCAGGAGTTGTCCCAAAACATCATGCACCAAACAACACACCATTCATTCTCGTTCTCTTTTTTTGTGTGGAAGTTTTTCTTTTTTTATAAATCATCCTCTAAGATTCTTCATTCGCGATTTTGTCCCTTCCTTTTCTTTTCAACAACCAGACAGTCCGCCTTTATCCCGGGGCTCATAGAGGCACAGGATATGGTGCAAAGTGGCATGCTTTGGCTGGAACACACTCCCCCAACTTCTTGCAGGGCCAGGTCAACCAGGAAGCTGGTCAGGACACGACACATCCCCACACACAGCTACAGTCCGCTCAAAGGTGCCTCTTCATGTGCAGGGCCAGGTGGTCTGACCTGGAGAAACACCTGGAGATGGAAACAGAGAGAGGAAAGGTGAAAACAAGGTCAGAAAGGGGCCGCTGAAGCCGTAAAGCGTGATCAAAGGTTGAGATCTGTGCACCAAATCGCTCCTGTGGCCTCTAGAGGCCCTCGAGGTGAATTTTGTGACATAGGAATTAGCTGCCACGAAGACTGACATAAAAGGAAAGGTTGGAACGACATCCGCGAGTGAGTCACTGGTTATAAGCAGGTCCAGATGGAATCTGCAGACTTTTTTTTATATCGTCTACTCTGACTTTGAAGGGAAATATGTGCACGATGGATTAAAATGAGGTAACAAGATGAATAGAGCTACAGGGCCCAACAATAAGGATAACCTAGGGAAGTGTGAAGCAGGCCTGTTTTTGGGAAAGCGAGCATTTTAAAAGTGAGCATTATTTATTAAATGAAGTTGCTTAAAATGAGTGTCACCTTCGTATTGGCATCTTAAAGGAAAAGTACACCAAAAAAAAACTTTTGCTATCATTGATTAAACCGTATCTTGTTCAAAACTGGCATATGACTCTTTCTTCTGTGGAACACAAAAGATGATATTTTGAGAAATGTCTGTGGTTTTGTCTCCATACAATAGAAGGCAATGGGGGCAGTGTTGTTTGGTTACCAAAATTCTTCAAAAGATCGTCTTTTGTGTCCTACAGAAATGCAGGTTGGAAATGACATGAGGAGGGAAATCAATGTTTTTGGGGGTCTTTTGGGTTAACTACCTGAATAATGAATTATGAAATGAGTGTGTTAGGAATGAACATTTCAATGCTGTAGAAATCTGTAGGGTTCTATGCATTATTCTATGCATTATTCAGATTCTGCGTGGGCCTGGTTAAAGGGAAACGCTCACTGATCGAATGGTTTTAAGAAGAACTATGAAATGTTTTTCATCGAGTCACCACGGAAACAAAACGCCAAAAGGGAAGTTGAGCACACAATGGTGTTCAAAGCACAAAGCGCCCAGAGAAGGCAATTATTAACAGGGGAAGTGATGACTAACAGGAGCGGCGCATCTGGTCATAAAACACAGAGAATATCAATAAAGAGTTGAGACAATGTGACTATTGCGCTTTCAAGCATTTAATGCGATTAGGTAATTAAGTGATAAAATCCAAACGTAATGGGACGACGATCCATCGGCCAACCAATAAAAACACAATCAATCGCATTTCTTCGATCAACACGTCAAACGTTCAGGCAGGCAGAAAGACAGACAAGCTTTGACGACGGTCTCAGAACAGAACGTACCTGTCACAGTGACTGCATTTAAATGGCTTTGCACCGGTGTGCTTCCTGAAGTGTCGGGTTAGTTCGTCGCTTCTCGCAAAGCGCCACTCGCAGCCCTCCCATGAACACCTGTACGGCTTCTCACCTGTAAACAAAAACACAAAGACCCTTCAGTATATTTCAACAGGTTTCTGCAACGAGACACTAGAAAGGAATGTGGTGTGCCCTGCAATTCACTCAAAAATGCATTTGTAAACAGGATGCATGTTTACGAATCAGGTGACTGTGGTCTAGGACATTTAAGGCTTAATAAGAGCCCTCCGCTAGTCACAAGGATTGCAGGAATGCAAGGCATGCTGAAAGTCCTCCTCTGTGCTGTGTATGCATAAACAACGTGGCGAACAATGCGCGTCACATGGAGTCTGTGTTTTGAATGCGACGGGGCCCTTTAAAAGGGGCCACCCAGATCCCCGTTCAAAAGCCTGCTTCATTCCCATGACGAAACCAAAACTGTTTTGGTAGAGCAGGTTGTTTTCACCCTGGCTTGTTTTCATCCCCTCCCCCAGCTCCGATTTCCCCGGCCCCCCTCCCTCGCCACGGCCGCATTCCAAACACATTAGGTCACCGTTTAGGCGTTCAGTCATGCAGGGCAAATATTCACAGAGTGACATTAGCCTTGCAGCTGAGGACAGGCTGTGTGAACTCTCTAATGCATTACACAACTTGACTGCAGACGCAAAACTAAGCGAGCTATAAAGTCGAGAGTTGTATGTCAGTCACAACTAACATCTAGTGGCGTCTCAAAGTCTACACAACTTCACTCGTGTGCATGCGAATGCAAGTTTCTCACCTGTGTGAGTCCGCTGATGTGCTTTTAAGTGAGAACTCTTTGTGTAAACCTTCCGGCAGCCGTTGAAGTGACACCTGTGCACTCTCCTCCTTCCATCCGGAGAGGCGTCCCCTCCTGCCGAAGTCTTATCCGAGGCCTTACCCGCCCCGCTTTGCCGGACCTTCACCGGCACGTGCAATTCAGTCTGCGTGGAGCCCCACACCTGAGTTATGCCAGGCTCCTGAGGGGTCTCCGGGGAGGACGGAGGCGTGCTGATGACGGAGGAACTCAAGTGATGCACTGACTCGGTCAGAACCGACCCCAGCGGGTTGGAGGTAAAGATGTGAGTGGGCGAAAGCTCCTCCGAGCTGTCAGATGCCTCGCTGCTGGCGTCCGAGTTCATGCTATGGGTTTCTAGTATTTGGCAGTCCTGATTGTCGTCCTCCTTGACGTCAGGAAGGTTGCCGTTGCCATCTCCCTTATCTCCACAAGCCAAGATGAGCTTGCTCCAAAGATCCTCCTGGGCCTCAAACTTGAGATCCGACGCGGAGACGTAAGGCTCGTTCTGCAAATATCGCTCCAGCTCCAAGCATGTCTGATTCGGAACAGAAAAAACAGAGTTTTAGCAACCGTGTTACTCAAACCAGCATGGACAACACATGAGGATTCGGTCATTTCGCAGTAATAATGAAGTTTCCTGTAACTTTCACAGCCGAGTATCGTGACAATCATTAGGTTAACCACTCAGAGAAGCTTTCGCACTATTTCCGTTGTAACCTTTAGATGTGTGTCAAAGGCCAACGTATGCGAGAATGTAAGACCAATATAAAGTTATGAAATAATGTTCTTGGAAGTGAAATATTTACAATGCCTTTCTGAAACAGTTATCCTCCAGTGAGTCACGCAGACATTTCGGAGTCCTTTTAAGGAAGCCACATAACTTCCTCGAGTCGAGTTTCCTCATTCAAAAAAGCTTGACGTTCCCTCAGCGTACATATAGACGCGTTTTAACTCATTTAGTTGTGAATTTACTGCATTCAAAAGTTGCAGAGGTGGTTAGATAAATATTGAACGCATTAGCCAACACTTCATATGACCATTCGGCGTTTTAACTCGATATTATCCAGCTGTCACTTCGTGCTTTAGCTCAGCGCATCCTCAACGCCATGCTAAAAATCACGCTTAAAAACGGACCGAACACTTAAATCCCTCAGTCAGGACAAAACCCCTCAATGTCTTGTCGTTAAACATCTAAACTGGGAAATCTCGAGAACTGTGGATACAAGCGCTTCATGTTTAAATGCCAAGAGGGACGAACATATGGCTCCGTGCCAGAATCGCAAAACGCTTGGAGGAAACTACCTGGATCAATTTCAATCCGGTACCCACGAACCAGCATTTCCAGGAATAGGATTGCAACACTTCGATCATAGGTATATCGGTATATAGCCAGCAGAACCTGTTCTGCCATCAGCCTCGTATAAACCCCGTTATGTGACAGAACATGTGCAGCAGACTGTCAAGCAACCAGCCTACGTTTGGATGATACATTTCCACGTAAAATCACACATGAAAGCGAAGGCATTTCGATCTAATCAAGCATTTCTTATTTATTTGGTGTTTAAAAGCATCCATTATGTACGATTGTGACCCGACCAGACTTGAAGCTCTTCAAAAAGTCTAAAAATCGCTCTGTATGTCAACACAACTGCATTTATTGACGCAACGACCTACATCGGAGTCACAGTTTATAAGAGAAGTTGATCGACTCTCGACAGCATTCAGCACGCAACAATGTAACAAAACGTCATTTAAGAACGATACAATGTTTCAATGGAATGTTACGCTGTTTCATTCAGCGCAACGCTACACGCGCTTCCCCATTACAAACAAGTCTACGCATTTCAGTTTGGGGATCAAATCTCCACACACCCACCAGCCACAGCTTTCATCCGACCCGTGAACTTTCGCTCAGAAAATAAAAGATGTTACCTGTTGCCAGTATTCTTCGAGCGATGGCAACGCAGAGAAATAGCCTGTGTCGTGAACGATTTGAAGTTCCTGAAAAATGCTGCACATCGGTAGAACATCCATTGCAATCCCAAGTGTTAGGCAAGTGAAGACGAGAAAAAAATAGCTTCTCCAATCGCGATCAAGAATGCAATCTAACAAACAAGCGTCCTCTTCGTGCAACAGCAACGCGGTGCAGCCGTCGCTTTGCTCGTTCAGAGTCCGCTAGTCCGTCACTCTCTTTCACGCGCTCTCTCTCGCTCTCTCTCTCTCACTCACTCGCTCTCTCTCTCTCTCTGCTGTTGAGATCACTCTATATTTGCAAACACTGAACTCAAGGCAAAGCGCTGTGCTCTGTCAACTTCCCCTATTCAAACCTCGCAGCCTGCCTACCCCCTCGTGACAACGTGACGTTTCCTTACAACGAGTCCAATCGAATGCGACCAGGTTGCGCGGACATGATATCACTTTAGACCAATCGCATCCTCTTATGCAAACAAATAAAGCCTCCTGGCTTTCCAATTGGTCGATTCAACTGTTCCCATCCTGCGCGCTGATTGGATAGTTATTTTTAGAAGCGTATATATAAGCCCTTCGCTTTTAAGCTTCATTTCTGGTCTGAACGCCGGAGCTGCGCGTGCAGTCACACGCGTCTCCGCTTGGCCACAGCGAGCGCTGTGTCCATCATTTGGGTTCTTCTGGATAGTTCAGTGTTGAGGTTTAGTGTTGAGTTTGGAGTAATGTTTCATGCATCTATCATGTGATTATGCGTAGGATGAAATATTAAACGCAACATGAAAATCGTACTTTGCGTTCTTTACCCACTGTAATGTGGGGATAACATTTCAAGAGTTTTACTGTGATTGCTTGGAATACTGATTTATTTGCCAATAAATGTTTCTTGGGTCCTTAATGACTACATTCTTTCAGACTTTCAGTTTCTAATGACATAATCATCCTTCAGGAAGTGATATCATCTATAAGTTTAAAAGAGAACAAACATCGGTAGATGGATTTTATAAAGTCAGTGATGTGATGTAGAATGTGGTTTGTTGCACTATTACATCCTGTTTGATCAAATAAAATAAGCCTGCAAGATAAAATCAAACTTTCAAAACATCAAAATGAACTATATCTTGATGTCATCATGTAAACTAAATTAATCTTTGTTGACCAATGGCTCGTTTTAACAATTTATTTATTTTACTTGTTCATCTTCCAATGTTTGAATAATTAAATGTAATTTGTTATAATTATGATGATTTCTGAGCTTGACATGAGCTTATTTCTAAAAGTTTGGTATACTGTATAGAAAAACTCACTTAAATAGCAACACGACAGTAAAAGTTATACAAGTTATACATCACTGCTGTCCTTTGGAAACCCTGAGCTATGTATTTTGTGTTTTTTTATATAAATCATTATTATTAGTCCCACTTGGTTTTTCACTGTGCTTTGCAAATATCTAACCAATACAAGTTATTATAAAGTGCTTGTCAACTTTGACAATACAATATTTAATTATTCAAAAAGTAAAGGTTTTTTTTTGGTAATTTCCTGAAAAACTGTGAATTTGGACATCCAAGGTTTTGGGAGAACTATATAAAGTCGGAAGGCTCTACATAACATGAATGACCCTCATGTAGCCTTAGAAAGCGTTACGTCTGGTTTACATGTAAGAGAAAGTTTATTCTTTTATACTTTAATAATAATCCTAAAATGATTATCCCCAAACTCCTTCACATGGCTTCATATGAGACTAAAGCAGTTAAACATTGCTAGGCCACATTGCTCATGACTTAGACGTAAAGTATGTGGTCACTCTAGCTAATGAACACAGCCTGCAGAGGACAGTACAGCAGTTGACTCATGTCCATTCTTTAAATAGGCCAGTTGTTTGGAGTCTTGACTACTAAGAGGTGTCTGTTTGGCTATTAGGCCTTTACATATCTTCTCATTATGTCAGACAAAATGGCAACAGTTTCAAGTTTAAAAGAACATAATCACACACACGCAACATTACATTGTGGGATACAGAATTCTGTGCAGGGTACTTTTGCTGTATTCTGTGAAGTGTATTAGGGACATCTGTGTATTTTATGGTTACAGTCAATTTGCATATGGCACACAGTATACATACTGCATGCTCTAAAGATAGTTAATGTAGCATGGTAGCTGCTAACATCGACATAATACTTTTAAAAACAAAATATACCTATCATGTGTTTGTGCGGATTTAAAGACTTTATCATGGCTTGTATGTAGACAAGGCTGAGTAATTGTCCTCTCTATTTTGTAAATAATTTGAGTTCAAATCTGAATGTTTTTCTAAGATCCCAGTTTTATGCTCAGAATTAACTGTGCATATATACACATATACACTATAAGCGGATTCAGCAAAGACAACATAAACAAATGCTATGTGACCCAAACTGTACTAACAGTAGACTTCTTCAAAGAATCAATAACTGTTGAGTAGTTTTAATTAAATTAAATTAGCAATCAATGGAATATTGATATAAAACAATATTAATACAAATTAAATATAGCATAAATTGTTGTATTATAACCAAACACGTCTTTCAACACGAAAGTCACTTTAGGTCAGGTGCATGCGTCCAATGAAACCGTCTATAGGGGTATACAGTATATTCCATGTCCAATGGATGGAAAATAGTTTTGAGTGATACTCTTGAATATTTTATGTGTTCATAAATAAATCAAAGTCAAATTGATCCTCTCAAATGGCTACGAAATCGAGAGATAGCACTTTTATCACTTGCATAAGTTCATTTACGCTGCAATCCGGCCTACCATCCTCTGAATTCAGTGGAGATGTTACAAACAAAATTTCCAGAACAGAGTGCCATTGTCAGGCGCCGCAGTATAGTCTGGTGTTAACCTCTACAGAACTGAGTTCCTATTGTGGCTCTCAGCTGGGGCCATATTTGTAACTTGTAGCATCTCATTCAATCATATGGTGATGTCTTTGGAGCTGTAGCGTCTGGCCTTGCTAGTCATTTCAGGGAATTTTTGAGCTGCTTGTCATAGGGGAAGTGGTGCAACTGTTAATCATTGGTAAAGGTCAGACATTCCGGACAATGGCTTTGTCCAGCGTGCTTTTGAACTGAAAGAGTGCCATTGAGGACGGTCTGTCAATGTGGACCTCAGCGTCTGTCCTTTTAAATCCATTGAAATTGAACTGGCGGAAAACGGCGACAAAGACTTACGTGCTTTGCGTTTCTCTGCATTAAGCCAATCCGAGCGCTGTGGCTGTCATAACCGAGACTAAACAGAATTTCTAGAATGAATGCCATGTGACCCTGTACCCAGTGTGCATTGCAGTGCATGAAAAGCTTTTATGTCTCTTCGTGGTTATCGACTAATAAAACGAGCAGCATTGTATTGGCAATGTTGTGGGACAACAAGGAATCCACAAAGGAAAGTTGCCACTCGACTGTCTTTTCAAGGCCCATTCATATCACCCCGGCGCTTTATCCGGCGGGATGTTTCATTAAGGAAGTGTCCGGAAGACGCTCTGTGGTGGGCCGTGGCAGCGTTTATCTCTTTTAGCCAGGTTCTAAGCTCTATCATCATTATGCAACCCTCCCCGCACAGTAGCCACAGGAAAGAGCAATTACGTGCAGGGTCCATTTTAATACATCAATGTCAGCGTGATCAGTAAGTTGTTGCAGGTTTTTCGTCTTCCCTTCTAAGTGATGCGCCTTATGGAGCGCCATTTATCCCACGAGTACCCATCCCTCGATGCGTGCAAAAACAATTATTGCCCGTTCTTTTCAGGAACGGCGGATGCGGTGAGCTGCCTGGGCGTACGGGTCAGCGGGTAGGTTTGAAACTACTCGCTATGCAAATAGACTAAGACACTAATTAGCCTTAATACAGCGCAGACATGGAACAGACCAAGCATTTCCAATTGGATTTGCTGAAGCGAGGAAAAGCACACCAAAAGCTGTGTTTTATTAAAACTGGACGCGCGCCAAACCTGTTCATTTTGCCCTCCGAGTCCCCGTAGGGACAGCGATACCATCGATGCTTTTTGCGTTAGTTGTTACAAACAAAAGACATTTCGTGTCTGCTTTTGTGCACCTAATGAGGTTGTATAAAACCACAATTTATCCTGCACGATGGGTCTCTTTAGCCTTGTCGGTGAAGTGTTGCGTAGTGATAAAAGACAACACCTGATTTCATGGTGTCCAATAACTCGCTATTTATTGCCAGCAGACTTGTAAAAAAGGCAATTATAATTCAGCATATCACCCCTAAACTATTTATTTGACCAGGTGCTGGTAATTGAGATGCATCGCTTCTCGTGAGGACTTTGAGCGATCGCTCGCGCGTTATTAAAATGAATATAAATTGATTGATTGGAAATCAATGCGGTGACATCAGTCTTTGCCGGTAAAGGAGAACGAGAGAAAGACAAAAGAAGGAATCAATATTCTTTCTAATGCACCGTGTCATAAATCAGAATCGTCTTACTGTATGCGGTACCTGGCCATGAAGGAGTGATCATTGGCTTCATTAGTCTTTACACATGGTCTGTCTCTGTTTGCTCATTCTTGTGGACATTCATTGAGATTCAGTGAAGGGTGGCATTAAACGATTGCTGTGTGTCTCTTGCCAGCTCTGTGTGTGTTGATGGGCACGTTGCCTAAAGATCAGAGGAGTCAGCCACCATACAGCCCAAATCCGACCTTGCAAGGGGACATGAAAGCATGTTTTAATAGATTTCTTGAAGTTAGGGAATATTTATGATGATTTGGAATAAAATGAACTTTCAAGGTTAAAATTTCCCCTCGATTTTTATCTGGATGCCATGCTTCCTAAAGTCTGCAGCAGTTGGCGAGTTTCGCACCTTTTTTAAATGCGTTTGGCACTTTCATTTCTGCAAATTGGTTTTGCTATACTAAGGCAGTTCAATGAATCATTTGCAGGCCTCATGATGAACAAAATTGTATAAGGACAACCCACTGGCTGCTTCTCAGGTTTGTTTTCCGTCATTTCTGTCGCCACCAGACTCCACGTTACACCACAGAAATGTTCCCTTTTAAACTACAAAAAACCTAGCATCTAAAAATAGTGTTTCTAAGAATCGCACCCAAGCGGGATATTGATGGGGGTGTATTGAAAACTTTGGACGGAGATCTTAAACATGAAATCTGGGGGCAGTTGAATGGTCTTTGTTTTCCTGTGTAAAGCATTTTGTGGTTGAGTCTTGTTTTCCCTTGAGATTTGATATGCTTAAGGCTGCAACCATTATTCCACAACGAGGAATGTTAAGCATTTTATTTTTTTTGTTGGAACTCTGTGGGAAAATCACCTCTCTCTCTCTCTTTTTTCAGAAGTGGGCTGGGTGTTTATCTGGTGCGGTGTGTAAACAGAAGCCCAGCCCTTTGATGAGAGGCTTGTGTGAATGAATACATGACGCTTTTAGAGTTTTGGGAAGTAGACTGTCTATCAGGTTACCTTGACCATTAATGTCGCAAGTAGACCTGTGATTCAGTCCTGAGCTTTTCACAAGCTCTGTGTAACCGTGGGAGGTTAAATATGCTGTGGTTTTCCCACACCCAGTTATTTGTTTTTCTTGATTTCTATTCCAACAGTTTAAAACAATAGAATACAATGCAGTATATGAATTAAATGTATTAGCGGTACATGCTTAGTCTTGCAGGTCATAGAGGGCTATTTGAACAAACCTCTAACGGTAGGTGACAGACTTTTGGTGTGTAGCTCTGTCTGCAATAGAAAAGATTGCTTTACATCATGCAGAGGTGTTATTAGTTTTCTATGTTTTTAAAAGCAGATTTTGTATTGGAAGGATGAAAATGCTTAAAGGGATAGTTTACCCAAACATGAAAAAACTGACATCATTTATTCTCTCTCGTGTTGTTTAAATTCTGTATATGATTCTTGCTTCAGTAGTACACAAAAGAAGGTATTTTGAGAAATATCTCACAATGAAAGCCAATGTTCTTGGGTTGCCAAATACTTCCAAAATATTTTCTTTTGTTTTCTAGAACAAAGAAAGTCCTACAGGTTTGAAATGACATGAGGGTGAGTAAATGATTATAATTTTTGAAAATAAAAAGTGTCCCCATTGTGCCGGCTCCCAGTAGTCACTTAGAGCTAAGTAGCAGGAGATTGTCCGGACTCAACAGCATTCATCTTTAATTTCTTCCTTTTATATTTATTTAGTAAGGCGTATATACAGTCTGATCTTGGTGTGCGGATGACAGAAAGTTGATCATCTGCTGGACACCACAAAAACTAACCCATCGTAAATAATAAAGAAAACTTAATTGTAATGAAAGTTACCAATAAGAAAGAATGATCAATTATAGTCCCAAACATGTACGTTGAAGAACTGACCTGAACCATATCCAGCCTTAAAGACTTACAGACAGACTTTACTTGGGTGAATAAGATATCACCCAGAAACCCTTATCAAACCAAATAGAAAGCAAATTGAAACCTTATTTACTCCAGAAGGTATTAAGGGTATTTAAAACTCAGTTAGGAAGTATACATTATGTGATATATTCTCTCATAACACATGCGGTGCACATAGTAGGTCACCTGCTGTCTTACTGAAGGGGCAAAAGAGAGAAAATCTCTTTTGTCCTCCACTAAATCTGATATTGGGTCAGTATCAGTTCCCCCACCCACCCGTCCGGCCCATCAGGGCCACTGATCTCTGGCAGTCAGGTCAATGCCCAGGAGGTCCGCGTCCTCTCTTTACAACACAATGCGTCTCCTCGTTTTATCTCTTATCTCAACATCTAGTGTATATCATTGGAATCTGCGTTAAGCCTGGGTTTCAGTGCAGCACTGAACCCCACACAGGCTTATGACTAAATTTAAAACAAAGGGTTGAGAGGATAAGGTTTGTGGTAAGGATAAGGATTTTCTCAATCAATATTTTGTCTCTTATTCCTGGAAGTGTAGTCACACCTTTTAGTTAACAGTGACTGTTTTAAACTAGGCATGATGACATTCAATGTGGAGGACGCAGAAATGTATTTCTTAGTTTGAAGAGGATTGTCTGATTTATGTATCTGAGATATTTCCCCTAAGAAAAAGATCAAGACAGCTCCATTACAGCTTCAGAAAAGATCTCAATAATGAAACAATTCTTTTGTCAATTCTGCAATCAAATGGAAATATTATTAAAGGTTTTGATAACTTTTATTAATTCTTTTGATAAAATTTACCCAAATCCAGATTATTTTAGTACCTCTTCAATATGCATTCAGTTTAACATATTTTTATTCATAATTAAATTTAAAAAGTCTCTAGTTTATTTAGAATTTTGTTCTCATTTAAAATATGTCACTGTAATGTATAGAAGTGTTTCCAGTTTTGGAATTGTCAGTCTTTCCTCACAAAAACATACAGAATAGTTACAATTTTACAATATTTTGAAAAATAAATAACAAACTGCTGCTCTTAATACGGTATATAAAAAAAATATAAGCAATTGGTTTCAATATATGAAAGTGTAATATTTCATTTTTTGCATATTTTTCTGTATATTCCCATATCGGTTTGCTTTGTAAAAGGTAGTTGCATGACTGTTGCCAAACTTAAATTGTTTGTCCAATCAATAGCGGACAGTTTGATCATTTCTTACTTGAATAGAGACAAGCTAATGTTTTTGCTATTAAGTTTGAACCCCGTTAAATAAGAGTAATTACACACATCACATTTGCATCGACTCATTTTCTACAGTTTAGCGAATAATGTATCGTATTATCGCACACATGCTCATTATAAAGTAGTTTGGGGCACATGCGCACAATTCAATAACCCGTGACGAAATGTGGTACGGAGAAAAGACTAAATAGACTCGTAATCTACAATCACGCTCTTTTTGCCTCATTTGTAGGCCGCGTTTTATAAGCACATTATCAGATTCTGTAAATCTGTGGCAATAACACATTCTTCTTATCTGTTCGATGTAGCGCTCAAGTGCATATGCTCAGTTTTGGAAGGGTGAAACAGGCAAATTAATAATTCGGTCGCCATAGCAACGTTGCTTCCGAATCCAAGGAGTGAGTCAGAATTAGGAATAATGACAGGAAACAAAATGAAAATGAGATTTTGGTAGGAGTTGGATTTGTATTAACACTGCCAGTAATTTAACCAATCTTGATGAGACGTTCAAAGGGGATTTCTGGGCCTTTTGTCATGGTAACAAAAGCAACAGTGAATACACATAGAGAGAGCTGAACTCACATGGGACTTTCTAATCAAGGAGAGTTGCTTTAGTCGGTTTCAGAATGACTACGGGAGTCATGCTAGAGCTTGATGACAAATCGAGTGGTGCTTTTCCTTTAAGAGAGACTTTGGGTTGCTTCTTGTTTTGGCTGCGGTTTGATCTTCACACGCACGATGAACCAAATATAAAGCTGTTAGATTTGACACGTGAAGAGTATTTGCGTGAACAGTGTGTTGCTGTGGTTAAAATATGGCATATTAGGTTTAGCACAACCGTCTAAAACTGGCATGAGGTCAGTTTCTGTCACATGCAGATCATGATACTATTTTATCTTCAAATGTATGTTGACTCACTTTTGTTTGTACGTTTAAACCCGCATGCACGACCTCATACTCTCATGCACTTTGAAGCATGATGTCATATGTTTGAGCAATGTGTCATCCCCATTTTAAAGTACTGCTGCTCCCATCTCTTTGGTTATGTCATTTTCCCATGACTAAGGTGTTCTCACCGGATTGTTTTGCCCGGGTCGGGTGAGCACACTCGGAGACGGATCAGCGTTATTTTGCAAACACCTGTGCATGTTCCCATTGGCTGGGGATTCAGGTGTGACTGTTGACTCACCAGAGAATGACTCTGTGACCGTTTAATGGAAAAATGTTTAACTGTGCGGTTTATAGAGGACACAGCTTGTAAAACTGTATATAGGTTTAGTATAAATTTAACGCTAAAGCGGCGAACCGCGTGTAAAACTGTGATAATAAACCGTATTTCATAATTCATCAAAGCTTAAACAAAGCAAATGAGGCATTTCACACCGGCCCCATAAACATCCTCACAATAATAACTCGCAATATAAAACGGCAATATTTAACAGCTTTCCACGTCAGAAGAGTACGGCACAATCATGGTAACTACTTTAAATCACATTTGATGGGACAAGGGCACGCCAAGACTTGAAATCTGCTACTCTGCAATGACATTTGAGTGGCATTACCTACTCTCTCTTCCTCCATGTGCAAACCCCTGAGTTTGACTAACCCATATCTCATGACCGGCCTGCAGTGCTGCGAGTCCTCTGTCCTGCATTTTCCAGGAAATGAGGCATGATGCGTGCCATCACCCAGACACAAGCCCTCAGGAACCAGGAACACAGATATAAAACAGACGGTGAGCTTAACCCACACTATAGTTTGGTCACAAGAAACAAGTCATGTTTAGTATGAACATAAATATTTCAGACATTACGTTTTTGATGCATTTCATTCTTATTTCATTATAGATTAAGGTCAGAGTGTCTGAAGTACTTGAAAAAAGGTTGCATTTTTGATCTAATACAGAATAATTACAATTTAAAACAATAAATAAAACATATTCTCGTTTTACAAAAAGAACATCTTTTGTGCACTGGAATCAATGAAATCTGTCAGAACTATTGCAGAATGTTAAATATTTGTACATAAATAAATGCACAATTAAGTAAAAATAAAAATATGTGTTTATTTATAAATGTACACATTTTATTACACATAGATGTTGTGTTAGATGTTATATGTTACGTTGAGTTTGTATTGTTAGAGGTTTTTTATATGTTTATATGTTTTTTAAAGTGGTCTGTACTGTATCTAAACTTTTATCTGTGTTTTCATTTCTGCTTATGACTATTTTGGAAACAAAAATTTTAAGGACAAGTGAGGACATTACAAATCTAACCACACCAGCTGACAAAAACATTCTTCCTTTATAGATGAATTGTGCTTTTACCATTTATTTTTTTGTTTAGCCTGAAGTCAAAAGCATAAAAACAGACTAACATCCATAGGGGGGAATTATCCGATTTCTCCCTTTTTGATGTGACCTAGACGATCAGGGGTCGCCTGTGAGTTTACGATAAATAAATCTTGACGGCGCGTTGACCAACATTGAACACAAAACCTATTTTCATTCTGCAGACACTTTACCGGTCCTCATCGCTCACTGCGCTGACAGCTAAGCGTGACAGAGCTCCAGCCATGATGAGTGGCAGACAGGAGACTGCTGGAGACTATCGCCTATGCCCCAGAGAGCCACCAGACGTGGCTTCCTATCAAACAGGCCGGAAGGAAGCAGAGTGTGTCAACACAGCACCGCACACCTCACTCATCCGAGCGCTAATGGATGAAGACGCCACAGATGTCCTCAGAGAGGGAGAAAGAGGAAAACGCACAGCGAACATTAAACTCCGTTTCCCAGCAGGCCGAATTTTTCAGCTCCGAAACAACAACGAGGAGGACAACAACACAAATCATCACTGACAGATAAGGTACCCAGGTGAGTTCTAATAAGAATCCCCCACTTGCCCCTAACCTCTACAGTCAACTGAAATGACTTTGGGGTTATTGACAACATCTGAACGGTTTAAGGTGCGAAGAGATGACATGATCCTCTCCGTGTATACAGTAGGTAATTGAATCTGAGGAGAATTCCAGATAGAGCTTGTAAACACTTACCTGGACTACCTGTCTGATGAAGCAGATAAGCGTTACAGAGGAGAGTTTTGACTCACGGTCCAGGTGATGTCAGTGGTTGTTGTGCTCTGTTAGTTGTACTCTAAGACTTTAGATTAATGGGAAGTCTGAGTCATTTTTATGAGTCGGCTTTATCAAACAGTTCAGTCGGAAATGATTCAGTGCCTAATCTTGTCTTTATGGTCCTTGATACTTGATATGTTTTTTATGTATTTAGATAAAGTTTTCTTAACAAGGTTATTTAAGTTGTTTCACATTTTCAGTTTTTTGCAGCAATAACCAAACTAAACTTTGTGTATGTGTTGAAAATTGAATTGATTTTATGAGCTGGCTAATTCCAATGAACCTACGATCTTATTTGTCCATTTCAGTACTATTTTCTTTCGAGCCAGCGACAGTTTGGTTTAGGGGTGGGATCAGGGAAGGGTCTTCAGCATTACTTATGTCTAACAATCAATAGTTTTTGTACGATTTACAAAGTACGAATCCATACAAATTAGCCACTTTGTAAAATATTAACCAGTTCCCAGGAGATCAAGGTGAAAATGCTTTCAGAATCACCTTATTCATCTGTTCTCTCAGGACCACTGTCGTCAAATATGTAAACAATAGTAATATTTAAGGTTGGGGGAATGAAACTGTTCTGGGCAAACTCTCATGGAAAGAGCAGGAGTGCAGCAATGCCTGTCCTCCCACCTGGGGAACCAGAATGTTTCATGATGCATAGCAGGATTAAATTGAAATGATCCGACAGACACAGGCTGATATGGCGGACATGGGGATGGGGGTGGGTTTTGAGTTCAACACGATTACAGTTTGAGGAGCAAAGAAAGGCAACTTAAACACGACGAAGTCCAGTAAGTGTTTTATGACTATTTGTTAAACGTTGATAAGCTGCACCTGATGTGATCGGCTCATGCAACCTTGACTCACGTGACCTGCCAGTACTGATGCTACACTTGATATATTTGCATGGTCCCTGGTGCGAGGAGTTGAGTAGAGAACCGTTCTACTGATTCAGTCAGATGCATGACCAGATCAAACGCATTTGACGTATTCATTATAAATTACTGACTCGAAAGAGCAATTTGTATACAGACCGGACATTGCTACCTCAGAATATAGGAATGTAAAGATGAAACATTCGATAATCAAGTGTCAGGGTGAACAGCAAATCAGCAATCACCAGCAAGAACCAGCATGGAATTTTCTGACAAAGACTTGGCGGCTCTGGATTGGCTTCCCTTGTGTGACTTAATTAATACCCCAGGCCAAGCTGAATGAAGCAGATCTCTGGGACTTTCTAAGCCGAGGTGTGAAAATCTGGGTCAGTGGGGCTGGGAGAACGTTAAGGTTTCATACCAGTGGTCTATCAGCCACTCTATGATAAAGCAGGAACAATCTTTCTCTCTGGTTACTGCAGCTGGCCAGCTCAGTTAGCATTCCCGTCAATTCATCCTAATCCTGGTGTTTACTGTGTCCCTTGCCCTGCCAAATCAGAGACCGGCCCCATTCCTTCGTTGATACACTAGGTTCACTATTTTTGAACTCTGAGCAACTCCCAGAATGGATATGCGGCAATTCACACACTCACGGTGCCACAGGCAAAGTTCCTCCCTGCCGGAGGGGCCGCGCACAGGAATGGTGCTAATTACACCCGTCACTTGTTCTTTTTCGGGCCTCCTCTTTCTCTCCTATCACCTCTCATAGTATCTTTCCCCTTTTAGGTTTTAATGTAAGCTGCGGTCAGCTCCTTTCCGTGGAATTGAAATGAACAGCGCAATAAACAGCCACTGAAGCTTTTAAGAGCTATAAGCTGCCTTTCAGCTTCAATCACACTGCACCTTGTTATCAGAAAAACCTATTGCACGTACCACAGGTTGCAGCTTGAAAGAAATCCATCAGATGCACCCGCCGGATCCATATGTTTTAACAACAAGGGTCATTCTTGACACACAATTACTCGCTACACGGCAGACGTGAAGTAATTAACAACGATATGGCGGCGCAACATTTGTTCCAAATGGTTCCCCATCACCGGAGAGCCATTTTCTCTTCACAAGGTCAGATGGATGAGATGGCCCACCGTGCCACAGGAACCTGACAACAGGGTGCTGCAATTACCGCTGTCCTTGATATTTAATGTGGAATGAGTGCGTTAACCTTTAGTGTTTGCTTGTGAGACCCCCCTACTCGCCCGCCTCCCCTCCTCTGGCTCGCTCTCCTCTGTGGGGCGGTCAAAAAAAGTGAAGGATTGCTTCGGAAAGACATGCGAAGTGTGTTTGCGTGCCAGGCAGTGCCGTGGGAGCAGGGGAGCATGCGCGCACACACATACACTTGCAGATGCTGCCAAATGGATGCATGTCAATGCTGTTCGGGTTGACAAGGGACTCGCTTTTGGGCCGGAGGATATGAAGAAGTGCAAAAGTAAAAATAGTTGCCGGGCTCTGCTAACTCGGTAGCGGAGGAGCAAAGAATTTTACACGTTTTATGTCAAGGGGGGAGAATGTCTTTAGCTCGCTCAGCTAGGGTTCAGAGTACATTGTTATGCCCCCAGTACACTTACCGGCACAAAGTAACATGGTATTGTTATAAAAGTGCAACATGATGTACCATTGGGAGAATTGATTCATTTCTGAAAAAGTGTGATGAGGTCTCCGAACGATTATACAGCCATAACATATTTTTGTTCTGGCAGATTTTTAAGTTTGTGCATACATAATTAACATCGGCCGTGACATTGTGTTTCTGTCGAGCAAAACATTTAAGTTCATGTAGTTACCTATATCATTTTGGCATATTACACCAATCTGCTTAAAAAAATATGTCATAACGTAGAGGCTTTGCTAACTGATTACGAAACAGCTAAAAGCTAATTAACGTACATGAATCCAATCAGGAATAATTGTGTTCAGTGCCGTAATAACGGAAAATTCACTCATTAACTGTGGACGAAAAATAGGAAAAGAAAATAAGGTGAGCAAAAAAATCCCCTCACATGACAAACACAAGCTTGGAAAATCTCATCCATTATCACTTTTCTCAGTCAATGATCTCCATGAAGGATGCAACCTGAGCATTATGGAATACATCCAAAAGGTTGTGTCTGTACAACACTGAAGTGTAAACTGGATCCGTGTCACGGTATGCAGCATGTTTGACAGCTGTAAGATCCATCCTTCACTTTTGCACCTCTCAGGAGTGTAAGAAAAAACCCAGAATCCTGCAGTGAGTTATGTAACAGTGGCTTACCTTCTCTCTTCACCATATGTTATCTCTGTTTACTTTAGCACATGTTTTCTATGCATTCATGGACACGGAGAAGTCGCAAAATGATGGATCCATGTTTTTGACATTCCAGGGCGTCATTTCATCATGGTTCACTGCAAACATACCTGTGCAGCCTTGCAATCAATCCCACCCACATGTACTGTATGTCTTACCCCACTCATGATATGTGTAACCATCACAGGGAGGAATGTTTTACAATGAGACATCCGTTTAAAGTGTTTCACATTTATAAAACATGAAATGTTTGTCTGGACAGTTTAGCTATATAGGTACTACAAGCATAATAATGGAAAATAAGGAAAATAATTGTTATTCCCTTAAATTTATCTTTTGGTTCTCCCACTATGCCTTTTGGTCTAAATGAAAACAACATTGAATTCCAATTTTTGGACAATGAAGGCGGCCAACGGCATTGTTTCTGCTCTGTCAACAACTCCAGCCATTGTCCGTTGACATCTTGGAGCTAGAATGAGGCTTTTGATTCTTTGCGATAAACTTTTGACCCTAGCGTGTTTTCCTTTAAAGATGCTTGAGCTCTTAGTGTCTAAGAAAGCACGACACAAAAAGGACGCAAGTGCCTGTTCTCTAAATAGGTGTTCACATATATGCCAGGAGTTATTTTTCTTGGTGACGAGGGACAGTGTTGACCGGTGATGCTGATGCACTTGAAGAATTGTTGACAATCAATGGCACTGTATGAATATGTCTGGTATGTCGCATGTGAAAATATGTGTCTATTACAAACAATAAATGCGAGGAAAAATTGCTGTGTAAATTGCTATATATTGCAGTCAACAAAGCCAGATCATAACATCATGAGGTACTCGAGACGCTTGCGTTCAGAAAAGTTATGTGTGATCTGTCAGTATCCATAGATGACTATTGCGCACCTCAATGCAAGAGGACAAGCTCAGACCTGTTTCTGTAATGTTGCAGCAAACGTGCTGCACTGCGATGTCATGTTGCGTGTCTTCTATAGCTGATTGTAATCCATGGTATTTGGGATCATGAATTCCTCAGCTGCCACCATTTCCTGACATGAAGACACCCTGCAACGAAAACCCAGCTCGACTATCTGAGCTATTTTCAGGAATTTCCATGATTTGAGCACGTCAGGCTAAATCAAGTCCTCCGGAGAAAGAGAAAGAGCTGATGGTATTTTGCAAGTAGAGCTTCATTATCGGTTCATAGGTGATTCTTGCTGCAGGCGCCCGCCATGCGTGTTCGTGAGCGTGGATCTTACCACAGCTTTGATGAGAGATCATTAGCACCCGGTCATGGCTGATGCTTCAGCGGTCTCCCATCTCTCGGATGTGCGACAGGGATATGTTTTCCCTTTATCCGTTTTTTCCCCCACATCCCTGATAAAAAGACGTGTAGTATCGCATCAGATAGCGAGAGGTACAGAGGAAAGATGAAAGATTGCTAGTTGCCACTTCACTCAACTGCATTTTAATTTTTACTTTCGCCTGGGGGACGAAAAAGAAAAACACTGTCTGGTAAATGACTTCTGTGAGAAGACGGAAGTGTGGTAGAGATTCCCTGGCAGATATTTCAGAACAAATCACCTGTGTAGAACGCGTCTCGCTCTTTAATGGAAATCCATATTCATCTCGGTCCCTATCCATCCCAGAAGGCCACATATCTGGCCGATTCCACGCCGCCTTATCCTCTCTCATCCGGCCGTGAGGATGCTGCTGCATCATATTGCATCGCCATGGAAACATCATGTGGCACATTATGCTGTTATTAATGACGAGGCACGAAGTACCCGTATGATTATGTAGATAAGCCCGGTGCATGTGGTTTTCATATAAACCGGTTTGATCCCAATCTCCTACGTCTGCTTTGACTGATGGTGCCGTCAGTGTTATTTAATATGCCTGAAGTCTGTTCCTCTCTGTAATAATGTTTCAGCGTTTACAAAGTCATCTGCTTTGACTCTAATTATTAGTAGGCAAGCCATGTTTCTCTAGTGACATTCATTGAAACGTCTTCTTTGTGCCGAAAAAAAAACACACACACACAACAAGCACAAACAAAAATGGCCTACTTTCTTCTGGAAGTTTGTGAGTGTTTACTTGCTTCTGTTGTCCTTTTTAAAAGGGCACCTTCAGCGATGCAGCGGGAGAACGCCGGGACGCACACATGCGATGGCACACGCGATAGCAGAAATGAAATATTACAGCACGAAAGATCATATTTATTAAATCCCCTTGGCCAGGGCTGGACCTGCGCCAACTGTTGCTGTTCACTTCCTATCACCCGTAACGAGTCCGCGGCGGATGAATGAGCGCGCGAGACGTTCGCAAAGATAAAACCAGATTGCATATTAACAGAGCTTGAGGGACATAATATTAAAAACAGAAGCAATCTCAGTATCATCTAATACACTGGGAACTTCTCCCACCCTCTTGGTGTGCAGACGGACTTGTTTTTGTTGTATGAGGTCACCTACGCTTCTAAAGGGGAAAGTACTCATGTCGCTTTGAAAGGCAACTTTGTCTGAAATTGCGCAACCTTGTTTGTAGGTGATTATACTTTGTTTCCAGAACACTCTTTCAGTACGCATTGGTCAAAACGGAGAATGCCATTCTCAAACCATGTCATTCAATACAGTTTTTTTTCATTGTGAACAACTGAATAACATTTTAATCAATAAAAAAGGTATAATAAAAGGGATAGCTGGCGACAAGAGATGCCACAGAAATCTCAGTGCATTGTTTCTTTTCCTCAGTAAGGGGGGGTTTAATATTACAGTTCTGTCACATATGTCGGAATGGAATTTATCCTATAATGTACATTTTTGGCGCTTAACATTGTAAATTTTGATTTTTAAACTTTGATTTTTATTATATATACAAATGGTGAATAAGGGATCATGTAAAAAGTTCATACTCTCCGTTAAATTGAACAAGCATGTTCATTTCTGTGAATCATAAATATGTCTCATTTTAGGCACATTATTAAATCTGAATTATATCATTTAAAATATATCAACCCCTCTGTATATAATGTAGTACATTTTTTACAAACTTGACTGTGAATCTCGGCAAGCAGTTTATTTTTTCCTTTTTTTTATGGAAGATGAGTGCATTTTTTTTGCAACAGGACTTAGTTTTACGCATTAAATCAACAAATACATGAAATGTAGCCACATGGCGAACATGGTAATAACACAAGGACATTGAGCAAATGTATTTTTGTTAATAAAGAAATAACTTGCAAGAAAGGTAACTGGGCCGCATATTCAAATTGAAACTCTTCATTCATATCATAGCTAAAGATCATAAAATATGAGAAAAGAAAATGAGAAAAGTAATTATTGTTGTTCAGATGACCTTCAGAAGACCAACATTCTGCTCTAAATATGTATTGTGAAATGTTTCAAGGTTTTCAGAGGTGAATATGTGTTAGGGTAAGTGGAAAACCTGTGGACACGACTACAAATTTACAATATATCTCAAACATTATACATTTTTATTGAAAAAAACGCATTGATGAAATTACACAAAAATGCTAAAAAAAAGATTTAAGAGGGTTTTATGTTACATGGTACAGTATAATCATAGATAGTGGGGACACTTAACTAATGCAAAGTTTTTCCAGTGTTTTTGATTTTTTTTCATGTTTTAAATTGGCAGTTAGCTCAATGAGCAGGGCACGTTTCTTAATTATAAATGCATTTTAAAGCTAATATTTATGCACATAATGGCATGGGAACAGAAAGGTTACAGATTCTAAGGAATGGCCCACCCAGCTTCTTATAGTTTCCAGGCAACATCCCGAGCATTGTTTCATAAGCACCACATACTGTATGCCATAATAGTCATAGAGTTTAATTAAAGACTTCTTGCTGCTTGCTAGACGTTGTTGGAAGATAGAAATGGGTTGCAGTTTTCACTCTCTCAAGCCAATTCGGCAACAAGCATCATCTCCATGTGCTCGCCGTGCTGCCGTGAATCAGCTGAGAATCATATTTGTTCAGGGTTGTTACCCACTCAAGGAGAACATCTTTTGGTAAACAAGTGAAAACAGAGCTTCTACACATAAAATGTGTCTGAGGGCCTGAGCGACGTTCGCTGCGAGGAGCGTCAATTTGCCACCGTCTCCTTACATGCCTGAGTGCAGCTCTCTCTTTAAACCGTCTTGTGAAGTGGGAATCAACGGTTGTTAGGGATTAGTTAGAGGCGATCTCAGATGTTTTTCTGTGCTTTTTCCTTTTAAAGGGAAAGTTCCACCAAAATAAAAAATCTGTCATTATTCACCCTCATGCGGTTCAAAACCTGTATATGACTCATTCTTCTGTAGAACACGAAAGAAGATATTTTAAGAAATGTCTCAGGGATTTTGTGTTCATACAGTGGAAGAGTTCAAATGTTTTTTGGTATCCTACATTCTTCAAAATATCTCTTTATCTTAATTGTTATAGGGATTTCATGTCACACTGGGGGATGGGGGGATTATTTCCGTATTCTGAAGAATTGTGACAAATCACAATCGGGAATTTAAGCAGTTCCGGTAAAAACATGCCTTCGAATTGACACATTCATTTCGGAGGCCTATTCATCTGAATAATACTGCATTTGTAAGCCTTTATTTGCCCAAAGCACACTTGCACAATTAGCACCCCACCACAGCTTTAAAGTGAACTTGCACCATACAGCAACTGCAACAGTTGCTTTTGTGTTGGTCCCTAGTTGCATCATCAGCTCTTGTGTTTTGTTGATGAACTCAAACATTTGTCAATTTCCCAGAAGAAACATTACGCACAATCCAGTCGAAAGACTGAAATGTCAGAACTCACATCTGTGAAAGTGAAACTTGGACATTTGACAATCCTTTTGCCCTCCGTATTAAAGGAGATATACAAAACATATGTAGAGAGCAGAATAGCCTAAAATATTTCATATTTTCGTGAAATATTGCGGCGTTAATTGTAAATAGTTTATCAATAGGGGTCATTATCTTTTTTAAATTTGTGTGCCCTCATAATCTTTGGTTAAAATCTGAAAATGCACATACGTTCTGTAATGACTATCCATCTTAAATGACATAAATTTAGACGGCATGGCCAGAGCTTCAGTCCACTCCTCCCCTTCGACTGTCAGTCTGCTGCCAGTTCTATTTCAAATTCCAACAGCTGTTTATTTACATCCAATCAAATCGCAGAGAAAGACGAAACCACGCCCACCATACTCATTAGAAATTCCATTTCAGTCAGAAGTGTTTCAAAATACGGAAGTACAAACGATCGCAACATCCGGTTCACATGGACTTTAAAGCCAGTCTATTTTGACTTAGCCTAGTATAATATCACCTTGCAATAATACCCTAGCAACCCCATAGCAACGTAATATAAACCATTCGAACCAACCAGAAGTAATTTTTGTACCTGACTTTAGTCCAGTTCTGAGCTGGAGTGATCCCGCAGTGATTATCATAAGAACAGCTGAGATTGTAAATCTTTTTAGGGTATATGAAACGTACATTACTGCTGTCCGCGTGGGGGGTCCCTCATTCTTCTTGTGTCTGTTGCTAACAGCTCTTCTCGAGAGACATACGGTTATAGTCAGTGGGCTAAAACTGTCAACAAAGACCTCTCTCATCTCATCTCAGCTCTCCCTCCCTCCCTCCCTCCCTCCTCCTCTCTCTCTCTCTCTCTGTCTGTCACACACAAAACGTTTCACAAGACACTGTCATCTGATGTTTTTGTCTTCTGCAAAACACCATTTCTTAGTTTGATTTTGTTAAATCTCACTTTCAAACATGACTTTCACACTTTTGCAGCATAAAGAGCCCTCACTCGTGAGTAGTAAGGACTCGCTCATTAAAAGTATTGACGCTAATAGGTTTTTGGTGTGACAGAACATCAGCTTTTCCAGAAACAAGACACATTTTGTAAAAAATTGCAGTGTACGACATTTTTTGACAGATTGTGTAGAAAAAAGGCAAAATCAAAGACTCTCTCTCTGTGTAGTTTGTAACATTTCAGTCCGTTATACATGAATACACCAGATCAGATAAATGTTTCTCTGTTTACTTTGTTTTGTTTTTCCACACCAATTTTTTTTGATGCCTCACACTCGTAGGAACGAAGAAATAATTTCAATTTTTTTTTTTTTTTAACCGCAACTCAACTCTAGCTATTCAGACAAAAGTTGAAATGACTCGTAAAGCAAGTTTGATCTTGGTTTTTTTCCCCTTGTGTGCTACGGGAGCAGTCACTAAATAACTTTATTTTAAATATCTACGGTTCAAATTGTGACTATTACAAATAATGATTAGTACAGATTTGTCATCAGGTTTTTATGTTCTGCGGTCATTGTCTTGATAACATTAATGTTTGTCTGTTGGATTTATCGGCTGTGAATCCATCGACAAGCCCACCACACGCCACACACAGTCGTGCATCATATGATTTATTGTTTGCTCATGCAAGAAAGATACACATATGTCATCAGTTCATCTGGCAATTGTGTCTCCTTTTTAGTGGTTACTATTATTGAGAAAAGAAAGTCCTCTCTTTATTTTAAAGTGATCGATCAACTAGAATGAAAATTCTTTCCTCATTTATTCGCGAAACCTGTATGACTTTCATTCTTCAGCAGAACGCAAAATGAGATATTTTGAGGAATGTCGTTGACCAAACTACAATGAACCCCATTGACTTCTATTGTATGAACACAAAATTTCCCAAAATATCTTCTTTTGTGGTCCACAGAAGAAAAAGTCATATTTCAGATTTTCGGGTGAACTATCCCTATAAATTTGACGTAAGTTTATATTATAACACTTGTAAAATCACATAGGAAGAGAGTCTGATAATAATTCTAGGTTGATTTTCCTGAAAAGTGTAAATGCTGTGCTGCAATCAGATCTGTTTTGTTTGTCATGAACAGCCTGATATATCAACACTGGCTCAGCCAATAACACAGGTTCTTTCTTTAGGTTTGTTCAATGGAGGGAGGGGGGCGGGCATGGGAAAACTCTCTTCAACGTCTTTTTTTACATGTACTGTTCGGTGCTAGAGGCAAATAAATGACAGATTTCACATTACACTTTTTCATGAACACTTAATTGCCCTCCCACGCTCCGGATGTTATTCATAAATATTCTTTTGAACACTGTTTTATTGTACATTTAAGATAATTGTTTTGTGGTAAACGTAAAGAGAATCTTAGCATGTGTCCTGCTCTTACTTTAAATAGCTTTCAGTGCTAGGAAACATTAGGAGAGATAGAGAGTCTGTAAGCTCTGTGCTTGCTCGCTGTGTTTCCTGTTTGTAGTCAATAAACAGGATACTGCTGTGTCATAATATAGACGTCTCAGCTTTACACAGGATAGTGTGTTTAGCAAACATGCAATAATTCAGATAACTACGTATTTAGTGCTGTTGTGATTTCTTGAAATTCTGAGAATTTTAGTATGAGGTATAAATGTTTAAGAAGTTTCAATAAACAGTACGAAGAGTTTTCTCAGGAGCTAAACTATTTACACAAAGTATGTGTTTTAGTCAATACATTTTTTTGCACTATAGCCTGGTTATGATTTTAATGCAACCCCTTTAAAGTTCTAGCCTGGGACTAAATTTACATCATAAATCAATGTCTTTCCTTTCGTCCGCTTTATGACCCCCCTTATGTTAGCTGATGACCTCACATCTTTTCCCACATTTTTGGTTCCACTATGAGACAATGAGTCCCCTGTGACCCTCCCCCAAACCGAGACCCCCTCAACCACTGGCTCTTATGAACAACTCCATCCTCTCTTCTGTCAAAGGTTCAGCCCACATCCTTCCTCTTTTACTACGATGTTTCCCATCATCCTTGTGTATCCTGCCTCCTGCATTCCTCTCAGCTCTGGAGACAAATTTCCTCGATCTTCACTCCAGATTTTCCACACCCTCCTACCACTCACACTAGCAGGAAGTTGCACCTGCTTGAAACAGCTTAACTTCCTGCTTACCGCTAAGCGGATTTATTGATTTAAATCTCAGTTCCATTCAATTTAAAGGGATGGTTCGAGCGAAAGATTCTGTCACGGCTTATTCAACGTCACGCGGTTCAAAATCTGTACATGACTCTGTACACAAATGGAGATATTTTGAGACATGTCTCCGTGGTTTTGCGTTCATACAGTGAAAGTCAATGGTTGTTATAAATGTTTTCGAATAAACATTCTCTTAAGAATCCCTAAGGATCAAACGTTTTCTTGACATTCGTGTCAAACTAGTTTTTTCCGTGACTGTGATTTTAATAAACAAATGTACATTTTCTATATGCAGAAAACATGAGTGATGTTTGTCTGTGGAGAGTTCTCCGCCATAATGCTTGGGTGTTGCTATGTGGTTGCTATTCTGAGTGTTTTTCTATGTGGTTGATTTTACTTGATTCATAGCATGTAGCAGAGGTCAAAAATTTCCCAAATTCTCAGCTTGGCCAAACTATTGTTATTGTTGTAGGGAGTCTTCCAGTTATACCAGCAGGAAATCCATATAAATCTTTAAAAGAGACCGCCCCAGCCAGACTTTCCAGACTGGTTTTAGCAGTTCTTACAGGACAAACTAGGTCTATATGATTTCATTGAATGTCTAATAAAAGAGTAATAGCACACCTTATTTGCACAACCCTCTTACCCTTTACTGTATTAATGATGCTTGCCCAAAACTTAAGATTAAACATACCTTGTTTAACCCTGCAATAGTAAAATACTGTATCTGACAGCCCGTGAAAGACAGAACACGAATGAGGGTCTCATTTTTAGAATGTCAGGAATGGTCCTGCTCTTTCCTGATTCCTGCTTTCTCTGTGTCCTGTAAAAGCTTGTCCAAATATCGATAAGCCCACAGATTCTGCTTCTCCCTTTGAGACCTTCCTACACATGTAATCTATCATGACCTTTGACCTCCCTAGACCCCATCAAACACTGCATTTTTGCTGAGGTTGCACAGAGAACCAGTGAATCTATGTTTGTGTTAAACATTTTATAAGCTAGTCTGCTGCTCATGACCTTTAAACTGTTTTTATTTGACCCTTCACACTTCCTGTGACTTACACGGATGTGCACAACTGTATCAGTCTGTCATGTGATTGGCCCATTTCTGATCACGCTTAACCGGATTGAATGAACTGATGATCATCAGTTGTTTCTGACTCATTTCTCTCTCACACTCACTCGCTCGCACATATCTATCATCTGCCTCTGATCAGAGGGATATAGGGTGTCTGTTCACTATTTCTGTGAACACACCGATACGCACGTTAATCTAGTGGGCGATCATTTTAGAATGTGGTGGTTAATACGAGTACAAGCAGCTTTAATAAATGATCTTTGATCGTTCATATATTATCAGGTTGTGAAATGGATGTAAAAATCTCATTCATAACATCATTCAAGACTTATCATGAGTGATGATATACACTTCATTTAAAACCCCAATTCAATGTGATATCAAATTGAATTTTCCAAATTGGTGTTTAGTAAGCACATTTCCTCTCAAGTAGCCTACTACTCATAACACTGAAGATGTAAACAGAGACGTTGCAGTTACCATAGAAACATAATATTCAGCCGAAGAGCTCATAGTGTCCAGATGCATTTTGTAAATACTGTTGGTCTACCTTAAAGGAGCGAATACGTCTTTTTCTGTGTCTTTGGTGTGTTATGAGTTGTATTAGACACTTAAAATTGCTTAAATTAAATTGTCTGAACAAAAGATGCATGCTATCTAAAAGCAAATGCTCTCCCAGACCTGCCTGAAACGCCTCTTGTAACCACACCCCGGCGAATGTATTAATTCGTGAGTAACTTGATTAAGACCGCCAGATTCTAAACTAGTAAAGTGGGCGTACTTGTAAATCTCATTGTATCGTCACCGCCGTAACCATGTCGTGGAAACGCTGTGTGTTTCATTGCTCAACTAAAAAGTTCAACTAAAAACGAATGGTTACATTTTATTTACAAAACTGAGGTTTATTGTCTTTGTTGGGTCGAGACAAGATGTGGCGTAACACTGGTTGATCAAGACGGGCCAACGCGCTCGTGTTGCGTACTATGTTACCATTCCCTGCTGAAATTCAAGCTTGTTTCTATCTCACACAAACTCTGTATGATGTATATGGTTGTTTGTTTATAGTCTTTACATCGTCGTATATTAAAGGTAAAACAGTTAACTATAGTTTTTAACTATTTAACATAATATTTTTTAATAAAACATTATCAATCCTTTACATCGTGCTCAAGTCGCGCTGGCAAAGTTGATGTACAAAAAACTATAATATTAGTTTAATTGGACCACTTTAAAGTCCTAGAGAAATAAAAAATGCTAATTCTTATTTTGTCATGAAATATTGCAGCGTTTATAGTAAATAGCTTGTCAATGTGGGTAATTTTCTTTTGAAAATTCATGTACCCTCATAAGCTTCAATTTAAATCTGAAAATGCACTCCCGCCCTAAAATGTCTATCCATCCCATATGATGTAAATTAGACGGCTTGGCCGGGGCATCTCTTAACTCCTCCCCTTCAAGTCTGCTGTCTTTCAGTATTTCAAAATCATTGCAACAGCTGTTTTTACACATCCAATCAATTTGCAGTGAAAAAACGCAAGCCACGCCCACTATATGTCTCCCGTGAAATTCTTTTCACTAGGAAATGTGTCAGAATACAGAAGTATAAACGATCGCAACTTCCTGTTCACAGGGACTTTAACAGTCTGCAATACTAACACATTTATTTGTGTAGTATTATAAACCCAACCCGAACCATGACCTGCTCTTTTATTAAAAAAAGATGAATTAAAGGCTTAAAGGGGCCCATGGGGAACATGTAATGCTCAGAGGTCGTACTTTCAACTCTGTGGATTGTATGGAGTTCTCAGTTGTGTTTCTTTTAAGTATCAACACAGTCTCTGATGTTACTCTTTAAATTGCTTAGGAGAACTAAAACAGAAACAAATAAGAGAATTGTTTAAATATATGCAGAAAATAAATGTAGACTGTAGTGGTATTGTCCGGATTTGAGTAAATTTGATGAGAAATGTTTCAGTTCATATTGAGATCTTCAATAATAATATTTGATAGCAGACAAATCTGAGCTCAGTTTGAGATCTCTTCTAAAAACTCCAATGGAGACCCTGATAGAGATTACTGGCTCTTTTTCCTCAGGAGAAACATTTGAGACGCAGACGAGACTTTAAATCTCAATAATGTCTAGGAAAAATACTTGAGATACTGTATATTTCATTTTTATTTCTATTTTGGCGAACAAAACACGTTTCCATTATTCATTGTATAAACATTTTGAGCATTTCCTCCCCTCTGTCCCCCTGGAGTCTAGGCCTGAGTATTTTAATTCTTTTTCTATGACATTTTCTCTGTTCTGTTCTCTGGTTTGTGTGGTCAACCTGGTTTCTTGTTTTTCTAAAAGAATCGAGAACACTTGCAGTATAAAATGTTTTCTATAATCAAAACAGCAAAAAAATCTGAACTTTGTATTTACAAGTGAACAACAACAATTTTTCAAGCCATGGATACAAATTAACTGAACTCCTAGAAAACACGACCTCACGTTTATGTTTTATGCAATGACACATTCAAGATGAAATGACCATCTATCAGAAATAATTCAGGGACAGGTTGAAGTTGCATTCATTCTTGCGATTGCAAGATCATGGAGGGACTGACAACAAACGTCCGCTGTTGTTTTCATAGTCACGTTGCCAAGATACCAAACAATGTGACATCGAAACCTGTTAACAGGAAATGATTTCACTATCTGTTTCCTTTAATGTGCAACCTGAAATGGCCCAGCAAAAAAAAGCATGCACGCTGCAATAATGGAAATCGTTGTGCGACGTTTGAATCTGTATGAGAGCAAACACTTTAGCGTTAGCGCTAATCACACAGATGAGGTCTCGCACACAGCAGGGGCGGCTAAACTTTTTGACAGCGGATCACATACTAGATGAAAAATTGAGTCTTTGAGGAGGCTGGTCTGTTTTGCCAGCAAGCAAGCAATCCATCAATTAAAACTTGGCGAAGCATCCTCCTTAATTCACTTTTGATGTATGAAGAAACAATTTTTGCTCAAGATTTAATCTTCAGTAGAATTGCAGACTACCCAAAATGTATTTTGACATTTTGTGACAGAGACACACTTAAAAATTAATGAATATTATGGTAGATTATTTTTTGGGTGAAACTGTACTTTTAGAGGAACGGACTTCACTTTCATACATCCAGTTATGCTACTTGTCAAAAAAAAATCTGTGTGGCTTTCCTGTCCAGAACGTTTTCAGGGCCAATGCATTTAATACATTCTGTTTGTCCCCCTTTTAACCACTAACATCAACCCAAAACAATATCTGTTTGTCAAATAATGTTGACAGAAGTGTTGTTGGAGGAGAATTGTTTCTGTTTTACATCTGGAGGTTGTCACAGAGGGTAAATGTACATAAGGGAGGACAGATCTGATAAGCATAGATGACAGGGTGCCGATCTTGAGCGTAGGGGTCAGACGTGGTGACATCTTGGGGAATATATGCTGATGTATGCCAGGTCAAAGTCAGGAGGGCTCAACGCGGAAGATAAGATTTGCAGGGTGAAACCAACCAGGAGAAGCTCAAATCCCAAAGATCTCACTGACCTCAGGAAGAATGCGAAGGCTATCACACATACCGACTCTCTTTCACACACGACGTCATAGTGTGGCGGTTACCAGATAAATGCTGTGGAATAAAAATGAAGAAATGTTTACGTTGTTCTGTTCCATAGAAGTAATGCTCTAGAGGGCTTTCAATCCACAGTACAAATTGTATTTAAAATGAATGTCTCATATGTGACTGATATACTTTTTTGCTAAAAATATTCTCTTTTCTGTTACTTTAAACAAACATAAAGGGTGACTAATAAAAATGACTTTTAGCGAAAAATTAAAATCACGAAATATGGAGATTTCAGAAGGACATCAGCGATCATCTTCTTCCATGTAAAGTATATGGAAAAGTGCACTTTACTATAAACCATCCAATACTTTTAATATAAAAACACAATTTTTGAGTCTTAAAAATAATACTCCACAACAAACAAAACAAAATTCTGCATTGCATGTATAAAGTATTTTGTATACTATCAACATATCTAACATACTACAAGCACTAATATACTTTTTTGCTAAAAATATTCTCTTTTCTGTTGCTTTCATTCTCATTTGCATTTCAGCTGTTAGCAGAATTTAAATATGTGTCATGTGAGGTTATCGGTGCTGGTTGTCACGTGTCTGGTAACCAAACATGAGGTTTAAATATGTGTGAATGAGATTACAATAAATTTTTTCACACAAAGCCATTTCATACATTCAGAAGACTTGAAATACTATGTATGGGTTGTATGGATTGCTTCAATGATTGTTTTATAGTGCTTCTTGCCTTTTTTGTATATCGTCGCTGTTCTTCCAAAACCTTGTATCTCCAATTTTTTTTGAATGACCACATATGGTGTCGTCAAAGTTGACAAGCACTTAAAAACTTTTCGTTGTTTAGATATTTGACAAACATAAAGGGTGACTAATAAAAATGACTTTTAGAGAAAGATTTAAATCACGGAATATGGAGATACGAGATTTCAGAAGGACATCAACGATCATCTTCTTCCCTGTAAAGTATATGTAAAAGTTCACTTTACTATAAACCATCCAATACTTTTAATATAAAAAAACATTTTTGAGTCTTAAAAATAATACTCCATAATAAACTAAAAAAAATTCTGCACTGCATGTATAAAGTATTTTGTATACTATTAACATATCTAACATACTACAAGCATCTGTGGTTTCTACAAAGAGATCAGTCTTACGTAATCTACTGAATATGGTTTTATCTCAGTGTATCACACAAACATTTGCAGGACTTCTTCTCTCAGGCCTCTCATTTGCTCACGCTGTGAGTTTTTCTCTACTGTTGATAAAGGCCCACTGGAGACCTTCACTTTGGTGTCTAACTTTTTAATAATTTGTAGCATTTGGCCCTGAAAGAGAATCTTCTGCCCCTACCACGGGAGGATTTCAAAAGCAGAGTAATGTTCTCAGAAAACATGACAGGAATTTGGCTGCAGGGCAGGTGGGTATCCTTTTTGAGTGAAGGTGGAATCTGTCTCGCGGGACTTCACCGTGCCAGTTTTATGAAAACAGAGAGCGAGAGAACTAGAGAGAGTAGGAGAAAGAGAGCAAAATAGAGAGAGAGAGAAGTGTAAATGTAAACAAAAAGCGATGAATTGTGAAATAGAGCTGTGCCGTTTGTTTACCGTTTAGAAGTACAGAGAATCATTTCGCCACCGAGGAATAGAACGCGTCTATGTAACGCTTGTTTAGGCAAACAAATAAACAATTGTTTTTTTGACTTATTGTTTTTCCTACATCATTCATACACAGGCCTCTGAGCTTCCAGAGTTTAAGCTCTCAAAACAACATATTGCAGGATAAACGCTGGTTTCCAAGGAAAGAAAACTGTCCCCCTCACTCCCCCCCAAAAATCTGGAATTATTCCTCACCCTCATATCGTTCCAAAACCCTGTGACTTGCTCTCTTCCATTGAACATTATGAGAATTGGCCATGGAAATGTAACAAAATATCGGAGAGTCAAGTGTCAAAAGTTATGATATCAGTTCTAAAGAATTGAAAAGTTACGTGTAGGTCATACGGATGTTGTATAACATTTCCTTAAGTGTTTCCTTAAGAGTTATTCCTTTAAATCATCCTAAATTTCCATTAAAAAATATTTTGGTGTGTCCATTATGGTGGATCCTTGAATGAAATAATAAGTTACATAATAAAATACAAGCTTTTGGGTTTATACACTCTTGAATGATGTTATTGTAAGAGGTCTAAAGTCTACAGCCAACATTTTTAAGCAAATATATGCCAATTACTAACACATGACCTACTGCATTAAAAAGGTGTGTATTTTCAAATACACTAGACACTTACTGATCAAAAAACTGGACTTTGGATGAAAACACAGAAAGGCAAATATTGACCCAATCTGTTAGAATGTAAATACAGCTAACGCCCGGTCAGAGGTAGATTATCATCTGAATAAAAATAGATTCGGCCACATACTGTATGAACCATATTTCTGAACTTTATGAAGTTTAAACATTTTTACTGCTCATCTTAAAAATGTAAGTCATCAAATTATTCAATAAACATCGTTTAGCTTTGTAAAAATATGTAAAAAGGACTAGCTACGTAAAAATAATCAATAAATAAATACATCAATAAACCTATAGTTTAATAAACATATTGCTTACATTTGTGAAAATAAATAAATAAACAATAACATCAAATAAATAAATACATACATTTATTTATTTAAAAAATGATCCTATTGCTTTTGTGAACTTGGTAACCTCTTGTATTATTTCTTTCACAATTGTGTGCAATATTGCCTCATTGTTTTCTTACTCTTGTAAACCACTTTAGATTAAAGCGTCTGCTAAATGTGTAAATGTAAATGTATAAACATCCATCTGAGTATCAGTGAAAAAAAAATACAGGAGGTGAGCTGGTTTTCCTGCTAAAAAGTGATCCAAACACCTGTAAAACCAGCCTGCCATACCAGCTTAACCAGCTTAAAACAGGCTGACAGACCACCAGCCCAAACTGATTTTAGCTGTTTTTATTCAGTATCGTCGGGCGTGGGTGACTTTACTGGTCCAAATCAAAGAAGCCCAACCCCAAGATCCAATATACTCGTGCCTAAAGCCATGGTTCAAATCCTTCCTTAAATGTAAACCTATAGAATTCTTATCGTTCTCCTGGCAGAAATGGAATGCTTGATCCTTTGAAAAAATAATAACGCACCATTTCTCACCAAGCCACATGATTTGCGATATCCTTTATGTCTGTAGCTGGATGAGTTACGTGACCAAGTAAAATACTCAAGAGTCAGGGTTTTCAAACCTCTAACCACAAAAATGATTCTTGCCTTCATATATATATTAAAAATATACTGTTCTGTTGACTGAACAGTCTCCCATGGGAGGTACGTGCAGCATTCAGACTGCATATGGTTTTGGGGTGGTGGACATATTTGTTAAGGGAACTGCGTGGGTTGCTGAACCACTTAGGGGCTTGGGGTATCAAAAAGAGCTCCATGTTCACATGTGTTATCAACTGTATGCTTTGTTGTATTTTCCACTGAGAGCCAATCATCTTGTGTGTTTGCTGTGGACAGGTTACCCATGCAGCCCCCCAGAACGGGTTTTAGTTCCTAATACAGATGTTGAAAGTACAGTTAAAAACAGGTCCTCTACTAGGTTAAAGGGAAACAGTTCTGCTTTCAATTTCATCCGGCTTTAGAAAAACGAATCGTTTTAACTTTACATGACCCAATTACATCAGCTCATTTCTGCACAACTGTCACCATTACTGCATTATTAGTGCTGATAAGTGTGTGTGTGGTTGGAGATCTGCCCCGCATATGCTCTTGGTCTTCTGCTGTGAACGTGCGATGTGCGTACGTGCAACCCGGTCTGCACTCAAATCTTTCAGCAGCCGGTTTCTATTAACACTTTCAATCAGAAACACACTTGACCTGACTTACAGCAAGCCTTCCAGCATCATTCAGAACACACACTTGATATCGGCTGCTGTCCATTCTTGTCTTTACCTAAGCCTGAACCTCCCACGGGACTGGAGCTTTTTTGTCAGATAACTGGGTTTTCAGCAGGCAGTCACTTCTCAAGGTTAATCTATCCCAGAGTCCCCTTCTCGTCCTGTGAGATTTGTAAAATGTGTCATTCTGCAAGTCATTGTCATAATTGAGGCAGAGAAAGAAGGCAAACTCTGCTTGTATCTTTCTTGAAAACTTTCTTGAAAACTCCAGACTTCCAGGACATGTTTAAGGTTCTATATCTTGCAACAATTCATCTGGGGTCTCTTTTACTAAATTAAAGAAACAATTTACACAAACATTACAGTTCTGTCATTTTTTGCTCACTTTATTTCCAAACTGATTGGTTATTTTCATGGGATTAAAAAGTAGAACTGACAAATTATTGTATGGTTTGAATGAGATTTGTAGATGATATTCAGTGATTCTTTTCAGTTTCATTGAAGGTTTAACACAATAACATTGACATTGTGGGAATGGATTTTTTTATTGTGAAATGGAGTTCAGAAAAAAATCAGAAGTGCTGGAATAAAACGGTTGTAATACTTTTACAGTATTTTGGTGTTTACCTTTTTGCCTTATAAGAGCCTTGTCATGTTCAGTACACACCGTACATATATGGCAAAATATGTGTAAAATTGAGATAATTCAGTTTTTTAAATGTTTCAAAAATCATTTTTCATTGTGTTAGTTAGCTGTATTTTTTTTTAGTTATTATGGCTTAAATCAAAACAAATCAACTGCAGTTTTATTGATATTAATTGGAATGCACAATTTAAAAAAAACTTTTCAGTTCTCATTTTGGAACCAAACTTTTAAAATATTTTACACTTTAGAGAAATAACATATGTTTGAAATAACTTACTGTAATGGTGAGTAAATGATGACTGAATCTTCCATTTTTGGGAAGACTTATCTCCTAAAGTAAAACATGATTTATGTTAGTCTGTTCTGTGCAGAAAATGTGTAGTGGCAGCCATCTTGAACTCATCTGGCTGTCCACATGCATAAAGACATTGTCATGTTTGAAAGCTTGAATTTTTGAAGTTGGATTTGAATCTACATGAATTTGAAACAACATGTAACTACTTCAACTACGCAAAGCCAGACAAATTCAAAACAAACAACCGTATAAAGACAAAACTGAACGTCGTTGTGGAGATTACAGTGCAAGATTACAGTAAAGCCGTAAAGTGCTTCTTGTGTGGTTTCTTAACGGTTCGTTTTTGTAAACCAATCACCACTTTATGCTGCATATATCAACACAATGGTATGCGTATTGCTTAATTTAGTTTTAAAGCGGTTTATAATGTTGTTAAGTATGAGCTTCATGTGCTAAACACGTGCACAACATGCAGCGTTCCAAAATACAGGTGAAGTTCAAGGCATAAATTCTTCTTATATAACATCCATAAAATTTAAGTTTTAACATCTGGCCTGCAGAAATAAACATACAGATTTACAACTTGCCCAATATTTTATCAGAAGAAGTTGTTAAGACATCGATTTGATCCGATGCTAATCTATTGTAATACATCCTCATACCACCAACGTTTAGCCATCAACTCAACATTTTACCGTGTTTTGTTCAATATGATTGTTGCGGATACAGTACATCAAATTCAATTTATAGTTGTCCACAAATGCCTATGAATTAGTCGAAGATACACCGGGCCATTGCTAGAGATGGATGCTTATTAGAGTCTTAAGCGTGGGATAATAGCGGTTTAAGAGCCGGTGTAATTTGTCACCTTTGTTTGTTCTCTTGGTAGTAAAGTACACCAGCAAGGACAAGCAAAGATCCATGGGAACCTCTTGGCAGGCGGCCAAGGCTGGAACGCCAACTCTAGGGGTTATAAAAAGCAGACCGCCTCCCATTATCAATCATTTTTAGGGCTGCCAAGAGAGTGATTGTATGTAGTGTGCTACAACATATTCAAGCGGATGGTCTCTTGAACACATACGGTCGAGAACATCACTGTAAATACATCTGCCATGGTTGGTTCCCCAAACTCTCATATGTTTATCCAGGCACTGATCGAGGTGGTATTGTATTGGATGATTGACAAAACAAAGTAAACTGAAGCAGATGTTGAATTGATTAAAGGCATTTATGAACTGTTTAGCTTTGCACGTCATGCATTTCAGCTGGACCAGGCCTAAACAGATGCTACAGTGCCATATAACACAACAAAACCACCTGATACCTGCTGGTTACATGTGTTTCTGGAACTACAGGTTAATGTCGCATGGGTTAATTATTATTCCCATATAAGTTGTTGACAGACTAATATGCAAGTTTGTCCAAATGTGTGTTTTGGTTACCATGAAGACAACAATGTAAGTGAAGATCGTGATTGATACAAAATGTTAGACATGCTAGACATAAATTTGGCAGAAAGTATGAAAAAATGATTTCATGATTTAGGAAACATAAAATGTCAGCTATGGAATTAGACTTAGACTGAGTTTCATATCAACAACTTCCAATGTAATTTACACCACCGATTGCACCATACATTGTGTACATTGAAAATACATTAAACATAATTTGCAATGAGGTGGAAATGACATTTGTTTGTTCTAAAAATGGTTGTGTAGAATTTTTTGGATACTGGATACTGTAAAATAATAAAAAAAAAATTTAAGGTTATATTGACAACTTTTTAAAGTCTCAATTGTGAAATACTCAATTGTAAACTCAGGAGACATTTTGTATTTATATATTTGTTGGCAGCGCCTGTTTGCACTTAGTGTAAATAGCAATAGTTGCTGTTTACAGTAAGATAAAACAGCTATAGATGCTATTTACACTAAGTTTAAATAGCAGTAGTTTCTGTAAACAATAAGTGAAATAGCAGCATTTCTTAGCGATATGCTATTTACACTAACCAAAAGAAGCTGTTTTTTCTTTGGATTAATAGTAGTTAGATTCTATTTACTTATAAATAGTGGCAGATAATGTTACTTTTTGCACCTCAGTATTGTTGTGCATTAAACATTATGACATAATAACAGAGTATTAATCATTATATTTATAAAAATTAGGCCGTTTCCTAATTCTTTAGCGGTCTTGTGTCCTCGTCAATCCAAGTCTGTTTTTCCGAGGCTGCCTCACAAGACCAGTCTCCACAAGAACACAAGTCCAAACGGCCTAAGGCAAAAGTTTCCAGTTGCAATCCATTAAATATCTCATTTTTCTTTTTTTAATATTGTGTTGGCCATACCTTTCCTGTCATATTAAAGTTGCAGTGATCTTTTCCTCTCAAAAGTAAATTTAAAGCACTTGATTTTTATGGAAAGTGAACCAACCCATAATCGAAGAACACAAGACAACCACAAAACTGTGTTGTTGTGTGGCCCACCGATAATGGAGTCTGCGCAGAACCCATCTTGCAAATAAAAGGAGTCTCGTAAGAGTTTTTTTGTGGCCGATGTTTCAGTGGTTGGGACAGCATGACATTATTAGTACAAATGAAGCGAGAAGGGGGACATTGCTTATAACACGGCAGAAAAACAGCGGCAATCTCTGAGCTCTCTTACTGAATAAATTATGTGCTCAAGAACAAAGCCTGCCAGTGGAATTTCTTTTTAATACAGCTGCACCTGAGAGCGGGTCAGTCTGCATGTATTAAATACAGCTTAACATTTTCAACCGGGAAGGCCCCTGTCGACCGGAACTCTTAATTTCTCGTTATGTGATGGGAACAGTGTTTTTCGGTTATTTTGGTTTATGCAAACAGTACTGAGAAACTCTGAATCAACATTCTTGGCATAGTGTGACGGTGTTTTATAAATAGTTATTGTGCAATTTACATTTATAATGTATAAAACTGTATCAAAACAGCATGATCAGCCAACTTCTTCATGTGAGGTTTTGGGCAGGGTTTATCATTTATTCAATTTGGCAAAATGCATTCATTGATAATGTCAAATGGGTTTGAGGGATGTCAAGAGCAAGTCACACTTACTAAAATGAACCATGGTTTTATTACAGAAATCATGGTGTAACTATGATAATGAAAAATGAATATAAATTATAATAAATCCAACAAAAATGTGGTTAATTTTGTAAGATAATTTTGCCTTACATTTATCACCTGTTACTACAAGGCTCCTAAAAATACAGCTTATCTAAATAAATAAACCATTGTTTACCAAGATTTTGCTCCGTCCACCATTAGTTCGACAAACATGTAGCTCCGCCCCCAATGTCATTCCACACAGGAACAAGCAGCATCACGGTGTTTTCACTTTTCTAAGAAATCAACCAGCTTTTCTCTGTACATTCATATGGAAAATGAACAACGCCATTTCTCAGTATATAATACCATGAAACAGAAGCAACACAATAAGAGTGTGGTGTCGCATGGAAAATCTCACTGAAGGGAACTAAGGATGTAAAAACACAAGGTTGTCACTATATGACCGAGGAATGTGTGTTTGCTAAAACATAAGCGTGTAGCTTGGGCTTGAATAACACACTCTTTGTGTCTCTCATGCCTAACAATGGCGAACATCAACATTGCCTGGAAATGCTGTCATAGTTCAACAGCCCTAGTCTTGTGATAATACCCCAGAACAGGACAACTTTACTTAACTCACAAAATCATTAAAGCATCAGAGGTTTCAGATTCACCCCAATAAAAATGTAAGCACTTTCCCATTCCATTGTCTACATGAACCTCTGCCATGTGACCTTCCACAGAAGGTCATGGGATGCAACTTTCTCTTGCCGCATCCTTGTTTTGCTGCTGTAACTCTCTTCATTGGAGGTGTTTTTGGTTCCGAATAACCTTTTTACGGTAAGGACAGAAAAAGTTGGCTTCGTTTCAGGCTGGATATAGCAGAGCCTGTCTCTTCACCTGTTTAATCAGGCCAGATTGTTACTCTCAAAGGTCATTCTGATACACCCCGAATACAGTCTCCAAATGTTATGCCTTGTTTGGAAATGCAAAGGGCTTCACTTAAAACATTTGCCTTTGCACTATTTTTTTTGCAAGCCTGGCCATTAACCTTTGCAAAAATCGAGTTTGGATTTGATAAACGGGACAGCATAATGTGCCTCGGCCTCCGAAAGTGGATTAGGCAACTTGGCCCTTTATCAACAAGGATGGGAATCACGGATAGGGAATAAACTAGGCAGACAGAATGAGGTAAACAGTATATGGGTCAGGAAAACATGGTTCCCGCTCATTATTTAACATGGTTTCACCGTTCCTCGATCCGCTTGCGTCTTATTGACGGCATATATTACGAATGGAGGCAGCTGTTTCTACAGAGTTCCTCATTACAAGCCAGCCTTCCTCCGAGTGGGATTGGCTGTATCGATCCTTCAGATAACAGGCAAGCGCACCACCTTTCCATTAAACCCAAAAAGTGTCTCATTTTCCAAGCGAAGCGTTGTCAGATCGAGGCGCATTCAATTCCTGAGGTTCAGGGCGCAGAGTGGAATGCTTTTAGAATAATCGTTACGCTCTATAGAATGAAGCATCAGTAAATGCGATTGTATCCCGGTCCCTGGTTACTCCAAGTTCTGCATCAACTGAATGGAACGCAAGTAGATGAGCTAGAATCTATTGTTGAATCAACAATGAGCAAGTTCTTCTCAGGTTCCTCTCAGCGAAGAGATTCAAGTACGGCTCATTGTGAAGCACAGGATGATTTAAATTAGCTTCTCACCACGCTTGTTATTTGGATGTGCGATTGCACGACTGAGTTATCATTCATACGAAAGGTCCTGCAGTCAGAAAAGCGCATTTCTCCGAGTTTTTAAAAGAGAATTTAATGTGCAGTCATTTGACCCTTGGACTTATAGTCAAGCGATGGATCACAGGCCATCTCTGCTGGATCCGTGCATAAAAATGCATGTAATGCTTCAATATGCTTTTAAGGCCTCTCTCGCATTCTCTATTTTGATTGCCGCAATTCACCACCACCTCAATATGCATATACGTATGGCGGTTATAGAATGCTATCACTCACTATCATTCTTCCGTGGATTCATAATGCAATTACCTCTTATACAGCTCTCTGGCAATAAAGCAGAAATATTCATGCAAATCGCACAATTCATCTCAGACACACTCAGGCGTTCGAGAGCCATCGAAATGCACCGCCGTTTCTTCTCAACGCAGGCCTCTGGCGGTCTTTACAATCGTCACGAATCACCAGTTATTCTCCTTTCTCCCTCCACAGAAAGACAATGTATATGGATCACAGCGTATCTGGTGCACTTAAAAAGCCCTGCTTGCATTGTTAGGAGTGCTGTTATTACATTTAGAAGCTAAGGAAAAGAGATGGAGACGTGGGGTGGATAGACGGGGAAAAGATTAAAGGAGAGAGCCTATCTCAGGGTCAGCTTTCAAAGAGCATCTTCAAATGTTATCCTCGACCATTTCGACATCATTAATGGCCCTTTAATCAGTGGAAAGGGACAAAATATCCATATATTATGACTTATGAAGTCGGACCTCAACAAAGAACTCGTTCTTTAGAGACATGCGACCTTCATGGGTCACAAAGAACATTGTAATTCAACAGATTTTGAGTGGAACACAAACTTAACCTTTAAAATGAGAAATATGGGAAGTTTATGTTGCATCCAAAGTCTGATATTTAAAAGCGCTGTAAGCATTTTTAGTTATACGACACATAAAGTGTGCTGTTACTTGACGAATATCACAGAAATATGTGTTCTGACAAATCACACCTGTCACTATGATAGCCGTAAGCGCCTATAAACTGCCACAAAGTGTCAAGGGAACGGTCCACCATCTTGAACTGATCAGAAAACGTAGCAAATCTGAAATATGCGCTTGCTTGTCAAGATGCGGACGTGTGCTTCAAGTCCATGTGAGCTGGAAGTCACGTCTTCAGTATTGTGACCAAACTGCAGTATGGGCATGAACCCCGACCTTTCCATGTAAACGAAGGACATTCGCCAAACTAAACCAAATCCAGTTACACATCAAATTCATTAAAGTTGCATTTAAAGGGTTTCTGTGATTTAAGTTGTTATCACAGTGCTATATGCTCAACTGTTTGTAATAAGTTTGGTTTTAGTTAGTTAGAAGATGTTATTAAAAGGGGGCGTGGCATTACAATTTGTTCATTTGCGATTGAGTCATCAGGAAATATGGGCAGGATACATCGGCTTCAGTTGGCTTAGCTACAGTGAAATTAAAAGGGGACGTATATCATTCATCATTTTAAGGTCTATGATTGTGACATATTTCAGACTAAAATGTAATATCAAATGCTAGGTACAGAGGTATGGCTTGTTTCTTTTTAACCTCCAATGAATGGAATGGATACAAAAGATATTGAATTGATGTCAACGTGACGTCATCAGTGAAGGATTCTGATGCAGAATTTCAGACTTTGACTAAATAGTACATCATTTTTTTCTGTGGATTGATATGCACAGAGAAATCGTTCACCACAAAACTTATTTAAGCTAACATTCAAAAAGTGGGAGGAGTCAGTGACTTGGTGTCTGGTCTGATGTTTGGAAGAAGACTTACAGAGAAACAAAATAGCAAAGCTATCATTTGTTTAGCAGGTGTATGACTATCATTGACAGGATCATGTACCGTGTTTACACGCCCTGCAAATATTTGCTTAACATGTTTAATTATCATATAATGTGGTCACTTGGATCAGCAGACTGACATCTTGCTGAAACAAATGCATTAACCTGCATCTAGCCATCACGGTGTAGAATGTTGATGGTAACACTGATACAGCCAAATAAGCACGTCTTAACCTCTCAATGAAGTTTATAGAGTGAACTGCATTACCTCTTTTCGTAGCTCATGTACATCATCATCAGCTGTCCAATCATTTTGATAAACGACATTAGGTAAATCCGGTTTGGGGAGTACTATTTAGTTTGGCAAGAACTGTATCGTACCTTAAGCGAACTTGGAATCAAACCAAGATATATGCTGTTTTCTGTCACACTCCATTATTTTGTAATGAGTGAGAAAGTTAAAAGTGAGGTGCTCATGTCATGCTACTAATTGTCCAAGACCATGTTAAACTAACATACACTTATTTATTACCTTCATGTCAACACGGTTTCTTATTCATATCTATTAGATATCATTTGGATTCAATGGGTTTCTAAGTTTCACAGAAAAACATGGAGTGATTGATGAGTGATGTGTATCTTTTTAAGGTAAACTATTCCATTAAGTGTCACAGAAGCTAGCAAAAGGCTTCACAGTTGGACGGGCCACCATGCTAGCACACTTTGATCAATGTTCTTTTTGCTCAGGCTGGAGTCCAAGCAAAAACAGCATGAAACATTACAGCGCTGTAATGCTTAACTGTGCTACCAGCCACTCCTGTTACAGTTTTGGCAGCTTTGTGTCCTTAAGCCATCTCGATTTCTGGCTTCAGACGCTCGTTCACTCACAACACAACTGTTCTGGGGCCGGTCAATCAAAAGTGGACAGGAACCAAGCAGCCAACTGTGCAGAGATTCAATTAAAGTGCCGCATTTTGTCACACCATCCGCTAATGTATTCTGTAAAAAAAACATGTATGTGCTGAAATAAAAACCCTTAGTCCTGTTTTCATTTTTCAGACTAATGGGTGGAGAGCTGGCAGATGGTAGTCCGTGTCTTTCTGTCATTTATAATAAGGCATGTTATCCCAGACTGCCACTTTCCTGCCATATCCATATAAATCACAATATAGATTGCTCACTCTGTTTCTTATGTCTCCTTGAGGTATAACATATAGAGTAATGTCCATTAAGCATTGGGAGCATGGCATGAATGAAACATGACCTGGGCAGAATTAAATCAAATAAGTCATTTTTGAAAGGAAAGCGGTGCAAGAAAGGTCACCGTGGAAACTGAAAAGTTTAAGAAACTATGAGGTTGTAGGGAAAAGTCTAGATGGAGACACTTTGGCATAGAGGTCTTTAGATATGATTTTGTTTAGCAGGATTTTGATTTGCCGCTTGGAGTCTGCTCCAGTTTGCAATTTATTATCACCATGAGTGGCCCACCTGATCTCAAAAGAATCTGTAACTAGTTTTCGTATGACTCGTATGATGTGAATCGTACAAAATCATACAATTATTAGAAAAGAAGCAATACTGAAGCTCCTCCCCAAACATCACTGACGCAAAATCAAATTGTATGAGATCGTACGTATTCATACGAATTAGCAACAACAAATAGTTTCTTGTTGTCCTGAGATTGAGTTGGAAGTACATGATACAAAAATAATTGACCATTGATGAGAAAAACGTGATACAGCATCCTTTATAAATGCTTATAATAAAAACATACGCAGAAAATGTACAATGGGGGGAGACTCAACTGGGAATATTATTCAGGTATGACAATCAATCAATAACTTGATTTTGTATTCAGACAGATTCATAAACATACATGAAAGTTATTTCGTAGTCGGTCCATCAGAGCAGAGCTTGTAATATTACCAAGTGATTTCAATTGTGTGTTCAATCTGCCTCAGACACTCGGTGACCAGACTTTGGGGCGGGCCATGGACGTGCTGTCTGAAGCTCAGACTACTTTGGTTGTTCCTGGATACAATGCAAACCAAAGGGAAGGTCATGGTATGGCCAAGGTGAGAGGCCTTCGATAGTTCTTAATTATTTATCAGTTTAATTATTTGGCGTCATTGTTGGGGCCTAAGAAGATTCTCGCTTCCTCTTTCTAAGACTGGCTGTAACATTGTGTTTAATTTACTATCACCCATCCTCCAGTCAGATCATGGAATTCTATGCAGTTGTATAATTAATGAGGTGGGGGAGGAGGATAAGAGAGATGTTATAAATCTTGATTCATGTTGCTCAGCCTTTCAACTGACTGTTAATGGGGAAAAGAGAAAAAGATTTAAAAAGAGACATAACAATGCGAGCATTGATCATTTTCAGCACTAACAATGTATGACTGCAAACTTGATACGCTAGACTGAGAGTAAAAGTTAATTATATTAGATTTTTTCAAAATGCTTTGGTGATGTGAATGGTACTATGCAGTGATGGTGTTTTTGATCATTTTTGAGGCATTGCTACGCAATCGCAAAGGTGTTCTGAAGAGTTCTGTCCTTTTGCTAGGGTATCCGGGATCGGTAAGGTTGTTGTTTACTGGCTCGAGTAAAAAAAGCTCGCCCCAAGGATTTGTTTTACCCTTATATGAGTCTCGGGTTACTCTTCTATCACAATGTTTTTGGCACATGTTTGAGATGCTGATACATTCAGATTTCAGTGATTTGAAACCTTTCGCAAGGGTCTTAAAGGGATAATTGACCCCAAAATGATTTTTTTTGTCATCATTTAATCACCCTGTAGTCATTTCAAGCCTGCATGTCATTTTTTTAATACACAGATATTATGAAGAATGTTGTTATCCAGCACCCACACTAGAAGTGAATGGGAACGGGTGCGTTTCGGTAACTTCCAAAGCAGGCTATAGGCATTAGCAAGACTTGCTTCAGCAAGTGCAGCTAAATATGTCTTCACTTTGACATGATTGGCGACTCCGATCACGCCCACTGTCTTATCTGCAGAATTAACCAATTAACAGGTTTCGCGAGCACTGAGCTTGAGCACACAAAGGATAAAACAGGTAATAACAACCATAAATCACCCAAGCCAAGGTGGATTCGGGTAAATTTGCAAAGGAGTAATCTAAGATTAGCTGGCGAGGGATTGAAGGCGAGCACGACGATATTGAGCGCTAAGAAGAATTCAAACTGCGTTGTTGGGAAAGAAATTGGCTGCGAGCGGAGTGTGTATATAATATGTGCCACACAGGAATATACAACACGCTAATTTGGCAGCATTGTATGCAGGGTATAAGACTACATGTTAAATCATGAAATACTGAAATACTGTCACGATTTACACTGCTTTGCTGCAAAACGTTACGATGTTGATGTAGATAAATGGCAGCCCATTTTGGGACCAAACATAAAACTTTGCCACACTTGTCAGTTGTAGAAGTACATTTATGTTTTATGTATTTTTATTAACGTGTACTTTTTCGCCCCAGTGGCAGTGAAATAATTTAGCTATTTTTCATTGCAAAGTTTCGTTAAACAGCACAGGTCTGTTTGTGTCAGTCAGTCATACACAAGCCAGTCTCTCGATGCATTGCAAAAATACATCACAATTTTGTGCCTCACGTTTTCACCGTGGTGAATAAATGCAAGAAAAATTAGTTATCCTCGAATGTCTGATGTCACATTTCAGGTAAAGTGGAGGTGTGAGTCAAAACTGATGTTCTCCGATGTAAGCTTTGTATTTCTTGATTTCAATTGCGTGCCTCACAACATCAGCAGTCTGACTATTTTCTTACAGTTTAATTTAGACCATTTATTGTGTTCCAGTTGCTATTAAATCTTTGCGGTTCCGACTCGCCAAAGCTAATTTCAACCCAGATTTGATGCTTGGTTTGAGTTCGATTCCTAATTTTGGACTGCGTTTTGAAGTACATGTAAGTATCTTGAATTTTCCTCCAGAATTGCAGAAATATGAAAACTTGTCAGAGTTTCTGCTCCAGCTGTACGGAAAAGCAGCCGTTGGGCTCATAAGCATGCTTCCAGGTCTGGAAAAAGAAAAACAGACTTTCCAGATATGTCTCCAAGTGCGGATGAATAATGAACATGACGTCAACGCTTAGGGCCTACTTGGCTAAATACTGCTTGTGTTTGTGTTTTTGAACGATGCCTGATGAAAGTGACATTTAACTGTAGCATAGAAATTGATTGTTTGTATTATTTACAAAATTACTCTATTCATTTATTTAGGTTAGATCTGGAATTGCTTGTAATATGTCATATCGCTGCGGTCCGTCTGAATCTCTGTATTTCCTGATTTCTTTTGTTGTTGCCATAAATCATTAGTCACCCTTTTTGTTTTTGTCACTGGATTTAGCAAATATGCAACCAATAAAAAGTTTTATAAATTGCTTGTCAATTTAAACAACACATTATGCAATCCCTGAAAAACAGCAAATTTAATAATATCTGTCCGTCCGTCTATCCATCCATCTAGGTTACAAAATAGGGGATGGCTAAATTCCAATTAACAACAAATCCCACAAACCATAGAATTGCAAAAGAGCTTTGATTTATTAAGTACATTTGAGGTAAACGTTTAAATTATTTATAACATTGAATAAATCCCCACAATTAAAATATATACATATTTACCAGATTTCCTCACTTTTATGATTTATTTGCTTATTCATGTATTTGTTATTCTGTTTTGTAATTCAATAGCATTTGTTGTAAAAAGGCTCAACAACTTGGGTCTTTCGTGGGACCACCCAAAACACTGTTATGTTAGTAGGGAAAGAAAGATTGTCGGCAAATTATTTATTTTGTTTACTATACTATTTTTTATGAAGTCTGTGAAAAGTAGGCTTGCGGTCTCTGCTTCAATCTCAATAGAGATTCAACTGTGAAATATACTGTATGCCCTGTTGTAAACTATATCAGTAAATATACGGACCCATGTATCAAAATCAACCTCTCTGTCTCTCTCTCCTGCTGTCGATTGGGAGATGTGGCATACACTGAGGTGGCTTTGTGCTCTCAGAACAGCTTTTTTGAGCAGCTTGTCATATTCTTCCCCCAGTGATGCAGTTTTTTATTTCATTTTTCTCAGATATAGTGGGGCCTTTCATCCGACGCTCTGTGTCGGACACATTTAAGCTCAGCCTATAATGCGGGTGCTTGTACTCTGCGATGTAACAGACCGTGTCTCTTTGATTTGGTTGCCTTGTTCCAGTCCTTAGACAATCACCACGCACACACAGGGATGAAAACACACACACGACTACACACACTGTGTCTCCTCTGACTTGGTGACTGATCATATAAGGACAGTGAGACATGTTCTGTCTAAGACGCATCCAACCGAGAGGTAAAATACCTCAGCAGTTGACACTAAATCATTGTTACCGTGTGCGCTTGTGTGAGAATGGGTGTGTATGTGTGTGTTTGCCCAAATCCAGTGCCACAAACACTCTTACACTGTTTATTTAGTTAATGTGTACTGCATCAATATTCACATATTATACATATTTGATTAAAACCGTGTTAAAGAAATGTACATTTTTTTAATTATTTCCATTTTTGGATTTCATATTAAGTTTGAAATGGTCCTGTTGAAATAGTACATAAAAAAATGTATGGTAAAAAAACGTCCTGTGTTGACGGATACATTTTTTTGACAAATATTTAATTTAGTCCATCGGTTAAAATGATTTCCTTCATGCAGAATGCATAAAATATAAATCAGTTCTGTAATGAATTTTTTTAATACTTTTAAGTTACATACATCACAGCCGTGAATATATCAATGAACATTTATTAATGATCCCTTTACATCACTCAAGGTGACCAAAGTGCTTTCCAATAAGAGCAAAATAAAACAATTAAGACAAAAGAAAAAAGATTAAAAAAAATTGTATCTTCCCAGTGAAAAGACGTAGAAGTCCTTGAATACTCTTTAAAAAGCTTCCCAGGTTGGGACCTCTGAATGAAAAAATGTCAAAGTAAAAAAATAAGTAGGTGTTTCCAAACTTATAAATTATAAAACAAATAACTTTTTCTAAAGTTACAACACTTGCCGTTCAACTACGATTTGAAAATGTTTTAAGATTTTTGTTTGGAACAAATTTTAGAGCCCATAAGCATTCAAAAGAGCTGCAATGAAAATGTGCTCATCTGGTAGGAAAAGAAACTGCGGAATAAAGAGATGTGGGGGCAGAAAAAGGAGGGGTAACCTGTGCGCCGTCCTGCGTACTGACCCCGGGTCAGCTGGCTCTGATGTATGATCGAACATTAGTGTGCTCACACCACATTTATTAAATTGCCTAATGATGAGAAGATAGGGAGAGAAATAGATGATACTAAAAACTGGAGGCCACACACGCTGCGGCCGGTCGGGCGGGCAGGCGGGCTCGCTCTTGGAGGTAATATCGTCAAATAGGCGGGGGAACCGCTCACGGGGAATACAAATGTTGCCTTTAAGTCTTAGATGGGAAGCTGAGAATGTGGAGCCGTACTGAAGGAGGAAGATGCAGTTCTTTAAGATTAATCACTGTCATCGTCTCAACATTGCCGAGAAGCAATTTAGATGGTAAATACCAAGTTTGGTCGTATATCAAATGTTGATGGTGTGGCGTGCCAAACTTGGTCTACGGATTTCGGACAGAAAGAGACGTATGAGAAATAAATGTGCTTATTTGTATTGAGCAGCTTTATCCTGATGCGACAAGGAGAATTTCGATTAGCTTATCTGAGTATCAGTGTGCTGGTCAAAATATTCAGGGTGGTTGGCGATGTTGAAGTTTTCCTGAAGAGCTATGACATATCACACCATAGAAGCCATTGGTTGGATTTTAAAAGCTCCTTTTCTTGAGAAATGTAAACACTGTGGTCATTTGTGAGAGAGCATCCAAATTTGGTCATAAAGAAGTTACACGAAATTCCCATTTGCAGAAATGTGTGTTGAGAACAGCTTTAAACTTCACTAATGAAATGAACGGGTACAGTGTGGAATACCTGTTTAGCTGCGGATGCCAAGAGAACAAGGCAAAAACAATTCACCAACCTGAGCTTTGATCATTAGCAAATGTCAAAATCATGTCCTTTTTTCAGATAAAATGACAACCCAGAGGCAATGCATATAGGAACGTGTGTGTGTGGTGAATTAGCTTTTATCTTTCTGTCACACACATGCCTTGATGGGACCATATAAGCTGCAGTCTGTACAGCCAGAGCATCTATAATTCAAAAGTCATCTATTTAACAATGCCTGTGGAGTGTTGCCTTTTCAAGCAGTTCCAAACATTTTAATTACACACCTGCCACCTATCCGGGAAATAAAGTCGGGATGAAAACGGCTATATTCCACTTCTGGTATTTGTTATGATGAAAAACTAGCCAAATAGCTTATATTATAGTTTACATTTACAAAGTTATAAAGCACATTTCATAGTGATTTGTGTTTTTTCTTTCACATTTTTACATTATGTTGTTTAAAGCTTAACGTCACTTTTTCAAACATGGTGCTAGCAACACTAAGGTTGTGTGTTTGATTGACGATTTACAAAAGACTTTTAAAAGTACGCAGTAGTTTCAGTATCTCAAGTACGTTATGCATTTCGGTCCAGGCCCAAGGGGCATGAAAGGAAAAAGCATGGTCACCAAATTGGTAGACTTTACTTTACAAGTTCCTCTGGTCAAGTGCTATGTTGCACAAAGCCCTTATGAAGCTGGTTTGGGCAGAATGGATGCATACTATTATCATTTAGAATATTCTGAATTCTTCTATAAGGTGAATTAGACAGAAAGGGAAGTTCGTGGGAAGTTCAAATGTGTATAGAAATAGGAATAATGTAGGTAATTCTTAAAGAATGAGACTTTTGAAAACAGTATTTGTGCAATTCTGTTTGATGATGCAAGAACCACCAATACTCTGCACTTCACCTTTAAAGCCGATTATCAATAGAAAGAGGTGGATTAGATACGAACCAAAAACCAGTGAGACTGATATAAGGATTAATTATTCAAGCTTTTATCAAAACAATAATTTCACAGAACCATTTTTTATCTTTGTGCCCATAAGCAAATTATGACTTTGAAAAATTATTACACAGTACGTATATGAAAATGATTCTAGTGTTCTCTCATGCTGCAGTGATCAACTATTTTAATAACATACTAAAGAGATTCCTCCACTAAAACTCACTCTTGTGCGACGGCACAGTTTTCCAGTAAACATTTATTGATATTGAAGGCATATAAAAATAAATTAGTGAAAGGACTGGAATGTTTTACATATGGTACGGAATACAGTGGAGAACAATGGATCACAATAAGTTAGAAATGAGCCGCAATTGCTTTCATGATGTTCTTTCGGGGCCACATTACAGCGACCGACTGAATTATACATCCAGTGCAATTTCTAGTGAAACAGCTCCGCGGACGGCTCAAAATTGCTTGGCGGCTCAGCCTTAATAAGGCTGAATTGCTCAGTGGAATATTTGGGTTCTGAAGAACTGTAGAGGAGCGACCATGTAACTCCCAGGAACTGGTTTTATTATGACTGTGACCGACATCCAGACCCCTACTGGGAAGGTCTGAGGTCATATTTCTCCTTCATTCAGTCTTAAAAAAACCCTCTAGTAAGAACCCCTCTGGCAAGGGTGATGTCATATACAGACGCCCTTTATGTTGACCCCGCGTGGCCCAGACAAATGAAAGCCATGCGGTTTGGCTTTGGAGAGAACCTGACAGCGCTGCTTTGAAATGCTGATTATGCAGAATGTCCGCAGTCCTGCTGACTGAGTGAGTGCTCTACAAGAAGGTTTAGATCAGAGAGATGACCCTACCAGCAGGGGAAAAGCCCCGCTTGGCTAATCATTATACATCACAGAACCTTACATACCATACCAGACGAGCAATACTCAAATATTAAAGAGACTCCTTGTTTCGGTATGCGTTCAACTCTGCTTGACAAGTTGTAGGCATGATTCAGGATAGCGGTTCTCAAACTGTTTTGCTTCCTCTTCCAGTATATTACAATGGACTTACATGTTTTGGACTGAAAAATAGCTTTACATTTCTTACATCATTCAATTTCACGATACGAACTCCAAGATCTGCGACACATCACCCCCAGACCAAGGTCAACACCCGAGACCTTGTTCATCAACAAACACTGATTAAAAATATTGGCAGGATGAAATGTCGGCGAGCAACCTGGTAGAAGGTGACACCGAGCTTCTTCATCATGAATAACAGCTGTGGCCGTACAGTGAGTCCAGATTAAAAGCCTCGACGTGGAAGTGACCCGTCATTCAATGCCAGACAAATGGGCGAACACACGTAAGCGCATCCAACATGGTCAATTCCAGCAGGTTGGAGACAAGAAGGTCAGAGATGCAACAAAAAAGGTTCTTTGATGTCTCTTACCCCTTTCACTCTCTCTGGTTTCCTCCGGGGATGTCTGCAATCCACCTCAAGGGGAAAAGATCTGGCTGCATTACTCACCCCCTGACCCCGTAACCTCAATGCCTTGCAAAGAGCAAGCGTCCTTTAAGGGAATGATGGATGAGCACTAAAGTACAGGTCTTCACGTGTGATTTATAAGGAGGTGGCAATATCTGCACTTCTTTTTTTTTGCTTGATCTATTCTTTACGTTTACATTCACCGCCGGCATTGCCCGATTTCTTACCACTCGATTCTTCCCTGTTCCGACATACTAATTAGTTTTCTGCTGGAGGGCCGATCCATCATAATATGTTGATGCAGAGCAGATTGAGAGATACTTAAGATCAATTCCGCGTGTCTTGCGCAAGGCTGTAATAACTCATATCTTCGAGTTTAACGTGTCAGCTTTTTGCTATGAAGTTTATTATTCTTGTAGGCGAAGAGCTCACCTAACTTCAGACCTCAACAGACTGCCCTAGGTGAAGAAGAGCAGTGGAAAACTACAGACTCCCAAGAGTCTCGATCTAGGCCAAATCCTATTACATAACCCCCTGACAGGTCTGAACAATGGCATTCATAGTTTCCCTCAGATAACCTGGCCCCAAACAGCTACTTCATGATATACTGCACTTTGCTTGTGTTGTTCTTGCGCAATTGTGTTCACTGCCATTGCTATTCCTTGTCCGTGTCAAAAGCTACATTTTGAGACATGATACCAGGGAGGCAATGTTTGAATGAGATTGCTAAAAACAAGGCGGTGTTGAATTATTTGCATGACAATGTTGATAAGGTCATTGTTAAATGGGATTGAAACCATACTTCTCACCTCTGGCGTCGTCGGCAGGGTCCAAGGCCATTGTTTAGACAGCAGTGCTCCGTCGGTGGGGATGGTTTATCTAATTGAAGACTATTTAAACCAGATTTTGGGGGCTGTTCTCTGCAACCTCCGGACACCACCTCCCAGCACCACATGTTGGATTAAAAGGTTTCGCAGCATTATGTCAGAGAAAATGAAACATCAAGGGAGTACGATTTTTACTCCACCCATAGTCCGAGCACATGTCAAAGCATTTGCCAAATGAGTAATAGGATATGCGCTGATATTAATACGCACTAATGCCCGCAAATGTACAGCTCTGCGTTTACTTGCAACAGCACTCTCTTAAATATTTCATTCTTTCCAAAGTGGGTTTTGGGAAATTATATTAAAACGCAGAAATGTGTAGCTAGGCAAATGTTAGTTTCAATTACACTGGCTCGGAAAAGTATTTGGACTTTTAAGCCGCAATTAAAAATGTATGAATGCCTTTGCACTACATAGCGTTTCAACCAAAGCGTTTTCTTTTGTTTCAAGATGGCACTTATGTTCTTATGAAATGTTCTTATGTAATGCAATGACATTCATATATTGACTTATCACTTCAGTTTGTGTTTGGGGGATACACTGTATTGCTCTTTTTTTGCACACAGGATTCAGTCTATGGAGGCAGTCCTTCAGTGCATGTTTTATGTCAGGTTTCTGTCTCATACCTCCTGTGGGGTTTGGTTTGTCTGTGCAGACCATGCTGTGGCCAAAGGTGAAGGTCACGCTCTCAGAGGTCAAAGGTTAAAGGTCGAAGGAGAAAGCATGCTAGTGGTTACGCCAGACTTATGGTATTGCATTTTGATATCAGCTGGTTTCGGTCACTGAAGATCAGCTTAAGAAGTTTGGAAAACTTGTCTAAGCTCTGCACTTTAATATTTTGCTGGTGAAACTAAACAATGTGGAAAATAAAAAACTAAAACATAAAAACAAATATCATTTAAAACGTTTGAACACTTGACTATCAAAACTGTAAATTCTGTTGTTGCTGTTTGTTTGAGAACAGAGCAACAATGGTTCAACCAATGGTATGAGTTCTGGGCAGGATCATATGTTTGGCCCAACCAATGGCTGTCAGGGCTGTTCATAAAGTGCTTTCTGTGATTTTGTTTGATGACGCTAGTTGCACAGAAGTGGCAACCATTACAAAGTTACAGTCTGAGCCTTCAAAATCAGCATGCAATGCTTGAGTCAATGTAGATTTGTTCAAGTGTAGGAACATTACACCTTAGTACGTGTGATTTTTACAGATTATTACAGGAGAAACATTTAATTTGAAGGTTGACTCCCAGATTCCCCGAAACGAAGCCTGAAAACACCAATGTTGCACTTTCCAGGACATCGCGTCCAAATTGTTCTGCCAGCTTCCAGCATGATTGTAGACAACACACCGGATGAAAGATAGAAAACTGGACGGGCTGGACACATGAACAATGTGATGTTGTTATCATCTTTGGCAACCGCAACTCACCACATGTTTTGTGAACGTGTTATTAAGTAGCAATGAGTGAACCGAAGAAGATCCTCAAATACTTTAATGCCATATTATATCTGTGGTGCGATTTATAAAAAACGGAAATGCAGATGACTACTTAACGGAATTAAGTGTTGAAATTCATTAAAGTTGCAGTCACTTTAATTTCACTTGCTGGAATATGACTTATTTGCATCTGTTATTAAATAAATGAATGTTAATGTCATCATACATTGTCACACACCATTACGCTCATTCATTTAGTTTCATGCTAGGGAAATTATAACCCTAGACAGTTGTGACTGTAATTAGTATTTTAATATGAACAATCCTACGGTTCAAGTGAAGCGCTTTGTATTTTATTGATTTTTATGAACGCCCACAAAACATCCAGTGAGTTAAAGCACCTAGCTTCCCAAAATCACCCAACTAGCATTCTTGGCAACCACACTACGATGTGTGGCCTTTAAAAGAAGTTCACACCCATCAAAACATTTTTTTTATTATGCATATCACTCAAGACAAAACAAGATATTTGGAAAAATGTCTCAGTGGCCATACAATGGAAGTCAATAGGGTCAATGTTGTTTGGTTTCCAGCTTTCTTTAAAATATCTTCTTTTGTGTTCTGATGAAGAAAGAAATTAATTTTGGTCGAGCTATCCTTTTAAGGCTTTAAAAACAGCAGATCTTATTTATAAGTAGAGGGAAAGCGCTAAACTGAGCGTCACACATTTTGGGTGTGTTGATAGAATATCGAAAAAACACCACAGGCTGTGGACTGCATTCAAAACACATGCCATTGAATATATTTAGACTTTACAGCATCACGGCGCACATTACACTGGAAAATGGCTTCTAAGAGCCTACCTGCCCATTAGGAGGAATGCGGGAGGTGTTCCACCGCAGAGCGCAGAGGCTCAGAGTCTATCATTTACTGCTGACTGAAGCCTACAACAGCCCTCTTAAAGTTACAAAAATGTGCCAGGGGGCATAAAAGACCACAAATATGCAATGAGGGTATCCGTGTTTGTGTGTTCTGCAAAGCACAGCTTTTTTGGGCCTTTTTTGTAACCAGTGGGGTTTTCCCTTTAGAACCTGATCCTTAAAGCTACGTCTTATAGTAAATTATTCAGCATCTACAAATAGATCAAAATCATCGGCCCATTATTAATTCAGTGAATTTAAATGTAGTCAAATTGAATGTTGTACAGCAGTCAGAGATGTCTTTGAAGAGATTGTTTTGGCTTGTGTAAGACTGTTGTGTAAATCTCACAAAAGCTGTCAAGAATGTGTCTGGATCATTTTTCAGCCCAAAATGAAATCCGTTGAACCACACACTAAAAGTTTTTTTTTACAAAAGAGCATTAAGCCAACTTTTAGAAACCTTTTCCTTACGCATCATGAAAAAAAGAAAAAGAAATAAAGATGCATTATTTGAGTTATAGAGTACAAATTGTCGATTTTATTTCATTAAAAAGGAAAAGTTTTGTTTCTATTTGTTGATTACTCTCGATTTACATACTCAAATACAAATAAATAGTATCATGCAATGTAATATAAATTTACACTATTACCCTATGAATATTACTTGAAACTAAATGACATTTGGTGTAATGTATCTAATTATAATAATGTTACACTTTTTCTCCTGTAAGAATTTCTCATTTGTATTATATTTAAGATTTACTTTTTTCATGCTTTTGGGGTGAAATATGCAGCATATGTTCCTTCAAGAGATTCGCAATTCGCAAATGTCACTAGACGTGTGCAATAGCTTTGCTTACACATATTCAATGTTTCACCAGCGCTAAGCAATCCTGTGATTCTTTTTAGAGTACATATATTTATACCCAAACCAGGATGAGGCATTTCCTGGTTCAACAGACTGGATTATAGTTTCCTTCACGGCCAGTAAAATATAAGTGTTTTATTGTCTTTCCACATGGCTTGTGGGTAAAGGCAATAAAGAATTTACATTGCACATGTGAGGTGGGGTATAGCACACATTAACGCATATCTCCTCACTGTATGAAGAAGCGTTCGTGTCTCTGATGTGTGGATGCTATCGTATAGAAGTGACAGTTGAAGCATGACCTCACCTTTGAAACTCATTTCCTTTCATATGTGAGCTGCAAAAGAGATATTATTAAAGTTGCTGCGGTGATTCAATTTCTTACTGATCCCACCCCCAATCCACCCTCACCCCACCCCCAGCTTTCATTTTCTCTTTCGAACAACTGCACGGGAATTTGGAATTCCCTCATTGTCCATGCTTTCATTCACACAGTTCAAGATAAGCATATGGGTGAGATCCTAGCTGTGTTTTGAAATCTAGTGAACTGCCCAGTCACTTTAAAGCATCAAAACAGGCTCAGTTGTTAAGCCGTTTTGAAAAAGAATGGTATTTGGATGCCATTTTTTATCAAACACATATACTAAAACGTGATTGCTTTAAATACTGGAAAGACCCAATAAAAATAGTTATATGTAAGTCATTTTTTTATTTATGTTTAATATATACTGGATATTTTATGCAAATCATCATCATAGCTTAGTAATATGCAAACATAAACTATTTTGGGTCAACTGAATCTATTGTAAATCAAAAGCAGAAAGTTTTTCACATTGGCAGCTCGATGCGTTTTGGAAAAGAGCTTTTGAACTCTTTAGGGTTCATTTATGGGTCTCTGGGTCGGTACGTTTTCTTTCAGGCAGGGATGATGTCACAAATTCCTGGCTTATTTGCAGTCCAAACATGAGGCAATTTCCATCTGGTGTGTTTCTATTAAAAATAGGAAAATAAAGTCTCGGTCAAAGTGACCCTTGATTTGCTGACATGTGAAGAAAAGTGGTTAGAAACATATACCAGAGAGAACCTTAATTCTTTTAGCCTGTGTGTGTGTGAAAAACTACGCTGCAAAAAATTACTTTCTTACTTTATTGTTTTCCAGTAAAATTGTCTTCAAATTTTTGAATCAAGATGCATTTTCTTGATGAGCAAAATCAAATTAAACCTGGTTTTTAGTAAAAAAATATGAAATTTCAGTTAATATGAGCTTAAAACAAGCAAAAATCTTGAATTGAGTACCTAAGTAAGAGGTAAACCTTAATTCAATATAATTTTTCTTACCCCATTGGCAAATCTTTTTTTTGCTTGTTTTAAGCACAAATTCAGTGAAATGTCATATTCTTTTTAATAATAAACAAGACTTTTCTTAGGTCATTTTGCTCATCAAGTAAATGCATCTTGATTCAAGAATTTGTAGACAATGTGACTGGAAAACAAGACTAAGTAAGAAAGTCCTTCTATGCAGTGTAATAAATAAAGATTTTTTTATTTACTTTTTATCAACTATTTAAACGTCCAGATACAAGCAAATTTTTCGATTCAGACTGAACACTAAAAACTTCTGCCTGAGGGTCAGACAGCAAAGATAATTGATTTTAATGTTGAATCAATGTTGAGTATAACCAATATAACATCATTATAACATTGATTCAACATTGATCAATCATCTCTCCTATCTGGACAATCACAACCAATCAGAAGACATTTAATACACCCGTTCATACATGTAGCTCACTTTTTTCAAAAAGACATTTCTTGCTTATGCATGAGTTTATATGACTTATTTGCACATCAGCCACCACAGAGGATACTAGTGCATTATTCTATAAAGTAATATCTATTGACAAGCTGCTGTATGTGGAAAATATTTAGAAAAAAACAGTTCATACCATAAGAGCGTACCATAAGAGTTTAAATGGGATGGTTCACCTTCAAAATGAAAGTTCTGCTATTATTGACATGCATTCTTGTCATTTCAAACCTGTGTGTCTTTCTTTCTTCTGCAGAACACAAAAGGAGATATTTTGAAGAATGCTGGTAAGCGAAAACCATTGGTCCCCATTGACTTGCATTGGTTCCAAAGTCCATTGGGACCAAAGGATTTTGATTAATAGCATTTTTCAACAGCAGTGTGAGTAAATGATAACATATTTTCATTACGAAGGTGAACCATTCCTTTAATGTTGTCTGTTTTAATCACTTATACAAGAAAGGGTATTGTACAGTTATGACAAGTGGTTGTTTGGTATCCAACAGTGGTGGGAGAGAGAGGGGGGTACTACCGATTGTCCAAAACCCCGTCACAGTCGGTCCAGACGATGCTAGTTTTCATCGCTTGCCGATTTATCGATTCACACCAGGTGTTAGTGTTACGAGTTTGGAAAAAACACACTCGCTAAAAGGACGCGCTGACAGGTTTTAGAAGGAAAGTCATTGCCTATAGCCGACTGGAGTCTGTTCTCTGTTGTGTTAGCTTGAGTACAGAATGCCATCTTGATAGTCGTCCAGTTCAGCAGCCTTGCAGAAATGGAGTGTGAGATTCAGATGTCTGCGTGTCTGTTTTCCTCCAGCCTTGCTTTTCTCCTCTCCACAGTCCCGTTCTTCCGCTCATGTCTGCCATTCCGTGGCCATCTGCCATGTTGGATCGATGCCTGAGACAAATAAGCGAAGTGTGACTGGGGAAGTACAGCGCTGCCTGTAATCCTTTTTCAACAGCAAAACTTGGATTCACTTCTGGGCCCACTGTGAACCAAAGTCCTGTATCATAACAAATTATGCATTCCTGCCTCAAATTCAAGTCGCATGTTAGTCATGAACTTTGTTGATTTTTGGCAGCGGCCGGATTTCCACGCATGGCTAGAAGGACTAGCACCGTTATTGAGCAACCGTCCACTTGTTTTCACAAAGACGGCAACCTGCAGTCATGCGGCGCATGTGACAGCCGTAAAGTGGAAGGGAATCCCGAGGTTTCCCCTCCCTGCTACTGTAATTGTATGATTAGAGCAGTGAACACAAAGGTCGCCATGGTGATGAGTGTTTATGACAAAACACACATTCAGAAATGAGAGTCTATGTGATGTCTATTTATAAACGCTTATAGGAAGGAACAGCAGCATGCAAGTGGGCCGCTCGGTGGAAAGCTTTGCTCACGCCGCTGAGGTTAAACTCGTATGCTGGTAGGCACTTTAAAAAGACGGACGTTGCAAAGATACGTTGAAATCACCATGGCAACTTTGTCAAAGCAAATACACGTCTGTTGTGCAAACTAGAGGGCTAAATATTGGGCTCTTGTTAATTCTGTTTTTCTTCATTAGATTTTTTAGCCCTTGAACATTAAATGAGCAGACAAATAGTTTATGAGTGTTATATCCTCAGACTAGTGAGAGGCTTAATTGAGTAAACATCCAGCTAATATTAGCTTTATCTATCCACTAAAAATATTTATTAGAGGTGCTTGCCCAGGCAAAAATATTATTGCTTCGTGCTGTGGGATTTAAACAAACCTCCAATATTAAGCTTCAGTGCATTAACGTATCCCACACTGTTTGTGGATAAATCCTATTTTAACATTAAAGGAAGGATGCAAGTCATAACTACCATTGACTACCATAGAAAATTAGTTTGGGCTGGAATGTATATACCTAGCAACCACTAAGACCAGCCTGGAAATCACCCAGAACACCCCAGCAACCATATAGCAACAGTGACAACATCGCCCGGTAACTGTACAGAACACCCATGCACAGATAAAATAAAACATGACATCATTTTAAAAAGGTGTTGATTATCTGTTAATACTTTAAATGAGAACAAATAAAGAGGTTTACAGGGAATTAGAAGTTCTTTAAATGCTTTTGTTGATGTCTTTTTTATTCAATCAAACTCTTCCCTTAGTAGAAAGTACTGTGGTATTACCATATACCATAAAATTATGAGATATAGAGACTTCCAGAATAGTAATATTATGATATTCAGCAACAATAATATGTAGATAACAAAACTTGTCACTTCTGAGTAAACAAACTCAACTGAGTTTGCGGTAAACCATGTGTCAAACCATGTGTCTAACCACGTGTGTGTGTGTGTGTGTGTGTGCGCCTCTTTGTGTTTATCTCCATGGAGACGGCCGTGGCCCTGACTTTAGATGATCACACAGTGATTCGAGGAGAAACTATTTGCTCTCCCCACACACACACAAACACACACACAGGCTCCGCAGTGGCAGACCACACTGTCACTTTGTTTCCAAAGCAAAAGAAAATCAGCAAGAAAAACGTCTGTTCCCGCACCGCGATAGAAAAGGAAAGCTCAGATTTAATGATCTGTAGAGCCTCATCGTGGGAGCAGGTTGGAGTACACCCCGACCTCTCTCTCTCATGCCATCCATTTACAGAAAGTTAAGAATGCTGTATTTAAATAACTTCATGAGACGTTTGGATTTTAGAAACCTCCTTGCGACTTCCTATGGCTGTTTAAAAAGTAATGAGACTGAATAAAAAGGCACTCAAGTTAATAGCCTTGAAAAATTATTCAGGAGCCATTTATCAGACCTTCCAGGAAGGTGAATTTGTTAGAAACCCTGGCACTGACACATCCTACTGTCTTTAATATAACTGTCATGTGCATATGATAACCAGTGCACTAAAACAACTTAAACCTTACTAAAAAGTGTTTTTTGCTAATGAAAGGAAAATAGTTTGACATTTTCCTAGGAGAATTTATGTAAAGTGTAGTTGACAAATACAATTCTTTGTTTTATTTTGGTGTAATGAATCTACATACTTATGCAAGATTTATAAAAACATGAGTGGCACTGTGGTAAAACTGCTGCATGCTATATGTGCACACCAACGGAGACACGTGTTCAGAAAATAAGAGAGTAAAACCATAATTTGTTTCAATTATCTTAGATTACATGAGAGCTACCAAGCCAACTGCAAACAACACCAAACAAAGACGTCCTTCTGAATGGAACAGAATATGCAGGGCTAGTACACACCCACCGCTCACTGGGGGCTCCGTGCCTTTGCAGTGAATCATCGGGGCAGGTCTTTGTTGGGTTGGGTCAGTTTGGGTCGGGTCGGGTGTGTGTGTGTGTGTGTATGTGGGAGGGAGCAGGGATATCCCTCCACGGCTGCATGAGTGTGAGTCATTCAAGCCACAGATTTCAAAAAAGAACAACGTGTCCTGTTTGTGTTACCACAGGAAACCCGTTGCAGGATATACCATCGTCTCACAATCACTCGGATGATACAAGCATGCTAACATGCAACTGCACACATACACTATATAGAGGTTCCTGCGATTTAGATGCCAGGACGCAGAATTTTGATCTATTTTCGAGAATTTGTTAAGACCACAAAGTATGTGCAATTATGAGAGCTAATAATAGTGAGATAACTTTTTTACACGCTTGGTAAATACTCTGTCCTCTAACCATGTTAAAAAGTAAAATAAGCTTTTAACCGGATTAATCTTTTTTATTGACCTATCATGAAATGATCTTGTTTCCACTTCATCTCATTTGTACTGTAAATGCTCTGTAAATGATTTCACTGTAGTATGGCTGTATGTTCAACAGTTTTACTGTATAAACAGTTTACAGTATGTTGCTGCTAATTTTGCATATAAAACAGTCTTGTTACTATATTTCCGGCTATGCTGTACTGCAGAGACTGTGTGTATTTTGTTGCTGTCAAGTTATCAATTCTTTTAAAACAATAAATAAAATATACAATATATAAATAAATGAAAATTAAATGATTACTGCAATCCTTACTGTAAATTTGTCAAATAAAAATATTAAATAATGTTAAACATGATGAATAGAATAGAATACAACAAACTCAAAAAAAAAAGAAATAGGATTTCCTTCATTATTTGTGTTACATAAATAATTAAGGTAATATTTACAAAAAAAAACAGTCTTGACAAAAAATTTGTTTAAAAACTGAGTACAAAAAGTGTGCAAATGAATGCACAAAAAAACATGTACATCCTATTACATGTTTTTCGGTAAGTAGAGTACCGGGGAGTAGAGTATAGTAGAGTAGAGAGGTGCAGAGTATTGTAGAATAGATTTGAATAGAATTGAACAGTATAGAACCACACATATATACAAATTCAGTGCGGATCAAGCCAGACTAACAATACATTGCAGAACAATAAAGTGCACTCACATAAACAATAACATATACAACAAGTGCAAGTATTATGCAAACATAAAACATTATACATTTATATGTTGTATGTTTTTATATATTCTTTTACATATTCATATTTCTGTATATGTGACCCTGGATAACAAATCCAGTTTTACGTAGCACAGGAACATTTTTAGTAAGCGGCAAAAATACATTGTCGGGGGAAAAATGACAGATTTTTTCTTTTTGCCAAAAATCATTAGAATATTAAGTAAAGGTCATGATCCATGAACATATTTTATGCATGTCATAACGTAAATGTATAAAAACTTTCTTTTTGTAAATTGATGGCCTGCAACAGTGCCTCAGATTAACAATTCAAAGGCAATATTCTCAAAATTTTGCTTTTTTTTGCACCCTCAGATTCCAGTTTTGTAAATAGATGTTGTTCCGCCAGTCTCCTATCCTAACAAATCATATATCAATAGAAAGTGTATTTCTTCAGCTTTCAGATTATGTAAAAATCTCAATTTATAAAAATTGACCATCAAGACAGGTTTTGTCGTCCAGGGTCAAATATTTGTATTTGTGTTTGTATATAGTCCAAAGACACACTTTAGCATGATGATGATATATGAATATGCTAAAAGCATCTGATCCTTTGAAAACATAACTGCATCCATCCTTAATTCCTCTCAGAGGATGTATTGGTTTTTGTGGTGCTTAAAAAACAACACAAACAAACCCAGAGCTAGTCAATGTGAAATGAGAAACATCTGTTCTGAACCGGTCCGGCAAGAGGTCTCACATTTAAGCTCTGCGTTAGTCTTCCAATACCCCCCTCAGTCTGTACAAACCAACCCACACTGCTTTACGCAACTCTTTTTGAAGTCAGGAACTGGAACACGTGCAGATCCCTGAAGAATGAAACTTTTGTCATAGCAGCATGCTTATGAAGCTTGGGTCGAAAGCGCTCATGAAGTTTTAATGAACTTAATGGGTGAATAATGAAACCGGGGCTCTTGAGGTGAGGCTGCCGAGTTCATATCCAGAGTGCTGCACAATACCATCTTGGAAGTTCTGGCCATCTCTCTGGTCACCGTGCAAACAGTCAGGGTCAGATAAAGATATCCATAGATACAGAATTATCATCCGTGTTTCCCACCCTCATACCCCTGCCATTCCCCCATGCCGGCATCTCCCTCTCAAGGTCCGATGTCGGTGTTTACTCATACTTTCCGGAGGTCACAATGTCGCCACTTATGGCTGATGGGAATGTGTTGTTTCCACTGTTTTCATTGGCTTCAGCGTGTATGGGAAAGCGCCACTTGTCCTCTGAGGTTTTCCTTATATGAGCCAATCAGAATGGAGATTTGGAATTAATGGGGTTTCCGCATTTGTAACCCCTCAAACTCCACACACTGGAACGCATTCGAGGATATCGGATATCCTCTTGCTGGAATGTGACCTAAGAGGGCTCTATCATGGGGATTGACAAGGGCATAAACTCCATCCTGGCAAACCATTGGATTACATACAGTAAAACAAAATCAAAATCTTATTTTTCTTTGAGAAATGCTGTATATCTACAAAACAACCCACTACCTTGCCCTTGCAAGGTATCTTTATAACACTAAATCTGCAAATGTTACCTATTCTGGTTCTTTATTTGTGTGTGTTTATTTATGTTTCAAAGTATTTTTACTATATACATATCTATACATTTATATATATTGAGTTGCTTTATATATATATATATATATATAAATACAGAACATTGGACAAACAACTAATTCTAATTACCTTGTCTTTTCTGACCAAAAGAATGACATATATTTTTTCCCATTTAAAAAAATGTAAAATTTGTTCAGTATGGTTTCGTCTTCATCTGAAGAATCCTCAACAGAAAAGGAAAACAAAACAAAATGTCTTTTTGTGTTCAAGATGCCTGCTGAACATTAAAACTAATACAAGATCAAAATATTCAAGATCAAAGGTGTCTTGCACATATTGGTTTGAATGAGGAATTACTCTGAGGACTTCATTTATTTTTCTGCCTTTCCTTGCTAAAGGCAAATGTTAATAGATATTTGAGCTAGTGGCGCATTCTATAAATTGTTAAGGAAATATTTTTTCGCCTCGTGAAAAACTAAAAAAAAAACCAAAGTAACTGATCTCAAAAATGGTGTTTAGGATATATATATACATATTTTAAAGAATTACATCAGCTTTGGCTGTTATATACTACTGTATGTAAATAACATTCTACTCAAAATATACAGCTTGTTTAATTTTCACATTTTTCCCAGATAACACAAGTTTTATTTAAAAAAAATATTAAAAGTATTTTTCTTCATTTTATAGTAAATATGAATCAAATTTAACTTGTTAGCTTGTTAGTTTCTCAACGTAAACGCGTAAACACTCTGGGATGCAGTACGTATATTTCCAAACATTTTGCTTATAAATAATCTGACAGTATGACCATGAGAGTCAATATGACTCTTTTGACATTACACGATGATACAGCCAAATGTCATTCTTTAAATAAACATGTACTCCCATTCGCCCGTATCCAAATGCTCCTTTGTTGCACAAAACATACATAATGTGAAATGGTTGGACACGATAAATCTGCTCTGAAGATGAAATCATTCGATTACAGTTCAGTTACAGAGCAAGAACCCTGAAGTTGAATGTTTTTTTTTCCATGTTCTACATGAGCAATGATGGTCTCAACACAGTACCACAAAACATAAAAATATGCATCCCTAGAAAGTGACCTTTCAGAAAGTAAGCCTGCATTTACGAAAGAGAAAAATAGCACGTGAGCTACAAATCAGGATTTTACAAACATGAGTCTTATCCATGTGTACTGTTGTTGTTCGATTCTATGCTTACACTACATGTATCTGGTTTACTCAGCCAGGCTTTTAATGCTTCGCTATACACCCCGTTGCAATCGTGAATACTGTAAGACTGTTAAACTGAGCGCTTCGCAGGAAGGGGGAAATGTACAGCATTGGGAATACAGCGCTTGCACGCTTCAGCAAACCAAAGCAACAATAAACGTGTCAGAGACTGTAGTGGTGGTTTTCCAATACTAGAGGGGGAGTCTAAACTTTGAAGAGGTGCTTATATTAAACGTGTGCATCTGATTACAATGAACATCTGGCACAAAGAAACAAACACAACAAACACGCTGTGTTTGCAAACTTAATCCGCGGATCTTACAATTCGTTAAAAATTGGCCCTGACATGTGTCTTCATGTCTGCTGTTTAAGCAGATCGGTGGAAAAATCCAGGTGGGTCATTCAACAAACTAGGATTCTCGTATTCAAGTCAAAATGCAATTCATGGGAATACTTACTAACAGCACTTAATTTGTCCGACAGAATGTTTCCTAACATTAAAAAAAATGACCTTGTGTAGAAGTTGAAAAAAGCACTCAATTCATAGAGAGATCCGGATGCGCCTTCAATAAAACGTTGATTGAACGCTAGCAATGATTTTTGTAAAACACACTTCGGGAGAACGAGTGTTTGAATCACATCTTTTTGCTGACCAAGACATCCGCCATATTTTTACCTCTAATAGAGAGTGCGATTGTGAAAGTTCCCCAGTTTCTAGAGTCTTCTAGAAGCATAACAAGCACCATCTTCCCAACTGAAGGCAGGAGGCCGGCCACAGCATTGCTGAAGAATGAATAACAAAGCAAACCGCGTTTGAAGGTAATAAAAAGAAACATGAGTCACTTGTGAATCTTTGAGTCATTCTGAATCCTGCCAGCCTTTTATTTTCAAACTCTCGGATTTCTAACCAAATCCAGACTTCATGTGACATGAATGAATCAGAGCATGTGGTCTGTAAAAACACAGGTGTACCAGCCCTCTCTGGGTGGTGGATCTCAGACGGCACACCCACGCATCGCCCACGGTACATTCCCTGACCGTTTGATCTGATTGGTTGGACGCTCAGGGTGGACCAGTCTAATAAATACAATGGGGACTTTTGAAGACAAATGAATCGCTGGATTGGCTACAAGTTCAGCAGGTTATTTGCAACAAATGTGTGAAAGAGCTCAAGAGTTTTGCTTGATGTAATTGGTAATGCAATAACCCACGAGAGGCCATGTGTCCTAGAGATTCTGCCACCGGTAATAGAGGATTCAATAAAATTCAAAGCAATATTATAAATCACACCAATAGACAATATGCACTTCAAATTATTGTTCATAATAGTCAGAATTAACTATTCTTCCAAGTAATATAGTTCATTTCCAAAATACTTCAGACTGATGCAAATGTTGCTGTTCCGAGCAATCTTATCCCAAACCAATCTGTTACTGTGGAATTGACTATTTTAGATAGTTGCACCCCAAAACGACTTGAAAAAAATAAAAGAAATTGTTGGTCGCTTTACATGCCAGACGGTCTAGTCCTGTTTCATGTGGGTGGTTCTTGGCCAGAAGAAGCTGCAAATTCTCATACTTTAAAGTCTGGCTCAAAAGAATATATTCAACCCAACCCTGCTTCTCTCTTTTTGATTGGTGAGCCTTTGTTACGGCCCCATCCCTCTAATCTGGAGCAAGCAGTGATGGCGAGCAGCTGCTCAAGGGTCGGGGCTCATGTTTAGGGACCTTAACTGGAACACCAGGATGGAAGATGGAATTTAAGTAGGTGTAATGGATTCAACGCTGCATCCAGTGTCCTCAAAACCCCCCGCAACTTACAAACAGTCCCCGCCGGGAGCCTCACACCTCCCCCTTGCTCCTTACACTTTCTGGAGTCTTATTGACTGACATTTCTGGAAAGACGAGGGGGCCGTATGCCTGGCAGTAACTGGAGCAGTGACAAATCACTTTATGGAAAGAGCAACCTGTTTACTCTTAAGCCAAAGTGTCTCCTCACCTCCCTTCAGCCTGCAGGCCCCGGAACCGGACAGACCTTCACCTTATCCAGTATTGATCGGTCCCGCCTCCTCCCCCTTGGGACGGATCATTTATTTCCAGGGTGATATAAGTGGAACTGATTAGAACAAGGTCTGATTGATTTGCGTACATATGCATCGTGGCACTCCAGAGACGATCAGGCCTGGCGGGGAAGGAGAACCATCGTCTGATCTTTGCCAGGACCTCCAACAGAAGGGGACGTTAACGGCAGCATCCAAGCAACCGCATGCGTGCGGACGTGTGACAAAGAGACTTCCGAGAAAACACATGCAGCATTCATTTGCATTTCATTGTGTTCGCAAAAACTGCAGCTCTCTCAAAAATGAGATAAATGATAGCGTGATGTTTAAAGAGCTCAGTCTCACTGCGGCGCTCTGATTTATCCCGATTGAGATTTTGACCTTAGCGCAGGTGTGTGCGTGCTGCGAAACGTCGCTGGCGTCCTTGTCTGTAGAGTTTCAGTATTCAAGTAATTCTAATGAGCCCCCTTCACTTGTGATTGACTATTTTTCAGAGGCACCGAAGTGATGTGTGTCCTTCTTCTCAACAATGATAAAAGGAGCAGTAGTCCTCAGAGAAGCCCGTTTAGAACACATTCATCTTGTCACATGCAGGCGTCTAACGGGTGTATTTATAAACTGAATGCAACGTTTCAGATGCTGACATTCTTTATCACGGCTTAAAACATTTGAAAACTTGAAAGACCTGGATCAGCAAACTGTGCATTAAAAACCTTCAGATTTCATATTGTATTAACTTTGTGTATGTTGTATACATTTTGTGAATAGCACATATTCTTTTTAATTGTTTAATATTTGTATCTGTGATTGGTGATATGCTGTTGGATGATTAAGGGTATGTTTACACAACAATGATGTACTTAAAATGAAAAAGTGTGTCCTTATGCTGTGTTCACACCAAATGGAACGATTGTGTTCCACGCTCTTTATTACTTGCGTGAGTCACGCAATAAACATCACGTAACGGGGAGTGTCTTCACGCATCTGGATCCGTCAAACAGCAGGTGTCAATGAAATCTTCGTGCCAATATCTCACTCGAGTTGAAATTTTTTAACTTGTGCTTAAGATTGACGTGAGTTTGCGTCTATTCGTTTCTTTGGATTGACTTTTTTTAGTAATTTACTTGCTTAATTTGCATTTGTAGTGAACACATAATTAGAGTTATTTGAATAATAACCATATTTTCAAAAAGATTTGTTTAAACAGACCGAAAAAGCATTTTTTAAATTTATTTATGCAAACCAAGCCACTAGTTGGCGATATCACTAAAGCAACGCCACACACCAGCAAAAACAACGGACGATGATGTTTACTTGCATGATGTCTTCGTTTTCCATTTTTGTTTCCTACACACAGATGATATAGTTGTTGTTTTCGAAAACTTAGATTTTGAACCAACTTTCAAAGGTTTCAGGCCTCAAAATTCTTTCGTTGTGTAAATGTGCAGACAAAAATCATAAAGTATTCAGTTTTTTGTTAAAAACTCAATGCTCAAACATTCTAGAACAAACCAATGCTCAGCGTATGTTGAAGACTGGTCACATCCATGTTCATATTTCAAGAATATTCGTCAAATTCTTTTCACACCGGGCTCAAGCTATAACTAGTGTCCTGAAACTGAGACAGATTGAGGATGGGCTCTTTTGACTTGAGGCCGTTAGCAACCGTTTAGCAAAAATCTAACAACCACCCAAAACATGCCACGAAACTCCAAACCCCTAACAATCATCCTGGAGGGTTTAGGAACAGCTTAGCAAATTCTGGGAAAGTTGCAAACATTCACAACAATGGAGAAAAGTGTTGGGAGACACCAATCTGCAAGTGGACTTAAAGAAGATGACCTTTTGACCTTGAGAAAAGTATGGACTTCATTATTTTTAGCAAAGTCAACAGTTTGTCTGTGGGGTATATTCGGCCAAATCTGTGAATTCCCCCCATACACAGATCCACCTTTACCTAAAACATAACTAAATGCCACAGTGATATTTTCACGTCAGCTCATTCCTCTCTTGTACTTACAGGAAAATATAAGTGTGTGTGTTCATGTAGGAGCCCCAAGACTCCCCTACACTCACATTCCAACCGGGTTAAGTAGCAAGACTGACACAAATAGCCCATCCCTCACACACACATACTGTGAGATGGATTTTCCACCTCTAAAGATTCAACCCTAATTCCTCCCCTCAATTTCGTGTATCTGTCAAACGGCTTACTACAGCACATTTAAATGCCACTCCGTTTCCTCATTCATACACACTTTTTAATTACAAGTCGACACTTTCTCACAAGGTCGCACACCAGTTTTTAGTTTCAAACACGTTAACGGTATACCTTGTTTCCCTATCATTAGCTTAAGTCATTTATTCTAAATGCTGATGTAGGGGTGGGGGAGGAGCTAACCGCCCACCCTTATGACTTATTCAGCATGATGTAGTGCTGTGTCACCATAATGGTTCCTGATGCCGCCAGTAACGGATGGCAGCCTCAAAGTGGCCAGCCGGTAGATTAATAAGCCGGGCTTGTGTCAATCGATTGGGCGCTGGGTATTCAGGGTGTAAAACTGACCAGCACGAAGGCTGATGAAGAGGAAGTCGCACACGTGACTGGATAGCAAATCGTTGCAAAGGTTCAGACTGTCAGACCTTACGCTTAGAAACCGTCGAAGCGAGAGAGAACGTGTAATGTCTTAATCCGTTGGGTGATTTTGACCCAAATGTTTACTGTCATTTAATATAGGCCTACCACAAACACCAGTGGTCTTTCATTTTTGAGTATACAAATTCTTCTTATATATTATCCCTGCCTTTTTTCCTGTCTTTAGCATGATATAAGAATGTACAAGCTGTGTATGAGCATATGATTGTTTAAAAATATATTCACTGCACAAATCTGTGATTTCAGTCTGAACAAAACTCTTCCTCAAAACTGCTAAATGGAGTTTATCAGTCGTGAACATACTAAATGAACTGGAACGTGTCCTCCGTGAATGTACTGAATGAACAAAGCATCTTGTTTAGGATTGATAATGACTGAAACGGGGCAATGCTGTTCGTGCTGTTCATGAAATGTGATGTACAAAATACATTTACATAATTCACAAATCATTTTTAGGCTGTAGTTGACATAATGGTGGGAAAACATTAAACAAATCTGTTGGCCTAATTGTACTATCTGGTCGACACGTAGTTAGCATTGCTCAGTTAGAACCTGCCGTATCATTTGACTGCAAAATAAATTTTTCTCCATCAAATACCATTCAACCACTATAGGAAATGTTTTCATGTGCAGAGATTATTTTTTGAGGGCTTTTAAAAGCATCAGATATTTTTCCCTTTTTGTTGTTGTTGACATCACAGCTAACTCACGGGCAATATATTTGTAAGCGAATGGCTAAGGACTCTGCGTGTTCTTGTGTAGCCATCAGCCAATATTTTTTGTCATGGTGTTGTTTTTCTGAAAGTGATACAAAATCACACATTTTTTCTAATATTTGATATTAAGATACACAGGAATGCTAATGTATAGCATTCTTCATACTGTATAATAAAAAACGTCTTCGATCGCAGAGCCAATCAATAAACACATCATTTCGGCAATATAAACCGCTTTAGAAATCACCACATTCTCAAATGTTAAGTGAATAATTTCCCCTGAACAGCGTGTCAAAAGGGGCCAATTTGAGGTCATTTGCTATAAAGAGGCAATTCAGGACATTTGATGCTGGTCCAAAAAGGGCTCTTAGACTGTGTGTGGTTAGCTGCCAGAAAATAAAAGTAAGGAAAAAAAGAAAGTAGTTCACCAATAAAACATTGTAACAAGTGTAGTTACTGAGCGCTTAGCATTACAACCAATCATCGACATCGCGCGAACGTAATGACTTATCAGAAGTTTAGATGAGTCATCGGTGTAACACAGCTTTGTTGCGTGTGGCGCACTTCACACTTGCTGACAGAAACAACAGAGCACAGATAAGGTCAGTCAGACTCATGTATTATAAAGGGAGTTTTTTGCAGTCAGCTCCATTCATTATAAGGCGAAATTGTAACAGAAGTCACTGTTTCAAAGACGTTTTTTGCTCGTTTTCAGACTATTCCTCGTTTGAATAAATGTGTCATGCTGATAAAAGAAACAATGTGAAGATTTACTAATGCAAAATCCGCAATAATCACCCTCAAATAGTTTGTCTGTGAAGTCTAAAAGAATATGACATGCATTTTAATGAGTTTTATGTTTTATGTTTTAGATACATTAATCTTATAACATTATGTAATATTGGTGTAAATATGGGACGTTGGAGCAGCCTTCAGCAGTCTTTGTATTAAACCATGTTATGTGTCCTTCATTTTTTTAACATTAGAATTTTATGATTCCTGGGTAATGTACATAGTGAGAGCTGATGTTGGGGAATAGCCAAAGTCATGCTAAATTGTTTCTCTCCGTCTGCTTTGCAAGAAGCTTTAGCTTAGCTTTAAATTCTACTTTATTAATATTGTTTTCAGCCATGTTAAGACTAGGCCAAAATTCTTAAAGAAGAGCGCTTCGGTTATCATTTCAATAATGTTTGACACACACAGCTTCACATACATGATCAAGTTCCATAATCCTGATATGTGTGCAGTATGTAAATTGATCTGCTGGCTTGTTTTGGGGCAAATTTACTTTCTTTTTTGATGAATAATTTATATAGAAAAATTGGTGGGGCCGAATTTGAGTAGGTCCTACCCTAACTGATGCAATCTCACGCCAAACGTTTGATAAAGCTTGAGGGCCCTGCTATATAAAAACCGCTAATCGCAGAGCCAATCAATAAACGTATACTTTTCGGCAAAGTAAGTCAAACCACTATATAAATCACCATTTTCTCAATTAGGTGCCACAGAATTCATGGATACAAGTTGTTAAATTGTTCTCTGATATCTACATAAAAGGCATGTGGCTTTATTAAGTGCAAATATCATACAGAAACGTTATTTTTATGTCCATTTACATCCCCAGGATTAGAATGAAAAGGTCTGTCATCACCTTATTTGGAAGGGTCATGAATATTAATGTTGAGCTCTGCTCTGATTGGCTGTTTCAGTGCGCAGCACATTTCACTAGCTCACACAATCATCAGATCGCTACAGTCAGGCGTGAAATGGAAGAAGTGGATAAAATCACTGCTTACTGCTTTCTGCAGGGGTTCTAACGGAAATGTAGTCGGAATTTAAATCGGTATCAAAACACAGAGCGAAGCCTCCTTGATATTGTCCCAGGTTCGAAAGACTGTCCTTTTCACTTTCGCCACCTGACCCTCGCTGCTCTGTGCATCAAATTGCATTGTTAACAAATATAAACAAGGCTAAAGGGGTCGTAAGTGCACGTTATATTTGACTTTTATTTTGTATATTTGGAAATGCATTTCTGGGTTGTTGTAGTTCAAGGGGGTTCAAAAGACCTAAATATTCAGGTTTCATGTGCATGTGAAGAGGGGAACGCTCACTTTCTGTTGACAGTATTATTTTGAACTTAAATGTCTATATCAGTTTTGTTTAATATTGAATGTGGAATTAAAAAGCATGAAACGATCAGTACCCCTGCTACTTAGCCTCTCAAAGGCTATAGGTTGCCGTTATAGGGGCATATAAACTTGAACATGGGCGGGCATATGCAATGTTGGGGAGGTAAATCCCGACTGTAACATCACAGTGGGAGTTATCGCCTCTTTTCACGTAAATGGTCTTTTGCATGCACAAGATTTACACGAGAAGGAGGAAACAATAGTATTTGAGGCTCACGATACCTCTGTGTCATTTCCACGTACAGACCTCTTATTATTAATCTATGCCTAGATAAATACCGTTTTTCATTCTATGGCACCTTTAAATGAATAATTCCCCCTGAACAGCATGTCAAGAGGGCCGTTTTGAGGTCCTTTGCTCTAAAGAGGCAATTGAGGACATTTGATGCTGGTCCAAAAAGGGCCTTTTAGACTGTATGTGGTTAGCTGCCAGAAAATAAGGAAGAAAAAAGGAAAGTAGTTCACCAATAAAACATGGCAAACAAGAGTAGTTACTGAGAGCAAACCTTTTAAGGGGCCTGATCTTCTCTCCCTCTCTTTCTCTCTCTCTCCGTCTATCTGGGTAAAGTCCCAAATGATGACAAGCCAATTAACCTGCATCATTAGTTTGAGGGTCCTTTTAAACAGAACCACAAGGAGGGAGCTTAAGAAGGCTTTTGCATTATTGATCTAATGTCAGTGCCGGAAGCACCTTGTCATTGGGGAGAGGAAAGCCGGGATGGACTGTATTACAGTAATGGCTATCTGGAGCATCTGAGAAGCTGCTCTCATTGTTAACCGCTAATGGGCAGTAACATACTGTTTGCATGTTTGCTAATGCATTGCAGATCATCTGAGCCATTGTCTCTCCCTCCCTCCCCATCCCAAAACCGTTTTACAGAGAAGAGAGGGCAAGCATGTTGTTAACTGTAGCAGCTACACAAACATAAATAAGAGTTTCATATATCAGTTCTTAAGAGTTTGTGGGCGACCGATTTAGATAAAAAAAATACATTTCTTTTGCATTTCTGATATGTCAACTGATTAATCGCATCCAGAATAAAATTTGTGTTTACATAATATGGGTTTGTGAATTGTGCATCTTCATTTTGTATTCATGAATAAAAAACGTGCACATAAATGTATTATATTTAATACAATTTTGAGATGTATTATTTATTTACCAATAGCTTAAATTACAAATAAAGTTTATTTTTCTTAAATGTATGCATGTACGTGTATGTGTTCATAAATACAACGTTAATATGCACAGTACACAGACATATGATGAAACACAAACTGAGCAAAATTTCTGAGCAGACAGTTGGGCAATAGTTTGAAAGATTCATGTGGTGAAATAATGTTTAAAGATTCCTGAAATTGCTTATATACACACAAAGTAGAATTTGAAAAACTGCAGAACACTAAGAATTAGCAAAAATACTTAAAATTTAAAAGAATAAATGAAAATAAATAAAATCAAAAATTACCAGTTTTTACCATAATCTCATTCGCAAATATTAACAATTTTGTTAAATCAAACAATATAATATAGCAATACCATTCCTACAATGGTGTAGTTTATTAACTTAAAAATGCAGTAAAGCATTAACTTCAAATATAACCCTGACAACTTCAAATCTCATTGGTTCTAACATTTCTTGACGTCACTTTTGTTATATTTTGATATGAGACACTTGAGAACCAGTAAGCTTTGAAATTATCGATGTGTCATGATAGTGCTCATATGATATTAAGATATTAAGCATAACTTTTTTTTTTCCTTTTTACATTTTTCCCGCTGTGTTAATGATGGCTTTCATGATGGATGCATGAGGTTTTGGGAAAAGTTGGCACCTGTACATGGGCGTAAATTGATAAATATCTTTAAAAAAAATCTTTCTTTGTGTTCAAAGCAAGTAAATCAAACATCTGGGATTGCATGAAGGTGAGTTAATTTTGAGAGAATATCAGGTGAACTATTCCTTAAGTAGACAGTAATCTGCAAGATAAGATTCTGTACAAGATACCGCACATGCCTGATTTTAGTTTGCTGTGTCTGGCTCTTGTCCATAGAGACTACTTCACCAAATAGTACTTGATATTGAGGACCCTCATGAAGTGCTTACTAAAATGGGTGGGTGCTGTATTACACAAGAGCGCAAGAGACCCTTCGAGTGATGGGTCATCTCATGCACTAATTCACTTTAGACGCCGTTACTCATTCAAACGAATTCTATACTCCAAACAAGTATAATAAATTAGGCCTGTCAAGATGTTGACCTTTTTCTATGTATCCATGATCTGTTATCGCACATCAAATTACTGTTGAAAAGTTCAGTGTATGCGTTTTTTATAAATCAAAGAACATGCAAAGACACGCTCACGCTAGGTGCTCCAAATAGGTATGGCGTAGAGCCAAAGCAAACAATTGTATCACATAACAGTATAGTCAGATTTGCTTTGTTTTAAACTGCTGAAAGCCCATGGAATTTCCCATTAACCTGCATTCCGCTCAGTAGGACAGTAATGCTTCCTGCATACATGGAAAATCTAATTCGCCCACGGGCTAAAAAAAGGATTAACTCCAAAGACCAATAGAGAAACCTGATTTATTTGAACTTTACAACTGCTCTCTCTCTCACATGTGAAAAACACCTCTTGCTTATCAGCGCTTCGGTAATTGAAAAAAACCCTACAATCGGAGTCCGGAACATTCTTTTCATCTCTCTTTCAAAAAAAAGTGTTAGCAGAAAGAGAGTTTTGGGGCCACACATGTACTGATGTAAAGAGAAGGGCACAGACGATTACACTGCACTTCACATCTTAAAAACATGTACAGCCAAAGTGTTCAGTAAGCAGAAAATCACCCCAGTTGGGAACATTTTTTTGCAGTGTTCCACGTTTCAACTCCTTGCCTGCCCTTCATGGCCATCAGCGCTGGAGAGCATCAAAGAGCATTTTCTATCTTGCCCTCCCGCGCGTGCTTTCCTACTTCAGTTTTTGAAATGTTTGCCAAATTGCTTCATTTTTTCTTCTCCTCCCTCCCTCTTTGCTCTCTCATTTCAATGCTTTTCTAAATTGTGCGTTGCCAGATTTAAACAATTGCACCTCAACAATCTAATACACATTCGTTCATCATAATTCACAGGATGAAGTCTGGTTTATCCAGGCCGTTTATTCAGCTCATTCATGAAACATGTTACCTTGACTTACTTTTGATATATAACCAACTTAATAAGACATAGTTACACACTTTGTTTTGTGTAAAGGATTTTTAAATCTTGGTTTCATTTATTCTTGTATACGTGCAGGTTCAGGTTCCTCAGCATTATGTTCACAATTGTTTTTTTTTACATATTTTCTGTATTTTTGAAATACTGTTAAAAAAAGATTACAAGTTTTCATTGAAAACGGGAGGGGGCATGTCATTCTACAGTGAAAACCGTTATTTTACTTTTATTAAGATTTTTTTTTAGTTTATTTTTTAAATACGGTCAAAAACTGTTAAATTACAGAAAAGACTATCGCTCAAAGGTGACAGAATATATATTTTTTTCAGTGTAAAAACAACCTGTAAAAACATTCATATTCCAGCAACTGTGGTGCCATTTTCGTAAGGTAACATTACATGGCTTTTATGGTTTTTATACCAAACCTGAAAATAAGCATTCTATTTCTGTAATTTGAAGATTTTTAATAAGTAATTTTTTTTGGAAATAATACGCTAAAACGATAATTTTATGTAATTTTACTGTGTTATTTGACAAAATTATCAAATCTAAAAAAATATGCCACATTACAGAAATAGAATGTTCGGTGTAACATGAAAATATGTCATATTTATGTCTAGAGTCCCAGCTGCCTTAATATGGTCATTTTTACAGTGGCAATTCCAATTTGAGAGAAAATCGTGGCACAAATTTGACAATGTTTTGGAATATAACACATTCATTGTTCACATTAACTGCACGTTAAAATGTTTTTATGTTTAACATACCATAATTAGTGATAACTTTAATGGGTGTAAGCATCTGTCATTGTGCTAGTTCTTAGGTTGCCACTTTCTCAGAAGAGCAAATATATCAAGTGACACTTTCTGTTTTAACTTTTCTGTTTTCTTTTGCAGGTCTCCTCACAGTTAAAACACACAGCGGCTTGGCTAAACACCTTTTCAACAACAACTGGCATACAGCCGCTCTCACTCTGTCAGACATTCAGAAATGAGCTTTAAACACAACCATGCTCAGCCAAACAAAACCCCATTTGTTTCATTTTCTGTGACTTCGTTGCAATATTGCCTGAAATAGCCGTGAGGTTATTTCCCCCCCACACTTTCCGCAGGTGGAGATGCAATTATAGATGCTTTTTTATACGATTGCGGCGCGTACACGTGTATGAGCTTCTGTTTCTTTTGCATGCTTATATGCAGATATTCTGTCTGCACGGCTACACCTCCACCTCTCTGCTGAGGTACAGGGGTACAGAGCCCGATTATGTTCTCTTTTCCCATGAATAACATTCACAGCGTTCCCTCGGGGCGCGTTATACCTGCTGCACCTGTAACCTTTCTCACCTGATTCTGCAACTCAAGTGTGTGAGAAACAGATGTGACTAGTAAACAATTTTTTGCCCTACTTTTGGAGGCGGTGTCTTTGTAGGCGTGTATAGACAGGTTACTGGAATTGCACACATTCTTTGGGTCTATTGTTTCATGGCTCTGTGTGTACATTTTGATAAAATTTCATAGTTTTCATAACGTTATTTCTATAAAAATCCAGAAAGATTTGAATTTTTTTTTTTTTTTAAACGACGTGGTAATAGTTCACGTCATAAGAAACATATTTACTTTGTGCTTCTTTAAAATGTCATGACAATGTCAAGAAACGGTACCGTTTTTAAACTGGTATTCAACAACGCTACCAAACTGGAGAGCAGACAATGCAATGAGAATATTATAATTTTAAAGAGCCACCATTTAACAATACACACCACATATGAAGTTTTATGTTTTTAAACGTACCACTTTGGAGAGCTTTTCCAAAAAGCTTTAAATTAAAAAGTTGTTTTGGGGTCCATTATTATTGAAACTTAGTAAATTAATTTATTCAACATGTTTGTCTTTGGCATAATGTGCATTGATGACTTTTAGCTACACAGTGAGACGATTCAAAAAAACGATTCAGGCAATTTTCAGATTGGTTGAAATAGACAGACAGACACTAGACAACAAGGCAGCTCACTTGGGTTTGCAACAGAGTCTACAGAAAGAATAGAGCATGTTTCTGCTGACTGAATCTGTCCTGAATAACAGAACAGTGGGGAAAGAGCAGGAAAAGAACAATTCCATGACCTTTACATGAACGTCTTGATGTGACATCTTTTCCCTTTCACTCAATGGAAAATGTTGAGTTGTCCTCCAAAAGGATTTCAAATGAGATCTGCAGAGAAAGTCACCATCTGTGTGGCACTTAAAGCCACATAAGCTAGTCAGCTGCCTTCCTCTTCATGCAAAGTGACATTAGCATGTTGCTAAGCTAACCCGACAAACTGATTTTCCCACACACTTTGAAGGTAAAATACGGTCCTTAACTCTTTTTTCAGTCCTCCAGTCACTTCCAATTGGTAACAAGTCAATTTCCTTTGCTGATCAGTAGCAATTTCGTTTGGTTTGACAGTGATAGATTTTGAATGAGCTATATTTTAACGATTCCTCAGTCTTGAATAAATCAGGGATGGACAGTTCTGCGGCCGGATTCACAAAACATTCTAAAGAGGAAAATTCTTCTTAACTGACATGTTTTTTCTTACTGCTAATTTAAGACAAAAGTTAGGAATGTAACGTATTCCCGAAAAAAAAGTTGTTAAGACAGTTCTTAAAAAAATTCTCAAGATTGATTTTAGGAAAGAATTGAGAATAATCCCTATTCTCGAAACAAATGGGGTTGTTAATATCATTTTAAAATTACGACACCCTCACGGTTGTCTGAAATCTCAAAAGTTAAGATGTTTAATACATATATTTAGTTGTTTCACATGTGACGTGTATTGTTTTGAGCCAGAATCATAATTTTGACGTTTACTTGCTAAAAAAGAATATTTATTTTGATATAATAATGAGCTAGCTCCCCCACTTTAGCTTTCATTATTAAACACGGAGTGCTTTTTACATTATTCTGGGACAAAGTGACTCAGAGAGGGTCAAGTATTAGTTTTTGTAAAACACAGTGTATTTTAGTTATATTTCTTAAACGCTCGCTAACATATTGGCTAACATGTAATAAATGACGTTTAATGCGAATACATATATATGCTTTTATGCAATGTGCTTGTTGTTACACATAAAGTTTAGAAGATAAAAATGTACAGTTACCACATGAGCAAGCGAGTGTAATCATATTATTTTATTCTTACGACAAAAACGAAGATGTTCTTAAGAATATATTTGAGAATGTTTTAGGAAATGTTTGAGAATCGCTTTGATATATTTGATCTTAAGATCGATCTTCCTAATCAAACATTACTTTTCAAGTAATCGTGGAGACTTTGGTTTGATTTTTTTAGTGTGTTTGATTAAGGTTCGAGGTATTATGTTAACTGTATATCTTATTTATGTTATACCTTTTGGGGCAGTTTAAAGTAAGCGGCTAAATACGTTTTGGAACAGTTACAGAGCAAAAGTCATAAAAATGTGCTCAAAATCAAACATTCTCAACAGCTTGAATCTGTAACATATTCATTTAAGTAATGCTTTAATAACCTTCATTAAAAAGTGATTAACATTATGTGATGCATAGCAGATGACTTACTTATTTATTTAAAAAAGTCTAATGATATGAAATCTATTAATCAAAATTATATATTAATCAAAATTATACATAAACACATTTGAGAAGTTATGAGTCTTTATAGAAAGTGTTATTGGTGTTGGCTTGTGTAAATGTTGCTTCTGTGGTTGCAAGGTCATTGCTTTTACAATTTGCTATGGTGTTTCGATAGTTTGCAATAAAAAAATACCTGTCAAGACCTGCCGCAGGAATGGCATATTTTTGTAGGCCAGCCCGGAAGTAAGCAGAGCACATGTTCCCTCAACCCAAAGTTTACAATTGCCAAAAGTAAAAAGCGTGATGCTGTAAACAGACCCTCGATTTCAATGTCGCTTTTGGCAACTTGTTAGAAACCACAAAATAAAGCTTTAAAACCACAAGCAGGTATAACTCGTGTGTTTTATGTCATACATTAAAACCAATATTAATATTTAGAGGTTTTGTTAACCAGAGACCTTATTTCAGGCGATTTACCAAAAACCCATTCAAAACACCCATAGATTTTGGAAGTGTTAAAATGCTTCCAGGGTTGCATACAAAAAAAACGTCATCCCTGCGGTACAGTATAATTATCAAAGATTTAAATGGAGAGTTTTAAAGTGCAACGATGTGTCATGCATGCATTCTGACTTCTTAACAATGTTAAACGTGCTGTCTTCTCATGCTTATCATGGTCAACTTGTCAAAAAACAAGTTGGGCGTATTACATAGTATTTCTGTGATTTATACACTTCCCCAGCGATCGTACAGGTTCGAACATATAAACTGTTTCATAACAACTTTTCTTAGTCACAACTTTTCTTGGACAAATCTCCCGGAAAAGCACGGGGCATGGCCACAGGAGAGCAGGAGAAGGAGCATGCGCAGACGTCACTTTCACTTGTAACTGGAGAGAGAGAGCATATGTTAACGAAGTTCACGTGTTTGTTTGTTCACTGCATTTGGGTGATGAATGTTATATAAACTGTGGATATAACACTGGATTTGGAGTTTGAAACTGATATATGGAGCCGTACCAGCACTAAAAGATGCCGGACATGAACCGCATGCAGTGAGTGAAACTGATGTCTGTGTTTTGTTGACAATGGGTGTGCAAGTGCTTTGGTTCGGCCTACCCCTCCCCCCGCACGCGCGTATGTTTTCGTAAACAATCGTAAAGCTGTATCTATCTTTTACAAATGTGATCAAACTAAATACTCTTCGAAGATACGAAGTATGAAATACTACTCTATAGATACTCAATATTAATATGAGATTTGCAGAAACCCTGTGTGTTACACCCGCTTTAAGAGATTCTTACAACGTCCATTCTTATGTATTTCCGATAGATATTGTTGTGTTTTTTTATAAATACATATTTTGATTCAAGTGGCCTCACTTAGCCTATAAATGATGTTCGGTCAAGTGATCTCAGGTCTGAGACCAGTATCAGCGTTTTTATGTCTGAGTCGTGATAGATGTGGAAGGCTCTGGCTCTCTGAGGTTGGTATCAAAGGAAGGCCAAGCCGGGGGCCTTCAGCCAGCCGAGGTTCAAAGGCTGTTATCACCTCCTGACGTTCCCCTACTGTCAGATCCAGCAGAGCTCTGTGCTTTGATTGGCTTCTTGTCTTGTTACAACTCTGCACTTTCTCTTTCACTCACACTCTCTCAGATGAGAGACTCAATCACTCTCGGGAGAGATAGAGACTGTAGAATCTGATGGACAGACTTTAGAGCGGAGCATGAGGACATGAGCATGAGAAATGATTTGTTCAAGACAAAAGCTTCTAGCCTCTACATGTTGAAAGTGACAGATATCATGTCCTTGGAACAAAATGTTGTTTTAGTAGTTGTACTGTAAACATCATAAGAAATATAAACATGGCAGGGCCGACAGAATTTTTCATTTAATTTTTAGCTGGCCTGTTTCTTTAAATGTGAAAGTTAAAACTGTATTGAAATCAAAATGAAATGAAGTAATGCCCACTTAAGTTTTTTTTTAATTATTAATTTATTTCACAGTATGTGCATGCAACAAAATACTGGTATGTGCACAGGTTTCATTAAGGGTTGGTACCCCCTAACCAGTAAACACGGTTGGCAATAAGTACATATTACGTACATGTAGAACGGGATTGTAAAATCAAGTATTACTCTTGTTTTAAATCCACTTAAAGAAGGTTTTCAAGCACCTTTCCACATTTAATGTCCTATTTGTAGCAATATTTCTCTGCTTAGTTTTACATATAGACGCTCAGGGAACCATTTGTAAAATATTGAGCATGGTTTAACTCATTCTTCAGAAGGGCTAACAGTGCATATTCAAGAGACTAACTGAGTTAGCTGCGAAAATTAAATCAAGTGAATGGTTGGGAAACGGCATGGAGTGTGATGGCTGTGACATGCTGCCCAGCAGCGGAGCACATGAAATGTTTTCTAAGTATGTGAAGGGGAGGAGACTCAGCTCATTCACTTTCCTCTGATGTCCTTCTTACTTTGAAGATGTCCTCCAGGTCTACTCATCTAAGAATCTTTATCTGAGCGTGATAGATCATACAGAACCTATACTTTCCAAAATGGAATTTGTGGATTCTTCCGCTGAAAAGTCAAAATCTATTATGAAAAAATTGAAAGCTAATATGGAGACTTCACAAATAAGCTACTATAATGTAAATATTGTCAAAGGGAAACAAATGTGAGTTGTAAATGAACAGAACATATACTTTTTACATAAAATTGAATTATTTAGTTTTATTGTTTTTTATGTTTATTTTAAACATGTTTATTTTCATGAAAACTAATTTATTTATTTGACTATTTTGCCATTTTTGTTTAGTTTTTATGTGTTTTCTGTTAATAAACAAGTGCCTAAACTTAAACTTATTTCAGTTTATAGCTGAGGCAATATTTTTAGATCAGATTTTATTTATTATAATTTGTATTATAATTATTTAATAATGATTAAAATGAGTATATTGAATAATTAAAACAATGAACTTAAATGTTTTATTATCTAAAATATTAAATAATCTTGAATTCCTCCTGTGGTGATTTTCTGGAAGTTTTCCAGCTACTTATATTGTCTGGAACAGATCATACACACTGTATGGAATGTGTTTGTGTGTCTGTCTGCCTGCTTGTTTGTTGTTCTTTTTCGACTTAAGCAGTCAAACTGTTCAGTATTATCTCACATGCCTTCAATCATTCTCACGTACTATCACACACGCCCTTCCTGAAGAACTTTGAGAATGGAATGGCACATCCAAATAAACTGATTTAAATGCCTTTTGGCTCCAGTCCCACCATCACGGAGATGGTGCACGTCAGAGTAATACCTCTTCTGGGGTGACTCTTCCTGGCCAACGTGAGGCGGAAGCAGCTGGGAGGACAAAGGGAGGGTTTGGAGAGAGGGGGGTTGAGGGCACATGTTCCTCAGCAGGTTCAGATCAACATCTCTCTTATCTTAACACATCTGTTTCCTTAAGCTTCCAGCAGGGTGACAATTCCTTATGGATTACACAGCTTGGAGGAAACCAGAGCGAGTGTTTGGTCTCTCATTTGGAGAAGACGTAATGGAAGTGCCCAGCATGGAGCTGCTGACAGGAAGTGACCTCCCACCATGGTTGCGTCGTCAAAGTATTGTTATGAAGGAGAAATAGCTGGATTTTAAGATGTGACACTTCAGCTATTGTAACGGGGAAAGGCAAATTATTCTATTTCCCAAATTTGGTTTTAGAGTCTTAGTTACACTTGTGATATAGACAGGAATGATATCTCCAATTTTGAAGCATGCTAATCTGTAATAGTACTTTTCTCAATTTGATTTACAATAAGTGATAAAATGGTCAAAATCCCATAGATTTCATTTTATTGAGGGCCAAACCCCATCAGGACAACACAAAAATAAAGATTGGGGGTGGGCTATCTAAACTTGGGTGGGCAACTACCACACAACATAATAGAAAAAAAACGGAACCCAAAACTTGCGGGGAAAGAAACACTTATAATAGAGTTTCGAAATTTGTTTTGTTATTTTGAGTCATTTTATATCACGGTATCAATTTACTGTGTGTGTATATATATGCATGTAAACACAAACCATGTCCACACCACCGATCTCATAGAACCTCTTTTAATAATAAGCTCCTCCTCCTGCTCAGGATTCAATTGTGTCTTGATTGTGAGTCAGCCACACCCACTTATTTACATACCGCCGTACATAATAGAAAACGCTGAACGTACTGTCATCATACGAATTCATAATTAGTCATGTATTGTGTGGTCAGTATCACATGACACATATCTAAAGCTGAAGAAAAGTTCCCAACTCTGCTGGAGTCTCTCCATCCATCTGTATGGCAGAAAATGAGCGACTGATTGCATTAGTTTCTCTTTCTCCTCTCAAAGGTCTCTGCAGATGTTCGAAGGAAAGGGAGGGAGCGACACTTCACAGACGTGCAGGGATCAGGATCACGGGGGTTAGACAACCAGCTGTAGAAGATCAGCTCTATCGTTCTCTTTGTCTCTCGTTCGTGTGCACAGAAATGAATCCTCATATCTGTCCTTTTTAAACAATCGGTCATCGCTTGAGTTTACTACCTAAGAAAGTTTAGAGTAATAATAAAGAGCATGTTATTAGAGGCATAATGTTTCTCCATAACATGCTGTCAATTACCACAAACAGTTTCATCTGATACCATTATGTGTACAGTACAGGAAATGCATTTACAGTAATATAGTTAGACTGGAAGCTTAGCAGGCAAGCAGGCCGGAAGGGTTTTAAGAAGAAATTTGAAGCTTTTTGAAGAGAAATGCACTTACAATCTTCAGTACAGAATGTTTGTTATGTGAGCTGTGAAATTCTCGAAATCCTCCAAATCAGCTCGGTCTACATATTTAGGTGGATGAACAAATAGTTTGGCAGTTCCATTTTAATTTGTGAGGGTTAAGTAAGAGTTAACTTGACTGGTACTTTCACATTTTTACTTTTTACAATGTAGAGTTTGTGGTTAAACGCTTGTCCTGCAGCGTTGAATGAATATTTCTTCTATTCAGAAGGGAAAGTGTGCTATTACTATCCAAAGCGATTTGGCTCACTCCAGGATCGCTGGGAACTGGGGTTTTCTCAGTGGGAAGAGAAAGATGGAGAACCTGGAGCGGAGGAATTGTAGAATGTTCTGAGCAGAAAAAAAAAGAATGCACTAACTGGTAATAACTAAGTTATTTAATAATATCCTTGTTTATACAACTTTTGTACAACTGTCACACTGATGAAATAGATATTTAGTACAGCATTGTGTGATACTGCTTATTAATGTTTGGTATTGTAAGTCCGCATCGACCTCCCCCCCCTCTCTTTCTCAGCCTGGAGCATTCTCATGTGATTCATTCATTCAATGTACAACATAACCAGGGGGACACTTGCACTTCTTTAACAAAGGAGGTGGGCTTGTTCTTGCTTGCTCTGTAATCCTGCACAAAACTACAAATGCCCCTAAACTCCTGTTTCTATTGAACGTGATGAGTGAGGAGCTATGAATGAACCCAAAGGGTGAGAAAAATAAAAATAAAAGTAAAAGAATTAGTAGATTTGTTTTGAAGGAATTTTGAATGATTCTTGCCGGTGGAGAACTCACCACCACTATCCTAAAGTGCTGAGTGGTTGCCAGTGAATTTCTATGAGATTGCTAAAGTGTTTTAAGTGCTTGTTAACACATTTCAGGCTGGTTGCTTGCTGGCCAAAGTCAAAAGAGCCTATCCTCAAGACTATATGATATTCCAGTCTATAAATATGGTCCTTCGTTAAATGTAATTGTCCGTTTTTTTCCCTCAAATGTTGTCTGCCACAGCAGATTAACTACACACCTCTCTCCATTAATCAACACTATTTGAGGTTTCATTCATATCCGGAATTCAAGCATTTTAAAGTACTATACTTGAAGGGTCTGTTTATTTAGTTTCCAACTCCCACACAAACACACGTCCACACACACACACACACACACACACACACACTGTACTGCCTTTTCCTATTTCAAAGGAAATAACCGCACTAGTGAAATCTTACAATAGTCTGAGGGAACATTCCACACACTTGCCTATTCATCTGTAGGCGCATAGCAAAGATCACTCAGGACGTTTTACGGCGTACTGAATATGCATGAGAAGGTTGAACGATGCCAAATCACTTGCCTGTTCCTGATTTTTCCTTCATGCGCATTTTAATGGTTCTTTTGAAAGTCTCTTCTGGCTTACAGGAGTGTCTGGAGAACCGTACGTAGCTCTGTCAGCTACTCGATCTTCAAGCAATCAGAAGATCGGAGATGATCTCTGAGGTGCCATCAGGAAGCTAGCGCACATATGCAAGTGAGACGCAGTGATTTGCAGCGGTAAAGTGAGAGCTTCCAGCCACATGAGCATCAGCAGCCATTGGTGATGCAAATAAGCAGCATTGCGTTGCAGTACATGCCAATTCAAGACGACCTGTACATGAAAATCAGATGTGTGTGATTAAGGCTGGGACTACACTCTATTGCCTGTATCCTAAATCACCTACTTTCATATTATATAGTATGCAAAAATGAGTATGCGTTATGAATAGTATGCAGAAATCCTTGGGATTCAATAAACACTTTGGAAGAAATTCCCGGACAGTAGATGGCTCCCACTGACATTTTCACTATGTGTTTACTTATTCTGTCCCATGAGGACCGAGATGCCGACAAACCATCTTAAAATACCAGAAAGACTGAAAGCTGTATAGATCTTTTCAATGTAAGTGATGTAGTGACTGACACATTTTAATTCAATTTTTCTATTTATAACGCTTTCATAATGCTTTTATGATGCTTTTATAAATGCATTAGCACTTTTTACAGTTTTGCATTTTTGGAAAGCAGCTTTACACACAATTAGACAGTGGTTGCTGTAGTAAAGGAAAAAATAAAATAAATAACAACATAAAATACATGGTGATTTTGCATTTTTTCTCAATACGATGTACACTGGTCGCACCTATCTGGAATAAATAATATATTGGTTAAACGGTCAAACTGAAGTTGTTTCACAACATTTGAGTAAGTTATTTTCATGACTGTTGTTACGTAGGCCAACACACGAATCACATAGAGAACAGTGGATGTAGCATGTCCACAATGTGTACAAAGTAATAGTTCACCCAAAGATGAAAATTCTGTCATAACTAACTCACTCTCTAGATGTTCCAAACCTGTATAAGTGTCTTGGTTCTCATGAACACAGAGAAAGATATTTGGACGAATGCTTGTAACCAAACATTTCTTGGACACCATTGACTACTATAGTAGGAACACGTTAAAATAGTAGTTAAAAGTGACCTAGAACGGTTTGCTATGCTACATTTTGTATTCAACAGACAGAGACATTTATACATATTTTGAACAACTCAAGGGACGAATGATTAAAGAATTTTTATTTTTGGGTGAACTAACCCTTTGATAAGTTGGTGAATCATCTAATGACATCTATACATTGCAAAATGTTGGACGCGAGGCAGGTTTGCACCCCGTTTAGTTTGACACTCTTGCTTTAAAGATCTCTAGGAGAAGGAGAAAATCTGGAGAGCATTGTTGAGCTCCGTTAGCGCTTCAGACAAAAGATCATGGAACTCTTCTGAGGTGGCTCGGAGGAATATGCATTTCTAAGCACGTTCCACTAAAGAACTTTTCCTTATAATCCCCCTCTGTTTTTCCCCATCTGTCAAACTCTGCCTCCCAAGGGCAAAACAGGGCACAAATCAATGTCCTTCTTTATGTTTCCTCACAAGGGAATAAGAACAGGAAAACTCAAAGGCATTTAACAAGTCGCTCCTAAAGCAATGCAAGCAACAGCACAGAGAAGCTCTATAAATGTTCAGGCTTTGTTTGCTATTTTTACTCACATTTGCTCTTAACATGCAGTAGTTGGTGTATGACAGGTGTCTTGATTCTTCCGTTTCACAACAGTGTTTTGGTTATAGTTTGGTTATGTGGCACTAAACATATATTTGTTTACAACGCGAAACGTTAAATAGCAACATGTGAAATGTTACATGCAAATACATGCAAACGAGACAAATTTTTGATTCAAGCAGTTTGTGATTATTCATATTGTTTCCATTTTGTGAACGAGAGACATTGATATAAATGTGATGAGATATAAATGTCTCACATTCTCAAAAACAGATTGGTAATGACCAGGTTGGATGTGGTAATAAGGTTCCTAAACATTGCAGGGGGAAAACGGTGGCATTAAGTATCTGTTACATTAAAAAACAACATCTGTTTAACAACGTACATAGAAGAACAACATTATCAGAACCTTTACACTACAGAAACAACTGTTTATACTGAACAGTAAGGTTAGAATAGTGCTCGCTTTTTTCATATCGCCTTCAAATGAATGAAATGCATTGGAAGAGATGTGAGGTGCGTCTGAGTGATACAACGACGCAGAACTCTATATCGTATCGAGCGTCACGTCAAAGCTTTTGAACATATGCTGAGGCGTTCTCCTCTTCAAAAGCTAACGCTAACAAACAAAGCGGCGTATCCAAATCAGTCTCAAAACATGATGTCTTCATCCCCATCGCTCTCACCTGCGACGGAAAAGAAAGATTAAAGTGAACAGATGTACGTTAACAAGACACGCAACAACGAAAACAACCCGATCCGTGTCGCATCTGCATCTGCCCGAAGCCGCCTCAGACAACTTGATTGAAACTCTATTTGATCTCTCAAAGGCATCGAATCTAATATGACAATTATACACTTGAACCGCATGCTAGCTGAGAGCTCTCCACAATAATGAAAGTCAATAGGAGTTAATTACATCTTTTTGTGGCCACAAGCCCAGTTATGGAGTGTTGCGGCGTTTCACGCCACTTCAGAACGTGATTATTGCGAGGGCCGTTGATGAGATATTAACAAAAGGTTATTACAAAGGGATGTCCATGGGACCGCTCCCGTGTGTCTTTTTCAGCCTGGTTCATTGTCGTGATATCTTTCTGATGTTGTTAGAATCCCATAACCAACGATATATCAATGTATAGGTTGTAGAAATGAGCAGCTGGGTACACTCTAGTCCTTCAGGGTGGGACCATATGGGACATGGAGGAAGGGCATATACTACTCACTGCCGCCTGTGGTCCAAACATCTCCTTGTGATCAGCTGTCGAAGAGATGACCAACATCTGCTTACAGTAACCGTCTTTGCCTCGAGCTTTACTAAAGAATAGCTACAGAAAGACGAGAATCAAGGTCACCATGTGCATATGGGTCAATGACGTGACTCATTCGTTTGTTTTTCGGTCTAATGTATTAGGTTAGTAAACATGACAATTAAACGGATTCCATTCGTTCATACGAAATTGCAGCGCTTCATGCGTCAAAGTACACAGTAAGACCACAACGTCTTGAGTCTCAAAAGTATTTTAATATTCCATTTACTCCCATTCCACAATAATAACGGTGTTTAACTCAGTTAATTATTTTAAAATACAGAAGCTCCAGGATTTAATTTGATTTTTATGTGCAGTGCAGGGCTCCTGGGGTAAGAGATGCGCTGTTCGGTCTCCATTTGGGGCAAAAGTAATCAAATGATTCGTAATGCTCTCTCTCTGCTCCGTGGAAAAAGGGAAATGCGGCATCTTAAGAGATAAGAAATCAGTTTCTGCGCTCTTTTGATTTGATCAGATCTAGTGAGAGTAATGCTTTACGGCACTCGCAGGCTAGTGCATCAGACTCGCTCAGGACGAATGATAAAGCTGACCTCTTATGCAAATGAAGAAACAATAGTCCCCACACGCTAAATTAAAGACACATCAGTGCTTTCTGCCGATCTCTTTCGCACAGCTTTGTTGTCTTATTTCTACCCATCCACCCATCTCTCTCTTTATGTCGCTCCCATACTAGTGCTCCCACAATATATCATTATCGACAATAACTGTGATATTAAAGGAATAGTTCACAGAGGAATCATAATTTACCATGCTTCGTGCCATCCTACGGTATGTGTTGATGACTTTATTTCATAAAGCAAACACAATTTGAGTAATATTTATCAAATATCTCGGCTCATCCTAGCACACATATCCATCAAAAAAAATATACACATAACTCCAGGGGGTTAATAAATGTCGTCTGAAGTGAAACAATACATTTGTGACCAAAAAAAAAAACGTATTTTGAGCGTATTTAGCCAGCAAATGTCAAGTTAGACTTTGAACATAAAAAGATTAGAAAACAGCATGTGTAATGGCTACATGTGACAATGTTTTTAGAAAAAAAAGAGTTATCTCATTTTGGAAAACAAACTCTTCACGTATAACAACGTTGGATCTCATTGGTTCTATGCATTTATGTATATACGCATTACCGTCTCACAGGAATTTGTCAAATTTATCCGTTTTCCTACGATCTTATTGGTATGTTTTGTTATGATGTGACTTTTCCCGTGTGATGTTAGGTTTAGGGGTGGGGTTAGGGGAGCCATTTATCATTGCTTTGCCACCTTGTGAAACCAGCATTTTTAGCTAAATTAGCCTTGCGACAGTGATTTTAGGGTTTGAGTTGAGGTAAGGTGTGGTTAGCCAACTCCCAAAGTATTTGCGACTTCTTTTGATATCAGGTTAGAAATATTTAAATGTACAAACACACACGGTCGGTGTATTGAAATATTGTCGTGCTGGTGACAGGAACAAAAGAGGAAATTTGTGTTGATGAAAACGAATTAATAGATTACAGTCTGTGACAATTTCACAAATTCCGAGATCGGGTTGATTTACACACACGACAACATTGAGATTACTCATTTATGTTTTGGTTAGGGGATATGTAATTGAACACAAACCTGAACCTCAAACCACTTGACTTGATGAAGAGAGGTACTAATACTTCTGGAATAGGGCTTAAAAACCTGGTTGCCTGGTGGAGAATAAAACTAATAAAAGCGTCCTACAGATTCAGATTAAAGAAGGGTTTTGAATCATATCTGAGCACCAGTGCTACTAGATACCACTCAGTATCACATATGAGGGTGGGTTTTTTTAACATGGGCAAGTGGGCTCTTACAATTCCATAGCAACTGGACACCAACACCCTAACAACCAACCACAGAAGTCAATAGAGCTTGGGGGTGTTTGGGTCACTCCAATGCATGTCTAATTGTTTAAAAAAAAAGTAGAAACAGACCTCTCCTAAACAAGCCCAACAATTTAAGGTATCATCATGTCCACAGTGCAAGAAAAGTTGCATGCCAAAGTGTGATAGCCAGCGATGAGATATATAACCAGAATAATGTAAAAGCAAACCCGACACTGTCAAACAACCACAAGACAACTAGAAGACACAAGAGGCTAGTTTAAAAGACAAAACCTTTCATGCTTACTCAATATGATCAGTCTTGACCTGCGTGACTCCACATAATGGAGTCATCTAGCATTTGTAAACTCCCATGCCTGGGGCTTTAGAGTAAAGTGATTTGATTAGGGGTCTTAACGTGACAGCCTTCTTCAGACAGCAACATGTCTTAACCACAGCCAAAAGACCACCGCACCCCCACAAGCTCCAGGTCAAATCAAACCATTCCCAATGGAAGAAATGCTCTGCTTTCAGGTGACTATGAATATTTTATTCTGTAGCTGTGAAACATAACCTGTCTTGCTCGTTGGTTTATTTACGAAACACACGACATTAATCACCAAGTATTGTGTCTGAATGTTTGATACCGATCAGATATCGGATACCTGACACTTTACAACACAACTCAAAGGGTTCTCAGGAAAAATAAACAACCGTTACAAAGCTGCAAAGTTAAACACCTTCGAGATAATGGATCATGTTGACAGATGTCTCAATCTTATTTTCCACCACAGTGGAGGCGACAAAACATCCAGGAGCACTTTCAAGTGCCATTGCTTATTTGTTTGCTATGTAAATATCTTAACAGGCAACGTGTCGGACAGCCCAATAAATCAGTTAAGTGTGCGATCATTATCTATACCTTGTTTTGCGGCATTATGTAAGACAGCTATTTACTCAATATGTGTGATTTGCCGGCTAATGGAAAGACATTCGTTGCGAAATTCAAAACAAGACGGGGCATGAAACCGCAGTGATTTTCTAGCTCATTATTTACCCGTCTAAAAACAGATCTTTAATTTAGCTTGTTCGATATTAAAGACTTCCATGTTTGGCTGCGATTTGTCGCCTGCGTGCGTGTTTGGACTGAGCTAATCCTTCCGAGCATTCACATAGTTTCATTACAGCGAGTGACGTCAGCGCTCTCAGCTACGAGGCTTTTAGCGTTCACCTTTCGTAGTCTGGGGTTAAGTGTCTCAGCGTTGACTTGATGCACCTTAAGTCAAATCGGTTTGCTTGCGGGGACGGAGGGTCAAACCAGGGTCCTGCACTTTTTCAAAAGAGACTGAAAGTTTTCGCCCAAATAATACAAGATGCATCTGGCCCTTGCAAGTGTTTGTTTTACTTCAAGACTTCTAACACAGCACCGGTCTTCCCAGTAGCTCCGCTTTTGTTTCGTGGTTGTCAAGAAACCTTCTTGCTAAGTTGCGTAAAAGATGCAAGCTTCAGAAAAGTACTGGTTCATGTCAAGGACAAGGTTTGGTTTCGAGGCCTGATAGGATCGTTTAAATCCACTTAAACTCTGGCAGAGCAGACACGCACCGAATGCATCTTCTGTTTGCACTCCAGAACACAGAGATAAATCAGATAGAGCTGCGGTTTTCATATATCTGCACCGTTTTCAACAACCACTGTGTTTGCAATTCGCATTCCATCAAAACTGAAGGCCTCCTGCTTGTTCTGTTCAGTATGTCCCTCTGCACGTCGCAATTTGATTGGCCTTAACATGTCGAATCCGCCGCAGGAATCCCAGCAATGCTAAAAATGTCCCCTAAACAAGTGGTTTGCTTTTGGGAGAAAGTGCATACATTCGACTCCAGGCGGTGTGTAGTATGGGGGAGGAACCTCTCACATCTGTTTAACATTAGAGTTTGTTTAGAGTTACTAGCTCTCTCTCACACGCTCTCATTGGATCAGACCTTGTTTGGATGCGGCGTCTTATCTGCGATTGAACAGACGCACGGCATTCTGTATTTCACAGCAATACGGCGAGAAGTGCCTGCATCTTCAATATCGTTAAACTTTAAGCTTATTTTCCAATGAAATGTGGTTTTTATACACAATCCTTCTAAATCTTGCTGAAATGGTGAAATCCGTTGCCCAGGTACCATAGCATTTACGCATGATCATCTGCTTAAATTGATATCAACGGAGACCAGCGCAATTCATTTGCTTATGTTTGGCAAAACAAGGTCTGATTATACGCCATCCAAGCTCGTTCAGTGTTTCCATTGTAAAATGCGGGCGACTTTTGTAATTGAGATCAAATGTTTCATTCATTTTAACTCAGAGATGAGAAAGGGCGAGCGTTGTTGTGCAATGGAAAATGAGGCTCAGCATTCTGTTACAATTCAAATGTTATGACCAAATGGACGTGCAAGCAAAGGATACAAATCCGCCCAGACTATATAATTGGAGATTGGGCCATTTCAGCCCATTTGAGTTGTCCATTTGTTTTTAAAGGGATATTGATCGCTCTCGGGCATTAAGGAGATCCAATAGAGATCTAAATGGTTCCACCACCACAACGTGCATTTCCTGTTTTTAAGAAACGTGGCTTTATTTATTGGACAGAGTTCAGTACTGAGAGTGAGCTGCCGGGTTTAGAAGCAACGACACTAATTAGATCCATGTAAAGATCTCTCTCTCGCACTTTTCCTTAAAACCACCCGAACAACAAACAGACACCATCATCACTTAAGTCGCGTAATAGGCCCTGCGCTAACTTTGAGATTAATGATGTTGGTTATTATATTCCTATTTGAATTCTTCACACAGCAGGTCGGTGTAGATTTATGTGTTGCGCTACTGAGAGGAAACAAGTCTTTTCATCTTCGGGCAAATGGGAATGCATTTAAGCACTGTAAGTGCATGTTAATTCCAAACCAAATCTATATGGGTGATTCTTCGTTTAGAAATCCAGCTTTCGGGTTCGCAAGGACATAAAAAATGTTTGTTTGCGTAGATAGATAGGCGTAGATCGATGGCATGTTTTTGCCAAGTGGTTGATGTCCTTAGGGCAAACTCATGTTGACCCTGGGACAATATTTAAATCAACCAATCAGATTTAAGAAATACGTTTACAGTTCATTTTAAATTTCATCATTCAACCAGGATAAGGGACCAGATTTTTTCACGTATCATTTTCCTCTGATTTTAGGGGTAAGTTACGATAAGCGTTAGGGGTTGACGGGGGCTTAGGTTTGATTGATAAAAATGTTGTCCTTAGGTCAACAAAATATGTTGTCCTGAGGACACCAACCACTTGGCAAAATTAGGTCGAGCTAGATAGATAGAGAAAGACAGACAGACAGACAGACAGACGGATATTCACGTATAAGAATTTAGAACATAACATTATTGTTTATGTGACGTGAACAATGTTTCTTAACGTTTATATCTAGTTATGACAGAAATTCTGCTGTTGTTGCCAATTCCAAGAATTTGGGAATTTTATTGCGCGGTATAATCCATCCATCCATCCATTTTCTACCGCTTATCCGAACTTTCTCGGGTCACTGGGAGCCTGCGCCTATCTCAGGAGTCATCGGGCATCAAGGCAGGATACACCCTGGATGGAGTGCCAACCCATCGCAGGGCGCGGTATAATCCATTTATTTTTATTTTAAAGATGGTAAAGATAGCATTTCTAGGACATCTGCAAAAGTGCAAATAAACATTAAGATAAAAACCGCATTGGTACAAATGACACGGTTTTTATGCATAACAGAAAGCAGAAATGTACTTCATACGGCAAAGGTTATAATATCAGAAATATTATATATATATATTTGAATGCTGGTTATCACTGTGATGTGTGCTTGGATGTTCCTAGGTGTTGCTTACTGACCCATGTGAAAACAGACCCCTCTTTCAACTCTGTGTCCTGTGTTAGTCCAGATGCTTTAATCTGGAATTGTTTGTGTTTTATCATCTACCAGACAAAGTATCTGTTTGCTTTATAACCATACAGTTTCAAGCATCATCTTTATCCGTAACAACAGTAATAGTTACATTTTCCTAAGCAGGTACAGCTAATTATTGGGCTATACTGTATGTTTACTCAGCCGGTACTGTGTTGAATATTCTGGAATGTATCATCTGAAAAGACAGGTCGTGAGAGGAAAGAAGGAAGTTTTTGTTCTCAATACCCTAATTCCCCTGACATCTGTTTCTAAGGTTTCCTTCAGAAAGAATAGACAACAAGACTTTTAAACCTGCACCAACATGCCCCTCAAAACCTGTTGTCCTCAAAGAAAATCCATATTGGGTTTACAACTGAGCATATTTACGATGGCAAAACTCTATGCCATGTGCACCGATCGTACTAGTTTCAGCTCTATTTCTCACAGGTCGCAGCTTAGTTTTGTATACCGTGGCCCGTGAGAATAAGCACTAGACGTCTGTGGCGTTCCCTCACGTCTTATTGAAAGCGCTGGGTGCTGGCGCGGTCTTTGATGGTACTCTGAATGATAGCAGTAAATTCTTATCTGTCAGCCTTCATGACTCCCCAAAGGTTCTCTCCGGGTTGCTGTCTATTAAATTGGGATTGATTGAAACAATACGAATCTTACGTTCAATGCTGAACCGCAGAAAGAGCTATACGTTCCTTTTGGCGTCCTTTCTTTTATTCAGTTTTCATTTTTTGACAGGCCCTGGGGGCTTGTTACAGTTTCCCAAAATGCATTTTCATTGCTTATTCGCAGTTTAAGGTGACCACTGAAGTGCTTTGTACATCTTTTCCCATCCTGTGCTGCACTGTAAAAAGAGTTTTATGTTATTAATAAAGAATCAGCCTGTGGTTTTCCGTAAAGAACGGTATAAAAGTCAATAAAACACACTTGGATAATTGCATTCTGCAATGCTGACGTAAATCAGAGCAGGAATATTTGGAATATTAGGTCGCAATTTCCAGTTTTATTCGCATGTTTTAATAAACACACAAGTCAACATCAGGGAGTTGTGACATATAGTGCATGGCCCACATTTTTCATTTTCTTTGGCTACAGTTGTTAAATTTTTTTATTTGAACTATATTTTTCATTTATTGAATTTCATTTGTATTGTAATGTATCTAAACTCAATTTACCTTAATAACATTTAACCCAAAAACTTTTAAATGTATTAGAATCATGATTATTCTGGTAGTTGTGATCTGAGGTAAAAGAAGGAAATTCTTGAAAATTCAGCTGTAATCTTATAAAAAGCATGATAAAAAAAAATACAAGCAGCGTTCCCTGAGAAAGGCGTTACGTGTTCATATCTCAGTACACAATAATAGAAGAGATGAGAAAAATGATTAAACGATTTTTGAGAAAATTGCATCAGAATTTCAGGATTCAACTTTCAGGGTGACTACAAATGTATGACAGTACTAAGGTACGTCTCATTTTGCAGCAGATACCCGTGGCTTATACGACCTGGTGTTGATTTGCAAAAAAAGCCTTGTGAACTATCCAACTGAGGTTAATCTGTGATTAGCGAAGGTATGTCCGTGCTCGAGTCATTCAGAACTAGAAAAAAGTAAAACTGTAGGAGAAGAAAAGGAGAGGCACTTCTGAGAAAGAATCGCCCCCTGTGGTGGCCTCATGTCAGGTGCGGCTGAGCAGATAAAAGTGGGCCGGGGGTGATGTGCAGGCCTTTGATCGAGCCTTTTGTGTGCTAAACGCGGCTGCGTGCCAGCTATTCTCTGAAGGTGCGCCTTTTGAGTGCTTTCTCAAGGTATGCCAGTGTTCATGCCAACCTGCTGTCTTCTGCATTCAGAGACTGCTATGAAACGTCTGAAGTATCTTGTCCACCTTCTGCTCTGCTTCTTTTTTTCCCCTGAAGAGCACACGCAGCATGTAGACCTTGCGATTATTGTTAAAAGATGGTACTTGCATACCGGAGGCGCGGGTCATGCTGAGCCGGAGCTATCTTTTATCCATTCTGCCACGCTATCATAGCGCAATTGACTTTCAGTGATAATATGCATGTTCAATTTTTAATGTGAGCCATGACTTTGAAATGCGCCCGTTGTTAACCCATTTAAACACAAGGGTCACCTTTGTTACTGAATTTTAGTTTGGAGTTTGAAGAGTGTCAAAAGTGTTGTTGATCTGCTTTACAAAGAGTTATCTCTATACTTGAAAGTGAAGACTGTTTTGAAGAATGTTTTAACATGGAGGATGTCAAGGAGGTCTATGAATGACAGAAGATCAGAACGTGACCTGCTTGGTGCTCTTCTGTCCTGTCTTGTCACATCAGGTTACTAAAACACGTGCACCACAATTTAAAAATAGTATTTGAGAAATGTCATGCAAATGTCAACCTTATACTAAAAGAAGGGCTTCAGAAGGTTCTTGGATGCCATAAAAGAACCTTTGGGTTCCATAAAGAACCTTTAACATTTCTGTTTCACAAAAGGTTCTTTGTCACGAAAAAATATGTTCTTCTGATTATAAGAAGGTAAGAAAGAGATGTTTTGATTGAATGGTTCTTGGTGGAACAAAAAATGGTTATGACTGTGAAGGACCTTTAAGCACCTTTATTTTTAAGAGTGTAGGATGAAAATATCAAGTTTTATCAAAGGTTTTCCCCTCACTGATACGTCAGATGTCATGTGCTGGTTTAAATACCGATGCAAAGTTTTTAAAGGTTTTTTTAAGCATGATTGTCCAAAACAAACTGTCACATCCAGAACGGTCCATATTTCTCATGGACACATGAACATTTTAATATCATAAATATTTAATGCATCTAAAGAGCCATTATTTGTTGGGAATGAATGCTTCCGGTTTGAGCACTTTTTTATTCACAGAAAGCCTACAAAGTATGCCATTTCACAACAACGTGCACCTTTCTGTTCCCATCCATTTTTTTCCACTTTTAAAACCGAAAAACTTGTGGCTGATATTTTTCTGATGTCTGGGTTTAGTAAAATAAAAACAAATGATTCATTAAATTGGTACTGAATACATTATCTGTGAATTTTTTATTTCAAGCTTAGGCTAAATGTCTCATACACAACACTGGAGTAGCCCGTATTGTGTTACAATATGTCTCATGTAACCAAATTATTTTTTGACAGCAAGAATGCATCCTGTGAAAACACAGATTTTCAAAATGCATTATAGAATATGCCTACTGTATGAATCAGACGGCATACATAATGTGTACAATTTTTCAAATGCACACAAAGTTTATTTTCCTTTTTCAGTTAAAACTATTAAATTATTACCTTATCTGTAAGCCAATGTTAGACAGTCCAACGGTTTGCACACTTTTACAAAGCGCATCATTTAAATAACTAGTGCTCATTCAGCTTAGAAATTTCTTATAAAATGCCTTCAAATTGTTCTGTCATAAAAATGGAAAATGGCTAACAACCTTTATCTTTTAAGGTCTGTTTAATCGGAAAGAAAAGGGAATATTAATTGGCTTTGGGGGCGGTCCCTGTATGCATATGGCTCTTTAATTTAAACTTTTTTCTCTACTTTAAATCTCTATTTATTCCACGGAAACATGTCACTATCTGACAGAACTGAAAGTCAATTCACGATGACTGAAAACAGTATATCTCCAAGAGCTGGTCATAGTTAAAGTAAATAACACCAACAACATAGCATCAGAGTTAGTCATAAGGATCAGTGCTGCTTTGTGCCAAATGCGCATTTCATTTATGGGCATGTGTGAACTGCAATATAAGGATTATAAAAGACCATAGACTTCAGAATATGTTGGTTTACTCGATGATGTCTCCGAGTGATTCTAAATTTGCAAACTCTAGAAACAAATTTCCCAAATGTATTATCCAGTGTTGACAAGCAGTCCAATGTGAAGATTGGTCAGGAAATACACTTCCATCTGGACAGGGGAGCGACATAAGGAGTAAGAGGGTCTGCAAATGGTTTGCAACATGTTGCAAACTGAGTTTCAGTCTTGCGTGGACTTACAGTACAGAGGGTTTGGAGGTGATGTGCATAGGGAGATGGGGTGAACTGGGGTTCTAGTCCTGAGTGAATTCTTTTAAGTTCTTCTTCCATTATGCATCTTACTCTGAGTGTAATGGATTAGTTATTTGACCGACACCTGTGAACGTTTGAAGCCGAACGGTCTTATTTCATGCGATTTGCATGTTGTGCTTGGACTGTTGCTGCAATATGTGTACAAAAAAATGGAAAGCGATTTTTAGTGATCACAATAATTCTTCTTAGTACGCTCAACTGTTAAACTAAATAACTACACCACTGATGTTTATTCATAAGAAGCTGTTGTGTATTTTATAAGCAATGTATTTATGAAATGTATTCTTTTTTGCTAGTCTTTGATATATGTGAGTGCTGCGGATAGTCGTGATGTCATGATGTCATCATCTTGCAGATTTGGAGGGGTTGGTCACATGACATTTACACCTCAGCTGACTTGCTCTATAAGCTCTGTGGTCCATTGGGAAAATATGCATATTACTGTGTCGTACTTCCAAGGTCTCTGCCATTAAGATGAATGGGAATACTAATGAATAGCTTTCTCCAGGTATTATAGACCTCCTTGGATGGTAAAGTATCTTGAAAACAGCATGTTACTGAGATTTTAATATTTTTGTTTTTTGTCTTTTATAGTGTTGTTACTTAAAGTAAGACACTTCCCACGCTGTTATTTTAACATATATGAATATATGTATGAATGTCTATCAAGTGCTTTTAAAAGACATTGGGTAGGAGACAGTTAATATGGGAAGCAAAGCCAAAAGTGAGAGTGAGCGATGTATGTGTAAACGTAAGAGCGAGGAATGGCATGCATGTGTGGGAAGTGGTTTTGGCTCGGCCAGTAATGATCTCCACACGCACCAGACTGCAGGACCCTCGCAGTGCAAAGAGACGCCTGAAACAGCATCTGCCTTACACATAACAACCTGGACTATATCACTCCGAACCGAGCCATAGGAATCTAAAACAGCACTTGATTTAAAGACCACCTTAATTTTACATTAAACATCAGTAATATATTATCCTCTTCCAGCGCCTTTTTTTTTCAGGGCAAAATGTGATTTTAAATTTAAAGGAAGCATTCGAAATAGAATCCAAACATCAGTCACTCACTATGTTTCCTTCAATATCGCTCAAAGTTAATGTACGCATTACAGGCAGGAAGAAACCAGGCAAGCGGGCACTTTTGACACCTGGAAATGACATGCGCTCGCATCCTGGCATACGAGGTGTCTCTAAATGATTGGTGTTTCATGTAAATGGAAAACGCACAAAGAGAGGAACCCCGGTTCAAAGTGCACGGCCGCAGCATGTGTACGAGCGGCCATTTAAACCCCGCTGCTGTCCTGATGTATCGGGTGAGGTGAAAGCGCTGTACTGCGCTCTTGCCAAATGAGAGAATTATGAGGATGAAATTCCACAAGACTATATAAGGATTTAAGTCGTAACTGATGTAACTCTAAAGAGGGTCAGTGCGGGGTGACATTCCTATCTTGTGGGTGTGTGGGTGAACGTAACAAGCTTTCAAACTCTCCCTGCTTGTCTGTCTGTCTTGTGTGCGTTTGCGTATGTTTATGTCAATTGAAAAAGGAGTTTATACAATGAAAGGAATAACAGTTCAGCCAAAATGTATTCATATATTTCTCACCCTCATCTCATCCCAGCTGTATATGACTTTCTTACTTCAGTTGAACAAATGATTTTATATTAAAATGTCATCTTGGTATCTACGAAAATCGTGAAAGCACATACAGTTCATCCATCATTAATGTCTTTTGAAGCAAAACAATACATTTGTTAGAAAAAGATGCGTATTTAAGCTTATTTACTGTGGAAAAACTGAAATGTAAACAAGCAGATCTAAGCCATACATTGAAAGGTGCAATGTTTTTCAAGGATCTATTGTCAGAAATGCAATATAATATACATACGTCTTCAGAGGTGTATAAAGACAATACATGTTCATATCACCTAAGAATGAGATATTTCTATCCACATACACTGCGGGTCCGCTAACATGGAATTCATCATGTACAGTATGGCTACAGTAGCCTCAAACAAACAAACTGATCTTCAGAGAGCATTTTTTAAATACGTTATCTCCTTCAACAAAGAAGCAAAAACGTGACAACATCTTAGTCCTGTGTCAGCCGCCGTTTGCTTCAAAACGTGTGGAGTGTGTAAACTCACCGCTAGATGCCGCAAAGAATTACACAATGGTCCTTTAAACTTGCCGGCATATCGATAACTTTAAATCTCACTGGGTTTCCTGTATCTTGTGGCTAGTTGTCATATTTCCACGAGATGTGCAATAACCAACACGATTTGAAGTCATTGATGTTCTGCCAAATTTGGCCATAATCCAACACATCACTCAGGCCTGCTTGTCTTTATTTCAATTTTTTTTATTATACTGAATGTTCATTTGTGTTCAACTTAAGAAAGCAAGTCACACGTCTGGGATGACGCAAGGGTGAGTATATTAAGAACACGTTCATATTTGGTTGAACTGTTCCTTGAAGACAAGATAGGTATCATGATCTATAGAGGTTGACTTTACTGTGTTTACAGAGTATGTACAAATAGTAAAAATACTAAAACCTTTTTCCTTTACATGTTCCCCTGACCTCATAAAAAAGCAATTCGTAAGATGTTATAAAAACAAAACCTCACAGTGTAGACGTAGACATCTGAGTCTTTATATGACTGTCATATAATGTAGAGAAGCGCAATAATACACAACCTAAATCTTTACGACTTTTTAATGGGCTATTAGCCGAACGGCAGGATTTTGACGGTTGCCAAGCGACATAACAATCAAAGCTCATTTATGGCACATTAAAGGTGAAGTATATAACGTCTGCCATCCATCTTCACCAAACGGAATGGCAAAAATGACTCCTTTTAAATGGAGACCTCGAACACGTCTGCCATTGGTCAAAATGATAGTCCCGCCCTAAGCTCTAATGTTGGGCTGATCAAAGTGCTCATACTGTACAAACAAAGCAATATTTTGACATCGCCAGTGTTTATTTTAAAGCAAACATCCTATGAATGATGACTACCAGATCTAGACAGAAAGACACCCATCACCCTTAAAATAAAATTCAATTCATACCCTAGACTTGCATACAACAGCTATCTTACAAAAGCCGTAACTTCTGTTCCTTAAACAGAATATAGCGTCTCCCCACCACAGGAAGTCATCAAGTGCATTTCTCTCTCTCTCATGCACTAGCTCTCGCCGTACCGCGGTAATTGAACGGCCCTAGTCGCGTAAAAGGTCTAAGCGAGAGAGACATCACTTAAAGAGAGGCAGAACGAGATGAGCTACTGTCAGACTCCTCGGAGCGTGGCCAACATAGTCATCTCTCGCAAGCTAGCCTCATGTGCGCTGATGTGCATCTCGGAATGACAAGATCTTCCTCCCTCCGGAGTCAGTCGGTATCCGGGATGCATCAGTCTTGGATCACTACGCTCAATCAAAACCTGGTCAAGAAAAAGCTGCATAATGTGACAGAGACAATGTCTCTTTGATGCCGTCTCGTCAGCCTAGTGCCAAAAGAGACAGACGCTCGGAGTGTGATGGAATGATTGGAAAGAGAGAGAGAGACTTACTCTCAGCTCGGCTGTATTAAATATAATCCCCTCTTTGACCCGTAGGTCGCCTCTGTTTGATTAATCGGCCGTGGTTTTAATTAGCAGGGCTCGGATCGAATGAAACACGTAATGTAATGAAATAAAACTCAGGAATGGAGAGATCAGAGCCGCTGTTGATATTATCATCTCGTTTCATTTTGATTGTTTTACCTGCCATTCTATCTCTCCGCTCATTGCCCTCCATTATAAGGCAGTTGAGGCAATTTAGCCGAAATCAAGGCGGAGACAAACAGATCATAATTTTTTGCCGTTATGTAATGTCATTTAAAGGCTAATGCAATTTATAATAAACCTGATCATGTCATAAATTCGCAGATGTTTTCCAGAGGTAGTGTCTTCATTTTCAACATCCCCATGTTGTATACACACTGCCCTCTAGTGTGTCTGTGAGTAAAGACGACAGTGGTCTGGAGCTGTCGGAGAGTGACACGCATGCCAATGCATCTCTTGACGGTTTGACAGTCGGGGCCGTTTTGGACGTGCCACTCAAGGACGAAACACAGAAACCGCAAACAAGGCCGAGCGGCTCTCACAAGGCATGTTGACAGCACAATTATTTGGACGATTTTTTTGACAAACAGGGTATTGACCAGATGTTATGATGTTGTGATGTTCATAATCTCTAATGCCATTTTGACAGAGAGATGTTTTAGAGGAATAGAGATGCTGAAGTGTAGCTTTCTAATCTAATGTTACCCATTATTCAATCAATCATTCAATAATGTCGTAAATTTAAAACAAATATAAAACAATTATTGCATTTTATTTTTGAGTTTTTATTTTTGAGCTTTTATTTTGTTTTAATAAAAAACTGTAATAAATTGCTCACATGCTTATATAAGTAAATAACAGATGTAAATAACATATTTGTAAATTCTTTACATTTTTAAAAAATTCCTTATGTGTACTTTCTTCTGCCATGTCTGTACTTTTGTATTGAAATGTCGCCAGGACAAATTTTTTGTGTGTGTAAACATGCTTGGCAATAAAGATGTTTCTGATCCTGACAACAATGGTTAATGTATATATCTGGGTATGCTTTAACATTACACATTACATTTAAATAAATGCCTGATGTAAATGTGTTCTTATATGAAACATTGATATTTTCTTGAAGTCGGAAAATTAAACAAATATGTTTTGTATATACAGTAGTACCAGACTATCAGCTCCCTGTGAAGTAAATCAATCTGTTCCCTAAGACATCATTTTGTCTGGGAAAAAATAGCTGATGTTTTTCATTAAATGCCTCTAGAAGGACCAGTAAATAGTGAACAATGAGAAAACAGCAAACAATGAAACTCAAGAGATGTGAATTTTCATGTTTTTAGAAACAACAGAAAGGTCATCTGAGGATACGGTGAATCGAGACGTTCGAAACCACGCTTGCGTCACAGTATGGCACACTCTCCTCTTGTGGCTGTGAGTGTGTTCTGTGCTGAGGGCGAACGGCTCAGTATTGCCCACTATTATGTCACAGTCTGCGTAACTTCTTTTCCAAACAACAATCACAAAACAAATAAAAACAGCAGTGCAAAGACGTGTTGTTATAGTGACCGAAACAAAAAAAGCGAAATTCAAAATGACATTGTTGTTTTAAAGATAAATGAAACTTCATTTTAGAGAAGCTGGGCACATAACTGCACACTGGCTTTTTTCTTTGAGCTGGGTTAATTCATGACAGACGCTTTGTGACTCAAATTTAAGCTTTCTGTACCCCGTGTTAAGCTTCGATCTGAACAGTACAAACACAAAAGAACTCAGTATTCAACATTTCACACCTCAGTTTGAGTCTCATTAACATGGACATGATTCACATTTATACACACAGTATATGAGTTGTGTGCAAAAACGCGTTCTTAATATTTCTCTGTAAATCTGTCTATCTGGTCTTCTTGGCTTCTGTTTGCCCTTTGTTTTCTTCGAATGATTGATTTGAATTTGGGAAACGGAAGGTTGATGCATTTAGCTGCGTCTGTAAAACCAAAAGGTCACATGAGGATAGAGTGACGTGAGGTAAAAGTGGAAACTTTCGCCTCTCATTACTCGCAGTTTTTTTCCAGGATGGAAAAGACTGTATGAACCGCAGTCATTGCCCAATCAAGACATAGAACGTCCTAATCACCAAATGAAGAGATGTTATTTTTGTTATTTTTCTGTACATGGACAAGGAAAACATCAGCCGCCGCAGTGTAAATGAGATCAAGATGGATTTAGATATCTGCTTTCTGTTCGAAGCCTGCGAACCGCAAGGTTTCCGAGCCACCGAGAGCCAAGTCCAAGACACGAGGAGCAACGCTAAATGAGATTTCCTGTAGCAAAGCACTGGTTGTGGCTAAAGGCATTAAAGTAGATCAAATCTTATAAACCTCGGCTAGTAGGATTTGATGTGCATTACTGACAGTGAGAAATGGTCTGACGGAAATATAATATAGCACTTTAGGCGTGAAAGATAGCTGGGTGGTTACTAGCAACCTCCATAGTGTTTATTAGAACTCGACAGCATTTTTTGGTAATGTGGGGAGGTTGTTCTTTGGATTGGAGTTGTAAAAATATAGACATTTAATGGACAAAAGAGCCAGGGAAAGGCTTTGAATCAGTGTCGGTTGACCACAAATGACTTCCACGAAGGATATTTTGTGTATGATAAGGTCTTTTTGAGAGAATATTTGGTAAATACCTTAATGAGTTCCTTGGTTTCTGCAGAACACCAAAGAAGATATTTCAAGATTCCATTCACTTCTACGGACACAAAACCTATGCAAGTAAATTGGTACCGTCGTTGTTCGGTTGTGCCGTCTCTTTCAGCTGTGAAATACAAAGAAGGTGTTTTAAGAAAGGGTTTTGTGTCCATACGATGGAAGTCATGGAGAACAGTGTTGTTAGGTTATCGACATTCTTCAAAATATCTTCTTTTGAGTTCCTGCAGAAGAAAGAAAGTGATACAGGTTTGAAATGACGAGGGTGAATAATGGATGACAGGACTTTCGTATTTGGGTGAACTATCGCTTTAAGGAATGGGGATAGCGTCCAGCTGTTACATGTTTGAACGCTTTTTTGGATAGTTAAATTATTTTAGAATCAACAAAAATGTCCTTTATTGCACATTTCTTACCCGGCAAACGTATTGTGACTTGTGTGAATCCTTTTCACGTCACCTTTCAACAGTGCTCAGGTCAAGACTTCAAGAACATTTATGAGGTCTGTTAAATGAAAGTGAAATGAACTACAAGGTCAAGTGATTCAAAATAATTTTACATGATAAAAATGTTCTGTGAAAATGCTTGCACCTTGAACATTTTTATGATATTTAGGACAATCAGGTAATGCAAGGCACACAAGGCCGAAATGAACATTTCAGTGGTTTCTATTCATTTTGACAGGCTTGCGTATCTTTTGTCGTATTAAAGAAATAATTGAGTGTCTTCGCGTGATGTTTAATTCATGGTTCAGAAGAACTCAAGGGTAAAAAGTTGTCGAGAGAATGATGTTGTGTAAAATGAAATTCATGACTCAGACAATAAAACAGTGTCTATGATGGTTGATGTTACTTAAACTAGTCAGGGTGGCAGGAAAGCTAGCTGACAAGTCAAACCATCTTAAATGGTTCGAGAAAATAAATGATGTCATCATTTATTTACCCCGTGTATGTGACTCTTTCAGCTGTGAAACTCAAACGAAGGTATTTTGAGACGGGGTTTTTTTGTCCATTCAATGGAAGTCACTGGAGGCCAGTATTGTTTGGTTATAGACATTCTTCAAAATATCTTCTTTTGTATAACACCTTGAATGCACTCTGGATAAAAGCATCCGTCAAATGCATTAATGTAATAATATAATACGATGACACACACAAACGGAAATTAGCCTAGATGTGTGTGAGAGGCGTAAGTCTCCTATGAGGGTAAACAGAGACCCGACAGAGAGAGATTCAGCACTTCATCTTCATCGCCAATGAGGCCGTAGCTGTTAGGGGAAGTCTAGACATTCATCGTTCACCCTTCACTGAGGGGTAGCGGAGCATGAACGGAGATTCCCCATTATACCAAATGCACTGGGCAGGATCCTACAGCAGTTTCGGGAGACAGATGAAGGGGGTAACCCACATTAGGACAGCTGGCTGGTCATTTTGGGAAAGCTGGGGGTGTACAGTTGGGTTGTTACGGTTGATATCAATCTCTATATTCAGCATCTGTGTTTATAGACAGCTTAAATCCTGACCGACACGGGTTAGCATTGTGGATATCAGAAATACTGGTGACAGGTGGGCATTGGTGGATATCACACACTTCATAGTACAATCGTTGATATGAGGATGTGTAGGAGACTATGAGAACATTCCAGGCTGACCCCGAGGCGAACATGATATCGCGGAGCCAGTCCTTTCTATGATAATTCACAGTTTACACACACATCCCCTTTCTTGCCCCGTTTCCCTGACAGCAGCGAGCAAATGTGATTCACGTGTCGCACTGGAAATACACACGTTCATATGAGTCACACTTGCTCTATGAGCCGAGACATGCTGTCAAGACGCGCCTGGAAGTACAAGATAATACCACACCACCTCATCTCTATTTCCACATAGAAATCCTTGCTAGCATTGCACTTTCCAGATAAAATGAAATTCAGTCGTACTTGTTACTCCAAGGCATTGCATTTAATTTCAACGTACAATATATGGACCGGCCCCCCGTCTCGTCATTGGGTTTTTTTAAAAGCCACCTTATCAAATCCGCAAACTTTAGACTGGAATGGCTTCCGGTGGTGGCTGCATTATTAATGGTGTGTGGTTAAATTTGTCCCGTCTTCTGCTAAATCCGATGCATATGCTTGAGGTAATGACCGGCAGGAATTGCAGAGCCACCCACTGACTTTCACTTTCTCGATGTCCCTGTTGGGCCAAGGGTTAATGACATAATTTCCATTCAGTCAGACCGCTGTACTCTTCCCGGTAGTCAGGTGATGAGAGGGAAAGCGCGTGTGTGCGATTGAGCGTGCCCGTTTAACCATAAGCTGAATCAGAAAGAGCTGGCAGAGGCTCTCTGCTCCTGGATGTGTCACCAGATACAAGGAGAGTGACTCACCCGAGGAGCTGCTGGGAATTTATTCAGCAGAGAGACGAGTAAAGAGTATTTAAAGGGTACTGACCAATGATAAAGGCAGTTTAGAGAAAGATCGTGCTGCTTTAGTTTAGCAGAAGTTATAGTTTGAATAGTGAGATGTTAAAGGGAATGAGTATTCTGTCCGAAACTTCATTTCATTGGAATGTCAGATCTTTTGTACTGGACGGTTAAACATAGGTAAAATGGATGTAAAGCGCTTCTATCTATTATAAACATATAATGTATAAACGTAACAATAATATATAAATTATTAATAGTACAAATATTAAAAATTAAAGCATTGATTATTTGTGTGCTTTTATTTAATTTTAATGAAGTGTTTATTATTTCATGCCTATTTTTAATTATATTTTATTTACTCTGCCTTGATTTAATTTAATCATTTATTAATTAATTTAATTTAATCTATTATATATTAAGTCACTAAGATTTTAATAGCTAACTTTTGTCATTTAAGCATTATTTTAATGTTTTTGCATAAATCCTATTTATTTATTTAATTTTATTTACCTTCTTAACCTGATTATGAAGAAGTTGCTTTTTAGTTACTGCTGTGTTTTTGTCTGATGAAAGATGGTCATTTCAAGCCCAAATCAAAAAGAGCACCGCCATGTCTCTACCTGTAGCTATGGCCCCATCGGAAACACATTACAACACGGTTGGATTTGTAAACATTAGCAAATGAATGAGCGAACTTGAACTAAGTAAATATTACGTATGAACTGAGTAAATATATGAGTATATTGACTCATATATATATACAGATGATTTATGAACGAGGCTCAATGTGTTAAAAATGGTTCTAAATTCAAGACACCACAAATTTAACAATAAAAACTATATACATCTTTATAGTTATATTTAAATATACTGTTGATGTTTTCATCAAAAAATATTCATTGTCATGTGTTATTCAGACCCCAAAAAAACTTTTTAAGACAATCTTTTTAATGTATTTTAATGAGCTATTGGATTTTATTTAATTTACCAGTTATTCTCTAGACTTTTCCACGGACCCCCGTCACTCCCTTGCGGACCCCTGATGCACTAAAATGCTGTAAATGCTGTTATTTTAATGCAACGTGGTTATCAAACAGAAGTGTATATGAAATGACAAAATGTAAATGCATGCTCTCTCGTTGCTTTGGATAAGAACATTTACTAAATGAATAAATGTAAATATTGAGGTATTACATATTATGTGTTCACTATAAAGCCATACAATAGTTTTGTGTGCAGACCAAAATGTAATTGGTTTTCTTACACTCTAATCCCTCATCTATCATAATTTGAACATATTTATTGTGAAATTTTGCTTTTATTCTACACTGTAAAACTTTGCTGTAATTTCGCAAGCAGGTTTGCAAGGAACTTACTGTAAATTTAATGTACAATTTTGTTTTAAGCATAAATTTACCTAGTTTACATATGTTTCTTATATCTTGGGTCACTTTTCTTTTTATGTAAATGTATCGTAATTTAAAGAAGTTTTAAATATTTGAACATAAATAAAAAATTCTTATGAAGAATGTTGTTTTTTTGCAGTGTTACTGTGCTAATGCTAGTGTCTTTTTGCTCATTTTGAATCTCAAAACTCAAATTTCATTTTGATTAAAGTAATTGAAAACAGTACTAATTGGAAGGTATATTAAGTAGGAATTAAATCTACAGTAAGTTACTGGCAAACCTGCTACAAAAACTACAGCTAAGTTTTACAGTATACTTGGAACTTGGCTACCCCGGTTATGTTTTAAAGAAAAAGCAGCATTGAAATTTAAAGTTCTGCCTTTTCTGTCACATCCAAGTGATTCTCTACTAAAGGCTTTTGAACAAAATGTGTAGACTAGGATTGGCCTCTTAATGGAAATGATTCAGTTTGATAATCAGTTCAATGCCGTGGAGAGGACTCCAGATGATGGGCAAGATGCAGCAAAGCTTTTTGGGCGTATGATGATCTGTCCATATGGGAAATTGCGGTTGACGGTGTAAAGTTAGTGACTCACGGGGAGTGTCCCGGTGGGCTAAAAACGATTGTTGTAAGAGAAGCACATCCACACCCTGCCTTCTCGCTTGCCGGTCACACCCATGGACACGCTGACCGTCCCGTCACTGCTAATAACTATCATGTGCTCAGCCAAACCACTTTGAAAGACAGGGAAGGAGAAACACTTGCATGACTCAGTGTTATTCAAGATCCCTTGAAAATAGCAGTGAAAATGGAAAAGTCAGGCAGAAAGTGGCTGGCCTCTGTAATTTATGTAATTTATCGTGTTTGTTCCATTTAGGCTTTGGTTGGAGGGGTTATGTAACCACACTCAGAAACTCCTTAAGAGGTTTTCCTCAGAGGCAGCGTTGCTTAGTTTCGTTTCATTTTCATATTTCCATCTGATTAATTTTCATTTTCAATTAGAGGTACGAGAACTCTCAGTATATGAAATACGGTAGAGGGGACAAACACTCTGACTGCTCGCAAGATTAACATATCTGGTAGGCGTGTGTACTGCGCAGATTGCCTCTGCATTATTATAGTTTACTGATATTCTTATTAGTCTAGACTATATTACGCCAGTGGGGGAATGATGATTTATATAGATAATGGGATGTAGAAATTTCCAGTTGGGTAGCATGAATGCACACATTTGGAATTCAAAGAAGTAAGGAGGACAATGAGGCCTGCATTTACATAATCAATAAATGGACTGCATGAATAAGCCCCTTCTCGGCTTTTAGCCCCGGGTGACCATACAAGTAGACACACACACACACATATGCACTGGCTCTGATCATAAACCTGATGACCTGTCTCCCTCGCAAAGCAGCAAAAATGGAAGCATACAGGATCCTTATCTTAAAACGTAGACGTACATGAGTCAACTTCTTCAAATGTGAAAGCTTACTGACTCACAATTGATTTCTATTGAATCGAAACAAGAGCATAAAACATATAGCACAGACAAGTATTGGTATAGAAATCCATACAGAAGATCAGATTTTTTTAAATAGTTTACTGCAATGGATTATGGGATTTTCTTCTCCGAATGCTGTTCAAGGTGTCCAAAAGACATTATTTTAGAAGTTAGCATAAGTATCCTCACATTTTGGAACAGCGTTAGGAGACGTGACTATGATGTCCTTAAATTTTGTCTATGTAGGCAGCTCAGCAGGTTTTGGATTAGAGCCACTGGCTGAGGTCTGATGGTGGCTGGTCATGCTGTAGATATAGGATGTTGGCGAAGATTCATTTCTCAACTATAAATGGTTTGGCTCAGAGTCTGTATACTGTATTCTGCCAGTGACGGAAATAGCCTTGGAGTGAGTTACAGTAAGCAAACATTCCAAGCGTATGTCAAAGGGCATGCAGTAAGATTTGCCCGAGTTTATTAGATTTGGTTTTATTTCCTGTTTTAAGCGAGAGAAAAGTGTAAATATAGCTCTTGGAAAAATTGAAATTTGTAAAGTGTTTGAGTGGTTTGTGAAGACGTTGCTTTGTGGTTGCTGTGTTGTACTGTAGGGTGTTTTGGTCCAGATGAAAGCTGGTCACTTATAGGCTTAATCAAAAAGAGGACCGCCATGTCTCTACATGTATCTATGGCCGCATCAGAAAGACATTACAATAAGGTTGCATATGTTAACATTAATGTTCGTTAATGTGAATACAATTATTCATGTTAGTTCACGATGCATTAAAGGAATAGTTCGCCCAACAATGAAAATTCTTTCATGAATTAGTCACTCTTGTTGTTCCAAACCTGAAAAAAATTCTTTGTTTGGTTGAACACGGAGATATATATTTGGAGGAATGCATGCAACCAAACCGTTTTTGGACCTCATTGACTACCATAGTCGGAAAAATCACAATGGTAGTCAAACGTGCCAAATATAAAGTAATTTTCCCTACTATGGAGGTCAAACTCGATGGTGAGTTGATCAGGACAGACTTATATTTTTTGGGTGAACTATCCCATTAAATAATGTTAACTGATACAACTTTGATTTAAAATAATGCATAGTAAATGCTGAAGTTAAAATGAAATAAGATTAATAAATTATGTAAAAGTATAATTATTGGTTAGTTTGTGTTAAATAATGCATTTACCAATGCATTAAATAAAAATGGCTTGCATATTTAATAAAAAAACATAATTTATTTACCCTCATGTTATTCAATTTATTTATATAGCACTTTTCACAATGTGCATTGTTCCAAAGCCGCTTTACAGGAGCAAATAAGAAAAACTGAAAAACACAGAACGGTAAAACACAGCACAGTGCATGGTGTTTATAGACCAACCAAGATAATTTGAATAAATCATATCTAATAAATAAATAAATGAATGAATGCAGTCTCCCGGTGAGCAAGCCAACACTGCCCTACTGTGGCGAGGAACCCAAACTCCAATGATGAATAAATGGAGAAAAAAAAAACTTGGTAGAAACCAGGCTCAGCCGGGAGGGCCAGATCTTATCTGACGTGGTATAGCTGCACTCACTGACTCCGACCAAAACCCATCGAGCAAACGTCCACGAAAAAAAAGGGAGAGCCCACCATAATGCTGTTGAATTATCGTCTAATACGTACGCCAAATTGGGATTTTGCGTGCATATGATACGCCAGTGTTTGCTTGTACCTGGGTGGAGAGCAGCCATTTTAAAACATACATGAAGAGGAAACACTGAAATAATTAAAATAATAAGGTTAGGTTTAGGGTTTGGGTAGAGGTTATAATATGCACGGACGCTAACATTAGGTTTAGGGTTTGGGTTAGGGGTAATGAGACAAATTGCTGTTTAATATGCAAACACGCTAATTGGCGTATCATATGCACGAAAAAAAGGCGTATTTATGCACGCAAAATCGCAATTTGGCGTCCGTATTATACGGTAATGCACAGCCTGTGTTATTTATATCTTTCTGTTGTCAATTAGTGTTATTTATTTTTTATTTTTTGGAATATTTTTGCATTTGAAGTATAACACATACATGTTACATTAAGTGTTTTCTATTTTGTCATTGTGAATAATGTCTTGTGTTGTCTTATGTTTGAGATACTCATATAGACTATATGAGTATCTCATACATAAGACAAAACAAGACATTAATTACACATGACAAAATAGAAAACACATTATGTAACATGTACAGTATACAGTATATATATATATAAATACACTGTATATACCTATTATAGTTTATATGTCCAAAGATAAAAATGTATAAAATAATGTAAAATAAAATAAAATAACAATAACAATTATGTTTAGATATGTTACTAAACAAAAAGTGAAATTAACAAATAATTATAGATGTGACGTTTAACAGGAGTGTTTGTTTTTGTCAGCAGTCTGAGTTACGTTACTGTCCAAAATAAGGTACTGTATATGGCCTATTAAAATGGTGTTGGCGAATGGATTTTGTGAGAAATACCAAAAGGTAAAGTTCAGATTTGAGGTATCCTCACATCTCACTGCTGATCTTTATATTAGCAGGACATTTCTACTTCAAACGCAATGAGTTAACGTCATTGCTGAGAATTAAGTAAAGCTCAAGAACACCAAGTTTGTTCCTGAAAACAGTCAATAAATCGATTTTCCCGACTGGAGTATTTCTGCGTGATTCATATTGTTTGATAAAGACCAGGAGTCTACCTCATGCAGGAGTTAAAATGATGAATAATATTTCACTGCCGCTGTGTGAGAGGCCCGTGTGACACGACAGGGTTACATCATCGGCCGTCTGAATGCTAAACCCTCCTAATCAAGTGTAAATGATTCACTTTTCGTGATGCTATTCATCCTGATTTGAAATTCCAGAGGAATAGTTATCCTTTAAACAGGAGGTGATTCTAAATACAGCTTCATAAATGATTCCTTAAAATAGACCGCAGTTACGCAGCAGGCGAATAAGTGCTATGAGAACAATGGCTGGTTGACGGCAGCATATGTGCGCTTGAGATTTATGTAGTGATAGAGAAACTTGGCTCACTGCCTATGGATTGTCAGCTCATTGTCTATGGCCAATGATACAGCGGTTGGGAATTGGGAAGCCATTCTGTTTACGGATGGGACAATTTGCACGGAACAGATGCGCTGCCCTGCGAGAAAGTACTAAATCTATGTTTAATGTTTATCTGTAATGTCTCTGTATAGCGAATTGAAGAGGCGCTGATGCTGTACAGTTCAATTTTGGAACAGTGAATGGGAAAAAATGTAAATGAATGCAAGGACAGTACAAAGCTTAAGTGATTTAGAAGGCCGAGACATTCGTCACTGTTTCTTCTAAGAAAAAAAGGACCTATAAATCAATGATTTTTAACCAAAACAATGCTGAAAATTTTGAAAAAGTAAGCAAATACTTCACCAGAAATGGAATATTAACATCCGTGCAGAATTATTACCATGACATGAATGGGGAAATGGAAAAAAATTTAAATGTCTCCTCCAAATGTCAATGAATGAAATTGTCTATGGTATTATGCTCTTAGCAGCCCTTTATTCACGTCACATAAATTGTGGTTGGCAAAAAACAAGTTTAATGGCGCAACAAGTAATTTATGCTGGTCTGGGACATATTTTTTACATTGTTTGTGGTTTTAGTGGATAAGGTCACGTCAGGCAACATATCCATGTTGGTATCTCATTCTTCTGCTAGCAAGTGACATTTTCTAAAATCAGAGATATCAACCACTGGGCACTTAAACAGTAGTGACTAAACGTGATGTTCGAAGGAAGAATATTAAAATATATTGGCTCATAATTCAGCTCATAATAGATTAAACCATCAAATATGAGTTGTATGGTGCAAAATGGATTAAAAAAAACTAAGGTTTTAAGATATTTATTGGACTAAATTATTGACAAATAACAACAAACTACATGATACAGTATTAATGAACATGAGTTCTATAAGAATGTATATAGAAATGCATCTTAAAACATAAAAGAACAAAAGAGATCAAACAAAAATACAAAACTTCCAACTTGTTATTAATTGTCAAAGTCGGCATAAAACAAAATTTTTGTTTTGTTCCAAATCATGACGTGTATCCAAATAAAACGGCTTCCGCCATGAGAAAAAAAGTGTAGGCGTGACTTTATTTTGTCCATAGGATCATGACTGGACGATTGGAAGTTGGGCATCGCTAACACAATGAATGTAGATTTGAATCTTTTTATCGACATGATGCTGGAGAAGAGAGCCAGAAACAAGTACCCGAGGGCGCCCCCCCTCACGCCAAAACTCGTGACAGGAACTGAAGCTTTTTCGAAGGGGGTTTTCTTGTCTTTCTCAATTCCAAGAACGCAAAGAACGGACTTGTGTTCTCGAGGAAACCGGTCTTGCGAGGTCTGAATTCGATACATCCTTGATAACAAGAACACATCCGAGTACAAGACCGCTGAAGAACGCATATTTAGAAAAGCCTACGTTTTTGATCAAAATAATGAGTGCGCATAATTTAAAAAGCTATGAATGACACAAATCATTTATAACACTACAATATTCTATAAAAATAACAACATTAAACTTTGATTTCATGGTGACTTTAACTGTCTTGTGTAGTAATATTTTGAAGTCATTCTCCTTTGTAAACTTTGTACAAGTGTTACGTGTCATTTTCTTGTCAAGCGTCCCTAAATTCTTCGCAAAGTTTAACTTTAGCTTACACTCCAAAGACAAACATTCAACATGAATACAAAGTGATCTTTCAAACATGTCTTCACCAACAAATTTGGATAAACAGCAAAGACATCAATCTTCTAAAACTGGGCATCACTTTTGGCCACTGCTGTACTTTTATTTAATGGAAGAGAGCAATAAAAATATTCATATGAGCCATGAGGATGAGCAAATGATATACATTTCTGGATGATCGTTTCCTTAAACCAGGGCCCACATTCTGTCCAAACACTTTCCTTTATAAATTGGGCACGTCTTGCCGTTGCCACAGTGTCCTCTCCTCTTCTGTGTGACACGAGACACACGCAGAAAGCAAAGCATTATAATTAGATTGGAATATTGTGTGAAACACTGACTCGCCCTATCGCGCCGTATTGGCATTGACAGCTGCCAATACAATAAGCGATGTTAACATCATCTCTGAAATGGGAATATACAGCTCTGTCAGATTTCCAGGCGGGGTGAGGTCATCGAGGCCAGACGGAGAACTCGGGTGGACTCGAGAAAAATGGATCACGAAACTCATTAAAAAAAACGAAAACATGATATTCACAAGATCACCATCTGGAACATTTACAGATGACACGCAATAAACACAGACAACGTCTCCCCGGAAGATAATGTCGTTTTATTGACCGGTGACCTGCACAGGCTTGACTCCTATAGTTTAACCCCAGAGAAACAGATCAGGGGTCTAGTTTTACATAGCACATCTGTCCACATTACCGGCTCTTAAGCTCTCGGGAGCGGGGTACGGAAAGAGGGCTCAGCCGAAACTCCCAGCGGTAGGACTTGAGTGATAGCGTGATGGCTCTTTCCAGGTAATGTGTTGAGATTTTCTCTCCCAGGTGAATTACGGGGCTTAAACTGCTGTTTAAAATTCACCGGGGTGCTCGGAGGAGGACAATCAGTGCTTCTTGTGGGCTGATTATATAGAGGTGAGGTGCATTCATATTCATTTATGCGAGCCCCAGTTCTCTTCCCAGCAGTTCTCCTTTAGAGAGACGGCAGAGTCGGAAATCTCGCATCTCAAGCTGTGTATCAATGAATCGATGTGCGTAAATGACCTACATTTAACTATTAGGAGAAAAGCCCGCCGCTTTAATGTGGGCTATTCCGTGGTAAGTGTTGTAAAATCACGCCGGGGTAATTTCACATCGCGTTAATAAACGCATAAAATCGGATCCAAACAGAGATGGAGATATTACGATGACTGCCTCTAATATTAGGCCATTTTAACTGAAATTGCCATGTGAGCTTTTAAAACCCTTTTTGGTGTTAGTGTCTTTGGTTGATCACTAGGCCTACATTACAAAACTGGCTGTGGGGTATTGATATAAAAAAAGAAATTCTCTGCAATTTATGGAGAAATAATGGTTAAAAGCTGGTAAATACATAACTTCATGCAGTTGTAATTTTAAGGTTATCTTCTCATCTGTGGGTTTTATAGAGGAAAAGTAGCAGATTTAGGCTTTAATTCCACACATTTCAGAGCGGGGAATGAAAGCCACGGCTGATTAAAAAAAGAATAACAGCACCTCTGAACTCGGAGGTCCATCTTGTTCCGAATTGCAGTGAAGACAATATAACGGGTGCTTCTGAGGTCAGAAGTTAATGAAACAGCCAGTTCAGTGAAGCGTTCATTTACAAAATATACCGCAGCAATCCAAACTGGCCATTAATCATCTTAATTTAATAAACCCAAGAATAATGATGGGACATTAGTTGAGGACGTTTACTTACAGACCTCATCACATTTTCATACTTGTAGTGCAAAACAGGAAATGTCAGCTCTCGTTTGGGAAGAAGCACGTCACTATGTGAAGTACAAAGCCAGACATGAGTTTTTACATTATAATTCAGATCAGATTCAGATTTCAACCCAGACAGCTGTGTGAGCCTTTAAAGGGACAGTTCACCCCAAAACGAAAAGTCTTTTATTCACCCTCAAGTTGTTCAAAATCTGTATGCATGCCTTTGTTCTGATGAACACAGAGAAGATATTTGGACAATTGTTTGTAACTAAACCGTTCTTGGCAACCATTGACTACCATAGTAGTAGAAAGTGCCTTCTTTTGTGTTCAGAAGTTTTACATAATTAATATTGCATAAGGAAATGTATAGTCTGTTTAATATTTGACCTGTGCTTCTCTCTCCTTTATCTTAAATGTGTGCTTTCAATGTGAGTGCGTGTGTGTGTCCGTGTGTGTCCGTATGTGCATAGTGTGTGTGTGGAGCGTTTGTAAGTATGTCTGTCTTCTGTGTTTTCACCTTTTTCTTGTTTTAACAGGTATTTGACTTTAGTTGTTTTGCTTATAGTCAATAACTCATGTAAAGCTGCTTTGTAACATTGTAAATTGTAAAAAGCGAAATTTAAATAAAGTTGAGTTGAGTTGAGTGTTCAACAGAACAATTTCAAAGAATGTTAGACATCAAACAGTTCTGGGGCACTTACGACTCAATTGTTCTATCATGGTAGTCAATGGTACCCCATAACGTGTTCATCAGAACAAAGACATTTTAATAAAGAAATCTGCAACAACTCGAGGGTTAGTAAATGATTTTCATTTTTGGGGGAATTGTCTCAGATATTTCTTGTGAGAAAATGAGTCAAAAATCTCACAAAAGACCTTTGTTTTAGAAGATATCTCAGATATGATAGAAACTGTGCTCAGATTTGATATGATCTCAGTATGAACACAAACAGTTTTCATCAAATTTGGCCAAAACCAGATTATTGGACCTCTACAGTCAACATTCTTTTTACACCTCCATACCAATCGTGTCTTTAAACAATTTCTTTCTTTCTCTCTCTCATTTTTTCCTCATTTCTTTCTATTAGTGTTCACCCTAAGCAATTTTAGGAAAAAGGTTGATACTACAAAACACAAATGTGACCCTGGATCACAAAACCAGTCTTAAGTAGTGCGGTCTTAAATGCACATTTTTAGTAAAAGACAAAAATAAATTGTATGGGTCAAAATTAACGATTTTTCTTTCATGCCAAAAATCATGAGGACGTTAAGTAAAGATCATGTTCCATGAAGAGATTTACTAAATTTTCTACCTTTAATATATAAAAACTTTATTTTTGTGAGTGGACGGCCTGCCATGGTGCCCCTGATTGACAACTTCAAAGGCGATATTTCGATTTTACACGGTTGTATCTCAGCCATATATTCTCATATTCTAACAACTCATATATCAATATAAATGTTATTTATTCAACATTCAGATTATTTAAAAATCTAAATTTCAAAAAATTGTCCCAAAAGACTGGTTTTGTTGTCCATAAACGAGAACGAGAAAATCAGAAAGAAAATGAAGTAAATGAAACATATTCTGAGGACTCCGTCTTATCATGTGAGAGATCTTTTAGAAAATAAAATGTTTCCTCCTGCACTATAATATAACCCTGTAGGACTGATACACAAACTCATTATTGCTTCTTTTACATATATGGAAAAATATGTACAGTCTAGTTAAATTTCATGAACAACCAATGCTTAAACTCCACAGAAATGGCATGATTTCATTCGTAAAATGTTGAGTGATGTAGCTCTCATGGGGTTGCTCTCCTCACCACCTCGAGGAAATCCCATACTGCCCCATGGTGGCTAAAATAGGAACTATATCTGTGCATTTACAGACGTTTCTGCGTAAACATCAAGAGGTAGACCTTATCAGTGACAGACTTTGAAAAAGCAGAAAGCAATCATTTTATTAAGCTGAAGGGTTCATGACCTCTGTCCCAGAGCACAATATAAAGAACAAAGACATGAAATATCAAGCAAATGCGTCGGACAATGAAGCAAGCCATTAGATGGAGCCAACAAGACAAAACAGCCAGTGAACCCAATCAGACTCTCCATTTCAAATGCCAAGGCAGCAGTAGCCACGACCTATCACAACGTCTAACTCTTCATGACATTTTCGTCCTATTCAGTGCAATTCACTTAGATATGGAAATGCAAACCTGGTGATCTGATTTCAATAAATGTCATTCAAGATTTAAATGAGGAGAGAAGACGTCTTATGTCCTTTCCACGTCATCTCAAGGATGAGGATTCTGTGCTCCTGGAGACAGAATAGAGACAGATTGTATGGCTGACAGGAAAGGGCCGCAAATCACAGTGACATATGCCTCCGTGCTGACGTTTTGTCATTGTTGCGAAACGCCATTGCTGTTGTTAGCGAACTTCTGTTTTTAACAGTTGGTACGGTGTTATGTAACAATGTTTCTTCAGTTTATAAAAGCTTTTTGGAAAGCAATTGTTTTATAACTGGTACTGGTTACATTTTCTCACCTCTTCATTAAAGAAAAAGTTTGAGCCAAAAATATAAATAAAGTTATTTATCCTAATGTGTCTTGAAACCATTGGACTTCATGTTTTCATCTATAGATCATTTCCAAGCTTCTTTTTTCCATACAAAATGATTCGTACTCATAGAGATACAAACTTATGTTGGTGTTTTATTCAATCATTGGTGGATTAGGATAAGGCTTTCTTTAGTGTGTTAGCTTCTTATTTACAAATAAATAAATCATGGTGGTTTACAAGATTTTGAATACAGCACATGTTCACTTTCATATAAACATCGCATTTTGTTTTCTATTAAAACAATCAAAAAACATTCTATGAAGTGACATGAGGGTGAATAAATGAGTACATCATTTTAATTGAGGATGAACTATTTCCTGTTTGCCTGTAAATGAAATCTGTTTTCTTTTAGACTTTAATATAACCGAAAGCTATTCTTGAAGTTTATACTGCTGATCAGTTTTCCTCTTCAGCCTTATTTCAGTTCCTGAAAAGATTTCACTTCCTGATGAGGATTTGCTTCTGCTGATGTGTGGTGTAATGCATCCTGGCTAGAGAGACTGCGTCTCATTTTTCTTTCAGTTATCAAACTTTGCAGACCGCAAGAAGCTACAAAAACCTTCATATTCGGCTTCCATTTAAATTATAGAGATTACAACTGTTAAAGGAATGAAAAAAAAAATATTCCTGTTCTTTTTTTTCTGTGATCTTTCAATGCATACAAGAGCAATACAATCCGTTAAAAAAACTCCAAAAGAAGTCTGTAAGTTATGAAACTAAGTAATAGTTTTGTGTAAGAGACAGACTGAAATGTACTTAATCATTTTTAAATGCAATGCAAGATTTTCAATGAAAACCATTTGTTTTCCACACAATCACTTCTCCAGCTTCAGAAGACACGGAGCATAAATCATACGGATAAAATGTATATGCTGTATAATGCCAAATGCAGTTTACATCACTTTACATGAAATAATCTGTCATATACAGTACATACTGTAAATGTTAAAGATAATGTACGTTGGAGCTTAACAGGCATTGTCACTATTGGTGTATGAAGATGCATCATTAAAAATATTGAGATCCTTGAATTTTCAATCCAACATTCAGAATATGTATTTAATAAATTTGCTGAGCTATAATGAGCCTCGGTTTTTACTCACAAGCTTATTTGTAGGCCTATGTGTGCCATCCAGTTCCCGACAGTGAAGTGAACACTGTCTCCCTGTTGATATGGCGATATGCACACACAGCAATAACCTCAATGCAATATTGTATCATGCTGACATTTCTGCTGTCATTAAACATTGTTCATAGACCGTATTTATTGTCTGCATTGTAATTTGTGAAACTGTCACTACCTGAATCTGTTATAGACCGTGGTAAGCATTTCTGCAGGATTTCTTCTTCTGTCCCTTCTCCTATTCAGAAGAGACAATAGAATTAAACTGACCTATTAGCCGCAGGGTACAAAAGCAATGTCTTCAAATGATGTCATATTTGAAATATTGTCTGGAAATGTTAATCTGCACCTCGTGACCTTCAGAGGGAAAAGATGAATCTGAAATTAACTCGTTCTAATTAAAGGTTCATTTTAAATAGTTTGATCCAGAGCCATGAGCAAAAGCCAACACGTCAGGAGTATTAGAAGGCTATTTTGACTTTGGGTTAAACACTCAAATTGTAATACATTTCTTTATATCTGGAAGTATATGTGAGACTGTAAGTTACAAAACTTGAATCTCGTAGCAATCTTTCACACTTTTCTTAACCCTTTTGCTATAAAACAGCTACAAATATGTTGACTTGAGAATAATTCCAATCAGTTTATTTAATAAAGATTTCGAAACGGCTTAAAGGAATAGTCCACCGAAAAATAAAAATGCAATGAATTATAATTATAGATATTATATTTATTTAAAAAAAATGAATGGCCAAATGATAGAAATAATTGAATCTTTTTTCTTAAATTATTTCTGAAAATATATTTTGTGTTCTGCAAAAGACACAGGGTGAATAAATAACGTCAAGATTATCATTTTTGGGAGAACAATTGCTTTAATTTTTGTGTATATTTTATTTACTGCAATATTTTAGTGAAACAGTTACACAAATTAGAGTGCAATGAATAAAGGACAATAATGCCATTAGATGATCCGTTTAGGTTAATTAGGTTACTTACCACACGTGTTAATAAATATGAACATTTGTAGGTTGTTAAACAAGTGTGATTTTTTTGTATGCCCTGTTTGGATATTAGGGATGAAGACAGTGTGGAACCACTGCTCAACAGCGCCTCCTGTTTGGTGGAACAGCGTTACTGCAAGACAGACTGAATGAAACTTTAAACTACTGCTTAAAGCCTTTACTTAGATTAAAAATTTCATCTTTGAGTCACACGTTATTAGGCTCACGCTCACTCTGCCCAAATCTGACATGAAAAAGGTGACAAACACATATAGGGCTGTGTATTAAAAGTACAAACCTACAGACAATTATGGAAATTTGTTTGAATTGATTTATGCATGTGACAATGTCAATTCCTAAAATAAGCATATCCACATCAACAAATTATCTGTCATTTTCAAAGTTTAAACTTCACACTTTGAGATCTAGTAATGAGGAGGAGCTCTGAATGACTACCACTTTCAATCCAATATGACATTACAATTAAATGTGAGGAAATCGTTATAATATTTAAAACAAAAAAACAGACCAGTACACTGAATAACTTCATAAACAATACTGTAAAACACTAGAAACTTTGTGCCGCATCAGAGGTATGTTAATGTCACTCAAACAAATAAATGAATTAAAGTGAAAGTTAAAGGAGGAGCAATAGATGTGGGCAGTGATGTGATGCTGGGAACACCCCCACACCCACTTACTCCTGAAGATTTAATAAAAATCTGTAGGATTTAACAATCACTATTCATCAATCATGATTATATAAATCAAACATTATAGCGTATAATACATACTATATATATATGTACTGTAGATACAGGCAATCAAATTGTTCAACTTGAACAGGAATGGAAATTATTATTTTTTATATTGCAGTAATGTCTCAGTAATATAATTCTCTCAGGTGTGAGTTTATTCTCATAGCTGAATCCAGAACAGCACGACTTTCATCTTTGATGTCACAGAACCTCAAGCTGTGAAGAATAACACCACACTCTTAAGTACACAAACTTTACTGATCATTTCATACATATTCATACTGTTTATTTGATGCTTGTTTATTTATTTGCTAAGCAGTTGTGTACAAGATACATAAAACTTGCACAGCTGGAAAAATAGTTTAAAAGTGTTAAATACTGACACTAATAAACTGAAAATTTATTTGACACTGAGACAAACTTACTCCAGTTTCTCCAGTTTACACTGAGGACTCTCCAGAAAAGTAGATATTAGCTTCACTCCTGAATACATCAGATAGTTATCAGACAGATCCAGATGTCTTAGATGTGAAGGGTTTGAACTCAGAGCTGAAGACAGAGCAACACAACCTTTATCTGTGATATTACACTTCTTCAACCTGTAGAGAGCATAGACACACAAAGATCAAATCTACAGTGAGTTGAATGTGTTTCTCTTATTGTGATATTTAGTGTTTATGTACATTTTATTTTCATTGACATGTGTTTGATTTTTCCTGGAACACATTAGTAAAAATTTAAAGTAAATTAACTAGTCTCTATTTTTATATTAACAGTAATATAATGGGATTCCTTCTATCAGACATCACAACATATTCTGTTATATGTGTCTCATTCGAACTGATTTTGAATGTTTATGCATAAAATTACATTTCTGTTATAAAAAAAAACTAATACTAATCACTGAGATTTAAATAATACACTATAAATTCATTACAAGTGTTATGATCTCTAGAGTCTCACAATAATCTTAATGTGATTTCTGCCCGAGCATCGGATCATAATCTTACTCCAGTTTCTCCAGTTTACAGTGAGGATTCTCCAGGACATTTGAGATCAGCTTCACTCCTGAATTTCCTGGAGAGTTATCAGACAGATTCAGTTCTCTCAGGTGCGATGGGTTTGATTTTAGAGCTGAAGTCAGAGCAGCACAGCCTCCATCTGTGATAGAACAACGCTCCAACCTGTAAAGAACAGAGACAAACAATTGAGTCTGTCAGTTCAGACAAACAGATGCGATGAATGATGAACTGAATCTGACATGAAGATGATCACAATCATGATAAGTGTAAGACAGCAGGTCATGAGAAATTCAAAGTCTTTAAATGTGGACATCATCTGTACTGTATTCAGGTGATCAGTCTCTATCTCCCTTACGACAAACTGCTTAGAAAGCTGCCTCTCATAAGCCGGACCCCCTTAACTGAACCCTCCTTATGACTTCTGATCCCTTTTCAGTTTGTACAAAATCACCATAGAACCTTTCTCTCACTTAATGCACGGAAAGCTGCAGGGCCTGACAGCATCCATGGATGCATCCTCAGGACATGTGCTGGTGAGCTTGCATGGGTTTTGACAGACTTATCAAACCTGTTCCTAGGCTGAGCAATTGTGCCCATCTGCTTTAAGACTACTTCTATCGTGCCACTACCAAAAAACTCCCCCACAAAATAGTGCAATGATTACCGCCCAGTAGCACTTGCCTCGATCATCACTACTTGCTTTGAGCGGCTGGTCCTGGCACACCTCAAAACCAGTCCCACCCTGGACCCTCACCAATTTGCTTACCCCAAGAACAGGTGGACAATTTCCATAGCGCTGCACTTTGTCCTCTCTCATTTGGACTATAAAGACATTTTTGGCCAGAATGTTGTTCCTTGATATTAGTTAGAGACTAGGGTGTTAGTGTTTCCCTCTGCAGCTGGCTATTGGATTTTGTGACTAACACAACCCAGTTCATTTGGACCATCACTGCTCATACTTCACCCTCATTCTTACTGGTGTACCACATGGCTGAATGCTGAGTCCTTTTCTCTTTTCCCTTTTTAATTACGTCTGCCAACCTGTACATGGCTCTATACCATTGTCAAGTTTTCAGATGACACCAAGGTGATCAGACTCGTCAAGAACAAGGAATCAGCCTACGGGGAGGAGGACAATCGTCGTGCTGCTGGTGAACTGATAAAAACCTGCTGCTCAATACTAAAAAAAACACCAAAGAACTCATGGAAGACGTGAGAAAGGAGTTAAATACGAAATTAAGTTATTTTAAAAGATAATAGTTTTGTTATTGTTAATGGACAATAAAATGATCAACTTCATTTAAATTTTATAAATGTTGTAAGAACGTTTTTCATCAGTAGTTTACATTAGTTAACACACTATTAACAAATAGAACCCTAATGTAAAGTGCTGCCTGCTTTTTTTGGTTTTATTCATTTCTTTGCCTTTTTGTAGTTGTATTATCGATTAGTCAATAGTTGAAGGAAGAACAAATAGAATATTTTATTTAAGCTTACATCAGTTTCTCCAGTTTACATTGAGGATTCTCCAGTAGAGTAGAGATGATTTTCAGTCCTGAATCTGTCAGATTATTATCAGACAGATTCAGATGTGTCAGGTGTGAGGGGTTTGATCTCAACGCTGAAACCAGAGCATCACAACCTACAGCTGTGATAGAACATCCACATAATCTGTGAAGAACAGAGACAAACACTTCAGTCACATACTATATATCAGCTTGGTCAAATATACCAATGTAAACATCATCTGAAATATAACAGCATTTATGAGGCAAAAAGGAAAATTCCAAGATATGTTAGATATTCCTCTATACCAACCACCTTAATCTAATAACAGATTTATTTGAGCACTGTGAGTCCAAATATTTCCTAATTAATAACATTTATTTGAACATATTTACTAAGAATTAAACCATATTGCATTTTTATCATAAATGTGTGTCTTTTGGTTGTAGGTTTGCATTAGTTACAAATTAGCTAATATTTCAAATGATAACAGTTTACACATGCAGTATTAACCAGCCGGTTGTTAGCGCAAAATAACCCCCTTCAGTGTCATACAAGATCCTCCTCTTCGTCTCGGGGTAGTGATCACCCTTTCTGGGTTTATTCTGCAATAGCAACCAGCTTTTTATCATCCCCTTCATGGTGAAAGAATGCTTGAAAAGGGTTTTGAAAGATTTACACAATCTGACCTGAGGGACGTCAGTTTACAGTGAGGATTCTCCAGTACGGTAGACATCAGCTTCACTCCTGAATCTTTCAGATTATTATAAGACAGATTCAGATCTGTCAGATGTGAGGGGGTTGATCTCAGCGCTGAAGCCAGAGCAACACAACCTTCAGCTGTGATAGAACACCAACTTAACCTTTAATGAAAGGCAGTAAATGAAAACATAGTTGAAGAACATACAGTCTTCCAAACAAAACGGTTGATAACACACTTCAAACTGTGATGTGAGATCTTTACACTTATCTGCCTATAATTCACACATCGGATATACTGAATAAGTCACATCAAATCTATGAACTAATTCAAAGAACTGCTATTGACGACACCTGCTGTTTTACATCCACATCACAGAAACAAGACCCTTGATACTCTTCAGTTCGACTAATTTGCTTCAAGGTCCAGTGTGTAATTTTTTAGAGGATCTATTGACAGAAATGCAATAGAATATACGTAACTATATCCTTACATAATGAAGCATTGTGTTTTGATTCACAATGAGTCATTTCTATCTACATACACCGTGGGTCCCCTTGCATGGAATTCACCATGTTGTTTCTATAATAGCTCTAAACGGACAAACTGCTCTACAGAGCGCATTTCCTAAATATGTTATCTCATTCAGCATATAAGCGAAAAAGCGACGACATCTTCCCCTGTGTCAGCCACCATAGTGCTTTGAAATGGAGGGGGAGAGGAGAATGATCCATTGGTTGCGATTTACAACCTCACCACTAGATGCCGCAAACTTTCATCCACTGGACCTTTAAACAGCGAATTATCCAAATAAAATCATAATAATTCAAGTAATTGTTCAAGTGATTGTTGTAAGCTTTACTCACTCAAGCTTTTTGGATTCTTTTATCACAGGCTGCAGTCTCACAAGAACCTCATCTGCTGTATTTTGTCCTCTAACAAATGTACTTAGATCAAATTCTTCCAAATGCTGCTCAGACATCAGCAACACAAAACCCAAAGCTGACCACTGTGAAGAAGAGAGTTTGGACTGCGCCACCGATCTAGATGTCATGTAATGTTGAATCTCCTGAAGCAGTGAATCATCATTCAGTTCACTTAGACAGTGAAACAGATTGATGGATTTGTCTGGAGACAGATTCCTCTTGATCTTGTGTTTGATGTAGTCAACGGTTTCCTCTTTCTTGTACGAGCATCTTCTCATCTTTGTCAGTAGATCCCGTAAGAGATTCTGGTTGGACTCCAGTGAGAGACCCAGAAGAAAACGCAGGAACAGGTCCAGATGTCCATCCCTGCTCTGTAAAGCTTTATCTACAGCTCTCTGATGCAGCTCAGATAGGAAAATCTCTTTTTTTATCCTATCCAAAATCTTAGAAAAAAATCCAGGTTTAAACACATTTCTGTTGTTGTTTGTGAACGAGAGGTGAGCATAAAGAGCTGCGAGATGTTCCTGAATGCTCAGATGAACAAAGCAGTAAACCTTCCCCCGATACAAGCCAAACTCCTCTCTGAAGATCTGAGTGCACAATCCTGAGTACACCGATGCTTCTGCTACATCAATGCCACACACTCTCAAGTCTTCATCGTAGAAGATCACATTGCCTTTCACAAGCTGCTCAAAAGCCAGTTTGCCAAGTTTTAAGATCATTTCTCTATCATTCTTCTCATAGTCCTTCTGATGTTTGATGTTTGTCTGAATGATCAGGAAGTGTGTGTACATTTGAGTGAGAGTCTTGGGGATCTCTCCATCACTCTCTGCTTCACCCAACATTCTCTCTAGAACGGTGGCTGAAATCCAGCAGAACACTGGGATGTGACACATGATGTAGAGGCTCCTGGATGACTTCAGGTGTGAGATGATTCGGTTGACCAGACTCTCATCACTGATCCTCTTGCTGAAGTAATCCTCCTTCTGTTTGTCAGTGAAGCCTCGTACCTCCGTGACTCGATCAACACACTCAGAGGGGATGAGATCAGCTACTGCCGGTCTGGAGGTGGTCCAGATGAGAGCAGCGGGAAGCAGATTCCCCGCCATGAGGTTATTCAGCATCACGTCTACCGAAGCCGATTCATTTACATCCGACAAACTCTGATTGTTGGGGAAGTTTAGATGTAGTCGACACTCGTCCAAACCATCAAAGATGAACAACACTTTATATTCACCCCTGGAGATTTCTATTTCTTTCATCTCAGGGAAGAAAAGATGAAGAAGGTCTAAAAGACTGAGTGTTTTGTTTTTCATCAGATTCAGTTCTCTGAACGGAAGTGGAAATATGAGGTGGATGTCCTGATTCTCTTTCCCTTCAGCCCAGTCCAGAATGAACTTCTGCACAGAGACTGTTTTTCCAATCCCAGCGACTCCTTTAGTCAGCACATGTCTGATGGGTTTGTCTTGTGCGGGTAAAGGTTTAAAGATGTCACTGCATTTGATTGGTTTGTCCTCTGTTGCTGCTCTCCTGGATTGTGTCTCAATCTGCATCACCTCATGTTCATTACTGATCTCTCCACTTTCACTCTCTGTGATGTAGAGGTCTGTGTAGATCTCATTTAGCAGTGTTGGGTTTCTCTTTTGTGATGTTCCTTCACACAAACACTCAAACTTCTGCTTCAGATTTGATCTGAATATGTTGAGGACTTCAGTAAGTTTAGACTTAGGGCTGTAATATAATAATGCCAAATATTTACATAAATTGCAGAAGTAAATTCAAAAATAATGGTACAATATAGTAGGTTGTTGGTTGGTTATCATAGGGGAAGCACTTTAAGTGCTACATAGAACCATATCTTGGTGCTTCAGGGGTTCTTCAGCGGTTCTTCAGCGGTTCTTTGGGATGACTGAGCTGCTCCATTAAAACGCTGAAGAATCATACAGGGGTTTAATGGGTTCTTTATACAGAAGCGATGCTACATAGCACTTCAGTCATCCCAAAGAACCCTGGAAGAACCACTAAAGAACCACAGAAGCAGAAAGATATGGTTCTATATAGCACTTAATGTGGTTTCCCTATGATTATGGGCCAAGAACCACTTTTAGTGTTACATAGCATCATTTTTAGAGTGTATTTTTGTTGCGTCTTAAAATATTGGACATCAACAGGTTTAATGAATGTGTGTTCTTACAGTATGTGTTTGAGTATTGTGTGTAGCATCTAACAAAGCAAATCAAATCCTACAATTAACCTGAATCCAGCACACATGTCTTCATTAAAGTCTTGTGATTTAAGTTCCAACTTCCTACAGACGGGTTCTGTTAAGACTGGTCTGCGGGTCAAATAATAAAAAAATCAACAGAAAATCAACTTTTTGCCAATATATTCTATCTTAGAATCACGGTATGTATACATAAGTGAATGTACATATAACCAATGCTTCAGGTTGTGTTTATATATGTTGTGTGCAATATAGTATCTTCATACTGAGTAAAAAGTCACACTACAATGATACTTTATATACATGTTTACCTGAACGCAGGGCTTGTCCTAAATTTGAGTGTCACATCTATAGACTGGTCACTCTTCATAGACACACAGCTGATGTCAGGTGAGACTGATCTCTTCTGATGAACTGAACTATAACATAACAGATTACAGTTAATCCTGTAGTGAATCACTGTTTTTGAAGGAATGTGTCTGTGATCGAACAGATTAGGTGTTTTAAATATTTGTATGAGAAACACTGTTTTAAAAATAACAAATAATAATGTACATAAGAATTTCTTAAATATCTATAAAACTACAATTTCAAAACAAAAATGCTAAATTACAATAATTTGTTTTAGAGTTTTATTTCATATACCTGAGAGCAGTGCTTTTATCTCCATGACTAAATTTGATTGGCACATCTATAGACTCGTCACTCTTCATAGACACACAGCTGATGTCAGTTGAGTCTGATCTCTTCTGATGAACTAAACTATAAAACACAATAGATGTAATACTTTAGTTACAGTTATTATTGCTATTTTTTTCTATTTTAAAGGATTCATTATTAACACTTAAAGTGGACCAAATTGAAAGCAAAGACTTGACAAGGAAACTGTTAATTAAATTAACTTAATAAAGTGTTATTTTATTAGAAAGTACCTGCATCCTGTACAGAAATCTCCATCTGGGGATGTTTGTGTTTCGTTCATGATGGAGCTGCAAAAGAGGTGAATCCGATCTCCACAAGAGACACTGAATCAATATGACATTCAGACTTTCAGAAAGTGAATAATTCAGAATAATAATTCCTAAATGTGTAAGAAACGACTGTTTCACAGCTCAACTTCCTAGCTTACATTGACACAATACTAACATGCAAAGTGTGTTTCTTTCTAAGAAGAACACACAACAACCAAGACACACATGAAGAGATCAGATGCAAAAGCCTCTAGGTGCCGTACTGACAATTTATTTACAAAAATATTATTTTTTTCAGGCTCTGGTGTATATATTAAAAGTTATTTCACCATGGCAAAGAGGACGTATTCATAACCATAAAATTGAAATCACTCATCAATAACATATTCGTTCTGAAATTATACCATATAGACATGTTTTATTTTCAATCATCTGAACAAATATGGAAAAAAGAAACGGTCTTTTAGAGAAAGAATGAGGAAGTAAAAAGCGTCTCGCGACTCCTGAACACTCACATCATCCAACGTTTACACCTAATAAATACACGGAAATACCTCTATATGCTTTTATAAAGACTTATAATAAACGTTTGATACTCCACATAGCGAACATTATATATCGACTTCACCTGTTTAAAATGTCAGAAGATAAACACTTAACATTTTCTTTCAGTTTCCCTTCAGTCACAGTCACATGAACTGTGTAAATTATGATTTATTCTCGACTCTCGGAATAACCGGAAATGTGAGTTTCGGAGGTAAAAATTGTACATGAAGGCCCTCTGATGTCGCGTTTCCGACTGGGAAGTTGGGAAATAATTTTGAAAAGATTGAATAGGTTTTTCCGCAGCAGCTTCATTGTCATGGTGTAAAAATAGTACACATTTAGGCTACATAAAACTATATATAACTATACAGGATGTAGACCTACGGTTGAAAACTATTTTTAAGGATACCATATAACATTTCTCATTAACCTGGTGTCCTCCATTCTTTCCGACAACAAGCGCCTGAACAAAACCCACTCGGAATCATGACATCAGAAGTGGGAATTATCAAATTTCCGAGAGCACGTGAAGGCAGCATTACTTGCTCAATGTTTGAACCAATCAGAAGCAGCACAGTCAAAACAGGGCTTCGACTTCCGGTCTGTATTCATTTATTTGAGATGAAAGATCAATTTATATCACCATCATCATTAACAATCTGTAATGTATAGAATGCTTCAACATTGCCGATGTTAATAATAGTTAACAGGCTCATTTATAATTTGCGAATTAAAAATGTATTAGTTCATACACCTGACCTCATTTATCTCATGTTATTTGTAAACTAAAGTATAATATATGTTCTAATCAATATTTGTCATATCTGCTCAGACTGGTTTAATATCAAAACCTTTCATTTATTTTGACTGTTTTAGGTTAAAATGTCTGTTTCTGCATTATGACCGGATGATGGCGATATTCGCTTTTTTAAATAAAGATCAAAATAACCTTTCAGGATTTGTTACCAGTCATGTCGTGAATAGATATTTTAGTATGTGAGTTATGTGTGTAATAAACCAAATATATCAAATGCATGTGAGGGGCAATGTTTATTATTCTGCTTTAATATTAAAAATGCATGTGGACATCATACATGATTTTCCTCACTGTAATTTATATCAGATCACAGGTGAAAACCTCATTCAAGCACAAGATCAGTTATATTGGTTGTATCAGACAATTTATTTTTCTCATTTTATAAATAAAATACAATAGACTAGTAAAAGCATACACATGCATGTTATCTTGTTCATAATGGCTATAATGTCAGTTGATAATGATGTCTGCAAGAATGCAACAAATGGTGATGTAGACATAATGTTAATTGTAATATAAAGAGGGGTTCATTGAACATATGTTACTTTGTCTACTCTTCAAATATACTTGTAATGTGTTTATTTATGAAATATTGCTACAGTAAAAAATCCAAAAGGTGACACTTAAAATTAGAGATCTGTACAAATAATTTTGTTAGTATGTGTCAAATACTGCACAGATGGCCAGAAGAGGTCTTGAAAGATAGATCCAATTGCTAAACATACCACCACCATTTATTCTCAACTACAGTTCATATAAAAGCATCTTAAATCTTTTCTGCCTGAGCGGTCTAAAAGCAATTTCAGCTTTCAGTTTTTAGATTCAGAATTTTAATAAGATTCCATCTAAACACAACATTATGGTGGTTTCAAAGAAAAATCAATAAATCTGACAGCATGATCAAACACATAGAAGAAGGGGTGGGCTTTGACAACATCACCAACACAGAACACACTCACATAAACACACACTCACACACACACCTGTTTGTACAGCTATCTTTATTAGGACATACATTGATGCAATTCATTCTTTAGCCCCTTACTCTAACCCTAAACATCAGAACTGAGTACCCGACCCTAACCCTAAACCTAACCTAAACCTAATTATAACCTAAACCCTAAAACCAGGTCTTGACCCTAAAACAGCCCTTTAAAGCCGTCTCAGAAAGTGAGGACCAGCCAAAATGTCCTCACTTTACTCTCTTTGTCTTCACTCTGCTGGTCTAAAACTCAAACTGGTCCTCATAAAGATTGATGTACAAGTACAAACACACACACTACTGTAAATTTTTAATGCTTACATTGGGGAGAGCTGCACCTTTTAACCAAACCACTGTTTCTTTACAGTTCAGAATTATATTACATAACTTTGCACAATCAACATAAGGGGTTTTAAAATCATTTTTTATCAAATTTAGCCATTTTTTGGTCGTTGTTATTTCATGTTTTAAAATGTCCTCCCCCTAACATCCCCCCTCCTCCCACATTGTATGTCAATACGGATTCCCCCAGTCTTTTAAACAAAAACATAATATTTTATATTGAACAGATCAACAGAGGAATTTAAGAAGTAAATAAGGGCAGAAACATAAATAAATAAAATACATTTTCACAAAAAAATCATAACTAATTTGCCTCTAATTATTCTCTACATAGTAGGGGAGTTATGGGTGAGTGTGTACACAATGTGAATGAACTTCATGAAACATCTTCAAGAGCAAATCCATGTTCTACCACGAGATGGCAATCATGCGATATATTAGCCGAGTCTTTAGTAATAAGATGTATGTGGATGAAAATAGATGGTACTTAGGAAAAGTTTTGCTTTGCGAAATGAATTAAAACTGAAGGGCTTTCAATACACTAAAAGAAGCATTACCTTTTTGGATTTCAAGGAAATGTCAATCTGCACCTCATGACCTTCAGTGTTGATAAGGGATATGCTACTTGACCTTTACTGGGGCTGTGTGTGGGTATGACAAAAGACAAAGTTAAACCGTTGATAATGTGCTGAACTAGCCTTTAGAAATGTGTTCAGTCTGGCAACGCTGTGTCACTTACGTTAATGTCTTATTTCAAAATCTACTATTAACACCTCAACTTTGTTGATAGAGAGATATCTTATTCACATATTTCAACAACTCTGTCATTATAATTGTTTTATGTATTTTTTTCTCAATTTAGATCATCTGTATATTTATAGAGCCATCAGATGTCATCTAATTCCTACTTTTAAACTAAAGGCAGTTATTGAAACGTCTCATATCATGACAAACACATGCTGTCAATGGCATTAAATCAAAGTAGGCTGTGAAAACATAAACAAAGCAGTGTCCATTTTAAACTTTCATTAGAGACACATTTTGTACAGTTCTTATGTAAAGCCTCTTTGTTGTAGCTGATAAATGCAATTAAACCTGGAATCTTAAATACATTTTGCTTAGGTCCAGGTGGTTTGGAGAGATATCATGGGTGTAAGTAATATTCAATACATTTTGTTGATCATCAAGTGTACTGCATGCACATACTGAAATGCATCCTTAAAGAGTTGTTAAGTAGGACGACCACTGTCAAATAATAGTTGACTAACACCATGATGTTATGTATATGTGCATTATATCTAACATTAAACAATAATTATTTCATATGTAAATACAAACACAAAATGAAGCATGTGTCACATATTTTATTTTTCTTAAATTCAATTGTGTTTATAATAATACTACATGATGTGATGTGACTGTTACACATTTTCTATAATAAAACCATGGTTAAAGGCAATGGATGTTCACAAACAAGACATGAAAACAACCTTTGCTCCAGAATATAATAAAGATGGAAAAGTAAGAGAAAAGTGAGGAATTAACAATCCAGATCACATTTAGTAGGTGGAACAATATGATATACATTTGACATATTTATCTATGTTGCTGAGAATCTTTAATGCAGTGTGTATGCTTCGACGGATATGGTTTACTGTTCTTTTAAATTTATTTTGCAATGATAAATCTATTTAATTTTTACTAATTGACGTACATAAGAGTCAAATTAGACCTTGAATGTTGTCTATTCTATAGCCATTTGTATTTATAATAAAATGTTAGTAAAAATGTTTTGACATTAAATCTGTTTGGCTATCGGTACCATTTCCCCTTCCGAAATACCGTCACACTACAGTATAGTGAACTAGATATCGTGTATTGAATCGTGAGCAATGGAGCTACACCCCATTGCAGTCTTTAGTGCTGTAGACACTCAAATGCATCTTTCTGTGTGACGTCAGGCGCTGAACCGGAAGCTGTTCCGTCCTAGTCGCGTCTGTATGTGTATGCGTGTGTCGCTTGATTGTGGGCTCGGCGATACACTGACAGCTGAATGATACAATGTAACGGCGACGCGCGGAAATGGAATAATCTCTTGATGCACACACACACACACATGTGAACAACACACAGAGGCGTTGTTATTCAGCGTGTGTTGTTTTGATGAGGGGACGGAAAGTCGTTATACAAACAGCGCCGATCGGTGATTTAAATGCATTTAATTTCAATGGCTTTACGTGAGCATTTTAATCCGCTCGGCATACTGCAATGATCTAATAGCGGATCGCGACTCCAGTGTTTGATCCCATCATCCGCGGCTGTTACGCCCCATCATCTGTCGGGTGGGCTCCATCGATCAGAGGGCGGATATTTATCAGCGTTGATATCTCCAGACACCAGGAAACATGGGGAACAGCACTTCGTGCTGCGTGTCGTCCAGCCCGAAGATCCGGAGGAACGCGCACTCGAGGCTGGAGCCGTACCGGCCCGAACCGGAGCTCAGTCGAGAGGACACGGGCTGCAACCTCCAGCACATCAGCGACAGAGAGAACATAGACGGTGGGTGTGTTGCTCCGGCGTCAGTGCGCACGCTGGGAATGCGAGCTGATCTATTGATTTATTTCTGTTCAGTGTTTGCAGTATAAAGGGTCAGGGTAGTAGAGAACCAAAATGTGCCAAAACAGCATAGCGTTGTTATCATTATTGGATGCGGTGCAGTGCCATAAACACTCTAATTATACCTTAAACCAATGCTAATACTGTTGTCTTTGGTAGCATGTAAATGCTATACATATATAATGAATATTGCAATCGTTCGGTTGCCTACAATGGTGTTTTAGTCACAGTACAAACACTGTAACATGATGTCACCTTTACGTGTAAAGCAATGGGACATTAACTAGGCCTATAAACATATCGCAAACAAGTGCGCTACAATGTTTAGATGCCAATAATCTTTGTCTAAATTGCTGGATTTTCTATGTTATTGGTACAATGATAAACTCTGAAAACATAATTGAATAAGTCTTATACACATCCTCTGTTCGTTTACAATGTTTCAAGAAGTTACGTTGCAGATGGATATATTGGGGACAACCCCTATTACAAAAAGTACCATATATATTGCTACACAACCCTGTTTCTTGGTCATGTTTTATGACAGAAACATAATAGTTTTTTTTGCTGACCACAGACATGACTATGGTACATTCATTTTATTAGTATAATACACGTCACATACCATCTACCTGTGCCATCACAATGAACTTTTTGGAAACACAACAGTGAATGCATATATACCATCTTAGATGTGCAGATAATGGAGCTTACATGCTGGACATCTGCTGTAGTGGAGATTGGATCCAGATATGTTCTAATGAACATCTGAAAGGAGAGAGAGGGGCTGATGGAGGTGTCATGAGACTGCAGGCAGACATACTCTTGGCCTCCGACATAGAAGCTATCTGTGTGTGGCCTGGGAATGTGCATAGCCTGAGAGTCTGGAAGGAAGTGATGAAAATGCTGTTGTTACCTGAAATACACATCATGACTGACACCTTTAATTATGGTTATGGAAACATAGATATACTTATTGTGTCATTATGGTGTTATAGTTAAGTTTTTCTCTCAGGAGAGGAGAGGGTTTTTGTTGGGTGAAGATACTCTCTTGAGCGCGAGGTGGTTCTGTGCCAGTCTCCAGAGATGGGTTAGGAACTGTACTGTGATTAACACAGCCCATTGTGATTCACACAGCTACTGTGTGAATCACATCCCAGAGAATATTGTCAGTTCTAGTTGCTCATTGTTAAAAGCTGCCTAATGCATCAACCTTAATGTGTTTAATGGGGTCATATGGCGCAAATATGTGTTTTTCTGTGTCTTTGGTGTGTTTTAAGTTGCCCATGCATGTATTAGACACGTACAATTGCAAAAATGAAAGTGTCGGAACAAAAGATACTTTCTATCTAAAAGCGAATGCTCACCCGGACCTGCCTCAAACGCCTCTTATAACCACATCCGCGTCAGTTCGGGGTATGATTTGACCAAGACCGCCCGCCCATATGTATACGCAAGTAAGGTGGATGTACATGTCAGTACAGATGCGTTGGAACCTGATGTTCCAAATATGGTAAGTGGCGTTACATTTTCGTCACACGCTCGCAGTATTCGACCAATCACTATGCACTGGTTAACTGGCCAATCATAGCACACCTCGCTTTTCAGAGCGATGAGCTTTGTAAAATATCTGCGCGTATCAAAGAGGAGATACAAACATGCACGGTATGTGGAAAATACAGCGTATTTGAACCTTAAATCAAGTATGCACATTGCATTACATCTAAACCGATAATAATCGTTCTTAAGCCATGTCATAGGACCCCTTAATTAATGATATCTTTATATGGAGTGTATTGAATTTACTTTTAATGTCTTATGACAATAATGTTTCTGCTTTACTTAGCATCTTCTTAAAGAGTCTTTATACTTGAGCTGGTTAAAGACCTAGTTTCGCATAGCTCACAGGCCTGTCACCGATCACCCGATGCACATTGTACACAAAACCGTAAAGGGGTTCTCTGATATCTCCCATTCAAATTTAAACAATATATTACACAACAATTTCCATTTTTTCCAGCAAATACATTCTTTGGAAATCAAACGCCCCTACTGAGGCAAAATGCACTTTTGAGATTAGTTTATGGTTTTCAGCTTTCCACAGGATGTCACCAGACCACGTTCATCTGATCTCAATCATTTCTTCTCTGTGGAGGCACCAAGAGCGGAGTGTGACTGTGGCATGATTGTGAACGCAGTACAGTAGATCGTTTGTTAGTAAGGGTGTGTGCGTGCATGCGCGTTGCTTCAGGCTTGTGTTCATAACTGTGACTCCCCCATACAAATGTGTGACTTGTGTGAAGTCAGGCATCAGGTCTGCTGACTGTGGACCCTAAAACATCCAGCTTGAAAACCTCATATTTCACTTTACCAAATCTGTCTTATAGGTTTGGCTCCTTTTAGCCCATTGACCTCGGCATCCTCCTTATCTTGTCAGTGTCGCTATATGCTTGGAGTCCTTTTTCTTTAGTGCATTTTGAAGTTCTCTTTCTGTTGGTTTATCTAGAGTTGTTCTCCTTCTGTAAGCATTTCTTTACTGATGGACTCTCCTACTGTCAGTGTTTCCATAATCTCAGATTTTCCTCTCTTAGTATCTTCATACTTCCTCTGTTGCATACTGCTACTTCTCATTGGTATACGATTTGTTCTAAATGTTTTTTTTTTTTTTTAGAAATAGTCCCACATCACAGTTGAAATGAGTATACTGTACTTAATGAATTAACTAACTATATATGAATGACCTGGATAGTTTGCAGTTTCATGCACACTAACTGAACTAAATGGAATAGAATTTAACCACAATGTCATCACAACGTTAAAGTAAAGTCACATGGACCAAATGAAGACTAACTGGCGACATTGTCAGAACGTCCTGGGTTTGCTGGGTCTACACTAAAGTAAAATTAAATAGTACAAAGTTGAATTGTGCTGCTTGTGATTTAAACAATCACAATGTGCATTTAGGAATCAACTTTTACGAGTCACTTCCATAACATTACATGTTAGTGCTTGCATACTAGTTCCCTACAAACTAAGTGCATGGTTGCAAGTAGGCGAAACGGGCGCTCCATTCATTATTCAAACTCAACATTAGCATAAGCCCACTTCCTGGCACCACGTATAGCAAAAACAACATATTTGTTAAAAAGATTACAACAAAAATGTAAAACGTAAAATGGGTACTGAAAATGAATACCTATCAGCAGTGATTTCCCAGCATATCTCTTATTTGCAGATTCATTTCAAAATCCCCTCATGTGACACGAGGAAACTGAAAACAAGACAAATTTTAGCCACAATATGGAGGCCTTACATACTCTCTGACAGGAATGATAAAGACGATTGTGTTAATTCCTGCTTTCGCAACAGAGTTCAGATCTGGTGATTAGATATTTAAATCCACCTAGATAAGCACAGCTTGGGAATAACCTCACATAAACTGAAGACATAATGTTTGGAAACCACTTTTGTTTGCTGTGAGGTTGGGTAATAAAAATGTTTTTTTTTTTAAATATTAAGGCAATACAATAATAGATTATATCAAAAGAATCAAGGCATTTCCATGTAACGAGACATTTTTAATTGAATAAACCCAAGGACATTTTTTATTCATTGGTCAAAGACGTTAAGATGTCCCTATCAAAATCAATGTATTTATTACATTAAATGTTAGTAAAATGTCTACGTTATGGTGTCAACTAAGGTTTTGGAGAATAAAATGTCAAAATTGGGTTGAAATACTGTTACACTTTCATTCAGGGTAATGCAATATTCATGTACAGATTAAAACGACATGCTTATTCTGACTTTTACTTATTAAAATATATAAAAGAATAAGGGAGCATATTACATCTAATTGTCCTTTTAATGAGTAAAACAAATATTGACAAATGAGCAACTAGGATTGTGGCAATTAAAAAAATAAAATAAAAATGATTACAACTAAATAGCATTTGGGGTGAAAGTTATTAGTCTTGTAATGTCATAAATAGATTTTTTGTTGTAAATTTGCCTGACAAGATCGTCAAACTGAACGACATTTTAGTGGTCGTCTTCTGTAAACCAGGGAAATATGTATGATATTTATTTTTTGCTCAGAAAAAGTTCAATTGAAAACGTTGTAATTTTAACAATAATTTAAAGTAGTATTACTCTTATTGTTTTGCGCTTAAACCCTTTTGTCATTGACCCTCATTTGCACTAGTATATGACACAAATGCACATTTCTTCACTACACTCTCTTTTAGAAGTTTAGTAGCCAAATAAACGCCACATTTAAAACATCACCATATCCAGGTTCTTCTTTCATTTTGTTTTACATATTATATATCTCAATATATCCCCAGCATAATTTAGTGTCACCTATTGTTGCATAGTTTTTCTAAATGTTTGCAAAGCAATAGTGTTGAATATTTTGAAGTGTGTAGTGGAGGACAGTCAGAGAATGTCAGATCTGAAGAATAAAGCTCTTTTGCATCTAAATGTGGCAACAAATCTCAGCAGTAATGAAAGAGCATCATTTTATGAGTCAGCTTTAGAATGTTCTCTAATCGTGCTTAATCATTGTCATGAATGAAACGAGTCCCGCGTGACATTTGGCTGAGATTCTGCCTGTGATATTCTCATTGTGATTTTGTCCTCTGAAGGAAATGACATACAGGATGCGCATTGGTTTCCCTTCCTCTTCTTTATCCGTGTGTTAGATTGTTTCAAGCAGACTGTAGACGCTTCAGAAATGTGAAGGTTTGTTCTTGGTCTGTGCTTTGAAATGGGAAGTTACTTTGAAATATATTTTTTCTTGAGTGAGAAAAAGAACCTGTTTTCATTAACCCAACAGCAAATCCTTGAAACGGTTGGAGCCATAGACACAGTACAAAATGAGCCAGAGTCGACTCTATTTATCTAGTGCATGATCTGTAATAACTTAAAAGCACATTGAAATAATTGCAATATTTATCAAAGCCAAGTAATTTTACATGAACGAATAAATTATGTAACATATATTGGGTTAATTCTTATATTGCACCTTTTGAAATTATTATAGGGAAATGTTCGGCGTATATAACCCAGCCCTATATTTAGCATAGCATAGGTTTGTTATAATGTATATTTTCAATGGTCTTGCATCACAGTTCAGTTGCTTTAATGTCGTTACTCATCCTTAGAAAACACCATCACTTTCGCACCTGGTCAACAAGGGCAACAGACCTCTTTCACAGATTCTATAATATGCTGACCCTGATATTAATGCCCAGTCTTTTGGGATTGAATCACACAATTTCTTTGACCCCAATATCACATTTCACATGCTGTAATATCATAAGTTTGCCGTGGCTACACTCGCTGCAGAAAAAAAACATCTGTTTATTTAGTGAACTTCAAAGGTGAGTTTGATTGTTTCCTCAATGGAGGCGTCTTGAGGAGGCTTTCGTAGATTGCTGTTGCATGAATATATTCAGCGCTTAAGTCTTGTAGCCCTGGAAACCTCTCATAGTTCCAGCAAGGTGCTCTCAAAGCTTTAATGAAGTGGGGAATATATATTAGCCTGTCAGAATAATCCCTTCCCTGCTGATGCTGATTTGTGTAATGTTCTTCAAATGAGTGGAAAAAACAGTGTACTGCCACGAGGAACTTTGTGGGATTTTTTTATCATTCATTTTCATATGGTCATTCCACAAATACTTCCTGTGCATGTTTTTTGAAAACGAACTGTTACCGATTTCATTTTGTTTGCTTTGACTAGATGAACTTGTACATGACAAATAATGGGGACAGCAATACAAACACCAATATAAACAGGTCCAATACATGGGTCAAATACTAAAAGGGGTTTAAGTATAAAAACAATAAGTGTAATACTGCTTTACATTTTTGTTGTTCAGAAAAAGAGAAGAAATATTTTTGTTTAATTGCATTTTTATTTTTCTGAGCAAAATTTCTGCATTTTTCCCCGATTTACAGAAGACGCCCACGAAAATGTCCTGCAGTGTAACAATCTTGTCAGTCATATTTACAACAAAAATCTATTTATGACATATTAGAAGACTAATTACTTTCACCCCAAATGCTAATTTTACATTTATTTTTAATTTTCCCATTTGTCAATAAGAACTTTTGTACTCTTTTTTTTAATACACAAAAAAATTATAATAAGCTCCTTTATTCTTTTATATATTTAAATATGTCAAGTCAGAATAAGTTTGAATTTGAACATAAATATTGTGTTAGACTGAATTAAAATGTAAAAAAATTTCAACCAAATTTTGACATTTATTCTCAAAAAACTATGAAACAATAAAGTAGACATTTTACTTACATTTAGTGTGCTTTCTATGGACATAAAACCACTTTTGTAAATTTCTTTTGATGGGGACTAATAATGTCTTTGACCCAAATACTTAGTTTAATTTCACTATGCGCATTCCATTTCTTGCAATAGTTCGTTTTACCACCAGGTGTTAACCATGTCCTGGGAAAATCGATTCATGGTTGTAGAAGAAAACCTGACCGCTGTAGGCCCGGAGAGGTATTGCAATATGTCGCTATGCGCATACGGGGGGGAGGGGTAGGCTGAACTAAAGCACATTGTCAACAAAACACAGACATCAGCTTCAGTCACTGCATGCGGTTCATGTCTGGCATCTTTTAGAGCTGGGATGGCTCCATATATCAGTTTCAAACTTCAAATCCAGTGTTATATCAACCATTATATAACCTTCATCACCCAAATGCAGCGAACAAATAAACACCTGATCTTCGCAAACATATGCTCTATCTCCTGCACACAAGTGAAAGTGAGTGTATTGAGCACAGAAATACTACTTAATAGGGCCAACAAATTTTTTGACAAGTTGAACATGTTAAGCACGAGAAGACAGCACGTTTAACAAGAAGTCAGAATGCATGACACATTGTTGCAGCACCCCTTTAACATAATCGTTCACGTTTATTTAGGTGTTTTTTGTAAGAGGTCAAAAGAAGAAATCCGGGAACAGATTGAAAGGAAACTTACAGGAACTACATAAAATTGTAGTAGTTGAAAAGGATTATGGGAATGAATGTGACTCGTAAAGCAGCAGTCACTGTAGGAGTGAAGCCCGAGGCACAGGATGGCTCTCTTTGAACACTCCTCATCGCACAACATTTTTAAAGGATGAGTTTTGTGAGATCCTCCTGGAAAGCGGCTGTGGGTAGATCAGTGAACATGGTGAAGGTGGCTTTCCTTTAAATTTGTACACTTCCTGTATGTACAGCAGGGCAGAGTCGGCCGTCTCTAAGGTTTTAGTCTTACCTAATGAGCTGATGTGGAGAGATCTTAGGTGTGAATCTTGGTCGATTGATATAGTGATCGACAGTGATGTATTTATGCATTTATTATTTAGTTTTACTACAGCTGTGAGCTACTTGAATATTGATGAATACTCTTAAAATCAAAGTTTTTTTTTCGAATGATACGATTTTTAGGAACTTTTAAAGTGAAATACTTTCAGCAAGCGAGAAAACAGATGATGGTGTGTTTTTAAGAGTGCTGACAGCTGAGTTAAACGCGGGGTTTACCAGGGCCCAGATGAAAGACAGGCTGCAGGCCCACTAAATAGAGTTGTGAATTGTCTATGGTGTCCAGTAGTTCTGAAGCCTTGAGAAATAAGATCTTCAGGCTAGCCTAAAGGTTCTTTGAAAATCTAGACACCTGACATAGTGCCGGTTAATCAGACATTGGGAATTTGATCTGAAATGGTGATCCTTTGTGTGAAAGCTTGTGGTCAGAAGAGAAACTTTGATCCTGTCAATTGTCAATACTACAACACTTCATGTTTTAGGTGGTAAAGAATACTGTGTGATCCATAGTACCATTGAGGAAAGAAAATACAGCAAAGGCCTAAAGAGGCTTTGTAGTGATTTTACCATTGAATTAAATTGTATGATGATGGGAATTGAATTGTATTTTTGACATTTCTTGTTTGTCGTATTTTCTGTATTCTTGTCACATTTGACCAAAACTAAAACCACTGTTTGCATTTTGTCATTCTAGACACTGTTTATTAGAAAAATATTTATATAAGCCCGCGAGTTCAAGATGTAACATTTGAATGCTAGAACAAATATAATTAAGTCTCAAAGGGACCTTCGTAGTCTACCAGTTGAGCTAAATGAAATTTATATAGACTGTTTCAAAGCAACAACATAAACAAACTTTTCTGCGTACGGACACTTTTGTGTCCTGAACGTAACTTCCGCTACACATCCGCAAAGAATAGAGTTCCTGTAGATTCCTGGAAGCAAAAGATACCGAGAAGAACTGTTACTTGGATGAACTTGCCTAGTCTCCAATTTTTTTTAATTTACAATGCAAAACCAAGCTCAACCACTAGATGTCAATATACCATACGGTTTCTTCAAATGCGACAAAGTTACACGACCCATTCAACAAATTGTTTATTTAGTAAAATAAACATACAACCAAATTCAACAAAGCATTTATTAAATACAATACTATATACTACAATAATAATATAAATTCATATTAATGTAAATAGCTACATTACAAAGTTCCATAGATACAAAATAGTTAGAATCACAGACCAGAAGTCAACTTAGGGCCAGGCACATGTGTCCGATGAGTTCGTCTATAGCCAGGTTTTCAGTCACTATGAAATTCACATTGGTTTGATAACTAAATTCAGTACATTTTTCGTTTCGGTACGTCAGCCAGACTGCAACTGTTCATTCTCTCTAGAGTGACTGATTCAGTGCTTTAAGCACCAAGAGCCACATGATTCGAAAGTGAATCAGATTCAAGCTTGTTTGTGTACCAAATCATTATTATAATTGGGTCCACTTCACAAGACAGATGTGCTACAGCCAAATACATCCACTAAAATCCTGCCTGTTGGTTTTGTAAAGCCAAAAGACCGTCACAATGAGCCAAATAGGAGGATGTGTTTAGCAATAACTCTGGTAAATAGCATAGCCATCATTAAATGATGAAAAAAAACTTTGAGCTGGTCTATGAAATGCTTTGAATAAACACTCCTGTCAATAACTGCATGTTGGTCAACCATATTTTGTAACACTTTTGTATTATTTGCAGAAGGTTTAAGTGTGACAAAGGGTAACGTGACCCCAACATGATACTTGAAAGGTGCAATGTGTAAATTTTTTAGGGAGGGGCGAGCGGTAAAGTGAGCCGTTGGTTGAAATTCGCAACCTCACAGCTAGATGGCACTTAATTTCATACACTGGACCATTAACATTTGATAGAGAGATGAATAACTTTTGTTTCATTATTTACTTATTTTACACATTTATACACAAAGCGACATACAACAGTGAATTGGCATTTAATTAATACGTGTGTATTTTGGGATCGAACCCATGACCTATTCGTTGCTTCATAATGGGTTGCAGGACATGAGAAAGCCAGTGACATTTAGCATCTTTGGTGACATTTAAGACCTTGGCAAAGGACAACATTTACATTAAATAATGACTTTAATTTCAACCTGAAAGCTGTGTACTTTTGTCGTATAAAAAAAAGCTGTGGCCTACTTTCAGTGTGTCATGGACGAAAATAAGTCGTCCGGGTGTGAATTGACACAAGGGCGTGGAAACGTTTCGAGACGAAAGAGTCTGTGTTTGGTTTGGTTTGGGGCATTAATAGCCGATGGCTGCATCAAATCGAGTCTGTGGGGGCCATTGTTAGGTGGGTGTAGGAGTCACGGCCCAGCTTCAGAGACGTGCATAAATATCACCCAACCCTTTCATTAAACCACACAGACAACAGCCAGCTGGTGAAATCCCCCTTTCTTCTGATCTGAGCTCTTTTTTGCCTGTCTAGCTTCTATTCCCTTGAGTATTATCTCTCTCTCTCTCTCTCTCTGTCTGTAGCGTGGCTACAGTAATGCGTTGGCCCTCCTATGTTAACAACTCTATGGAAACCCATACCGGCCTTTTGAGCATCTCAGGAGCTTGAATTCTAGTAATTATTCATGCCACTTTAGGCCAATGTAAATCAGCCCAAGAAACGCGCTGAGATTATTTGCTCTTCTGTTTTAATAAATTTAGCGACTATAAACGTAATATTCTCAAGTGACGTGTGCTCTGAAAGGTTAGCCATCAAGTATGAAGTTGCTGAAATGTCAGGTGTAAATAGGTACACATTAATATGCTGTTAAAATGGAATTTACTCACAAATAAATTACTTTTGTTTTGATATGTGCCATATGCAAAGAAAGTACACAAAATTAAGGTGCTTATAAGGCCATGGAAGAACTATTTTTGGTTCCACTAAGAACCATTCAGTTCAACGTTCCTATAAAGAATCATCCCTTTCTTACCTTTTTACAATCTTGAGAAACTTTTTCGCCACAAAGAACCTTTTGTGAAAAAGAAAGATTCTTTGAATATTAAAGATACTTTGGGGAACCATTTAGACAAAAAGGTTCTTCTATGGCATCGTGAAGCACCTCTATTTTTTAGAGTGTATTTTCAGGCAATTTGTAGATTTGTGAAGCAGCAGATATGCCCAGAAAGCTGTTCCTGGGAGATCATTGCAGCTGTTCAGTGTTGTTGTGTGAGAAGATGCTTCATGATAAAGAGACCTTATGAATATGCAGTGAGGGGGCGTGGCCTGTGAACATGTTTTCAGCACCTCTGATGACCTGAATTCAAAGCTCTCAAAAATGAATGAGGCTGGATGGGGTTCACAAATGGACAGAAAAAAGCAACTTGGTAATATCAAACAGGGTTACAAGCAATAGCAGTGAATTGGTTTTCTTAATGCTAATTTTACCACAACAAATGTGATATTTTTTTACACAACTGAAAATAATTACATGATTGAAATTGTTTCTTAAGCACAGCTTTCAGTGTTGATTTGCTTTTAAAATAAAAAAAGTTTAAAAAGGGAATGTAGTATTTGTAAATGTTGAAAAGTTGAAAGAAGTTTAAATTTACGAGAAAATATTTAATGTTATGAAAAAAGTTGGTTTAATCATTGCAAATATAATGAGGGTTTTTCCTGCATAGAAAATTTGGAGGCAGCCGCCTCTGTCAAATGTTGTGCCGCCTCAGACTCTCGCAAAATTATGTATGGTGTCTTCACAAGAAATGCTGCGTGCATTTAACAGACTGTCATTTGTAAGTGCAGTTGCAACTTTTTGCCACAGTGGGCACTGTTTCGTCATCAGCACACTGAGGCGCTAAAAAGAGTTGCAGAACGAGAGCTTGCTGTGTTTGACGGATGTTTTTTTTGTGTCCACGTACGTTTCATTTTTTTATTTCTTAATTTAACATGACGTTCATCATTGTGATGTCTTTAGTTGTGCATTTGGATCGTGGAATCAGCGTATACTGTACATTGCGAATTCGGCAGTATGAACTCACATTACCTTCAGAACGACTCGCACACAAATGACTCATGAGAATCGATTCATTTAAACGATTTATTTTTTCATTCACTAACGAATATAAAGGTGCGTCCCAAATGGCGCACGTATGCACTTTTCTACGCCATTTTGTAGTATAAATAATAGTAGTGCGTTCACATTGAAAACCTTCAAAAAACTAGTGCACTGTAAGTACCCGGATGGTGAACGTTTTAGACCGAAAATATGAAGTGAGGAACTGTGGAAACGTGCACAGTGTAATAATATAAAATCATATATTGTTGTAGTGTACTTGTAGTCTTGAGTAGAGTGCGTAATGGGCGTTCTGAATTCTAATGCCAAGTTTAAATGTCAGGAAGGCAGTGTGGTGCTGACACAGATGGCATCACAGTCAGACCTGCTTCCTTCACAGTGTGAAACACACACTTACATTCACGCTGCAGCAGAAAACCATTCCGTAAGTTACTTGAGTAGAACTTGTTCAAGATTCACTCAAGATATACATACTGCTGTTAGCTGTTAACACTTCACTTTTTTGTGACTTTTTATAGACGTACATTGGTGGACATTCTTCAGATGTTTGCACTGTTTTTAACAACAATAACACATTTATGATTCTTTGCCAAAAAGTGTGAAAACTACTGTGGCTTTGTGGTGCTTTTCATTGATTGATTGAGCAGCCCAACAAGCCTGACATAGTGACATTGACTCAACCAATGGAATGAGTCTTGGGATGGGGCTATCTGTTTATCCAACCAGTGCAAGATCTAATGTTTTGTAAAACCAAGTGTTATTAGTTTTGCAATTTCGTTTAGTAACTAGTCCTAACAACATTGTACACATTACCCTTTTATTCATCTTTTGAATGTGTCCATATGAATCACACTCAATTACAAACCATGAGACACTTATTTTTATATTCCTAGTGTTTAAAAGTTTACATTTATGCATTTGACAGACGCTTTTATCCAAAGCGACTTACATTGCATTGTATTATACATTTGTTCCTGACTATATGCAATCCCCTGGTATCGAATCCATGACCTTGGCATTGCTAGTGCCATGCTCTAACCACTAAACCACAGGAAAGCTACAGTACACTACAGTTTACTTTTTTAAAGTAATTTTTTTAATGGTTTTGGGGCTTTTGGCAGAGCTAGTTCTCCTGATTCATGGTTCTATTGCTTTTCTTGAAGCAATAACCGAAACAATGTTGAACCTACAGCAGCGGTCAAGACAAGAGGCTCTAATTATGGTTAAGAAAATGTATCTCCTACCATGTATCCAAGCTCAGCATATGTGTGAAGCTTCAATGAGTTTGTGTTGTGATCAGAGACACCTGTTAACACATCGGCTCTGCACTGATCTCAGATCTGGGCTCTGAAACTTCAGCAGGTGCTGCTGGCCACACATTAACACAAATCACAGCTGCCACACTAAACTGGCACTATTTGGACAGCTCTCTTTCCATTGCACGGCCCTCAAACACTGAGGGGAGGGGATGGTCTCTTATATGAGCTGGGCAGATTAATGTGTGATGTTAGTTGGAAGCTGCAATCTGTGCGATTCTATCAATTTAAGTTACCTTGTTTTCCAGCTAAATTTATTAGGGAACAATCTGCATATAGGACAGCTGTGATATGTAAAATCTTTTACATGTCAAAGCGATATATATACAATTTATGTTATTTAAAGGGAAAGTTCTGCCAAAAATGAAACGATTGTCATTATATATTCACCCTCATGCCATTCCAAACCGGTTTGGCTTTGTCTTCTTTTGCAGAACACAAGAGAAGATATTTTGAAGAATGTCTGTTACCAAACAAGCATTGACACCCATTGACGTTCATAGTATGAGCACAAAAGTATTTTTCAAAATATCTTCTTTTGTTTTGAACAGAAAGAGTCATATATACAGGTTTTGAATGACATTTTTGTGTGAAATATCCCTTCATGGACTTTTTTATTTACCAAAATTGTCTGGGGTCACCTTTTAATTATTTTTGCCGGTTTGTAATACCTCACACAAACACACCTGTCAATTGCAATTTGCATACAAGGAAAGTTTTCAAGACAAACTTTGAATGATGTTCCCACAGGACAAGCATATTGATAAAGTGTGTATACTTTGAATGCACTGTTAGCTGCTTTGGATAAAAGTGTCTACCAAATGCATAAGGGTCAGCTTGACAAAGCTTTTGTCTTTGACGTTTTAAGGTTAGATAGCCTAAAGACAGATTTAAAGGTTCTGTTGAGCGTGCAGTTTCGGCCAATCTCGTATTTCTCTTGAGTACCTATAGAGTTATATTGCATACTTTGTATCTTGGAAGAGTATTTAGTTTGATCACATTTATAAAAGATAGATACAACTGTACAATTATTTCAGAAAACAAACAACCTCATGGGGGAAGAAACAAATCACCCCTTTAAAGTTTTAAGGGATGAAATCCTTCTTAAGACATTGCTTAGGTGTTCCGAGTGGTTGCAGTACTGTTGCTAGGGTGTGCTAGCTGGTTGCAAGGGCCATGAAAGGCATTTTTAGGATGTTATGACTCGATACCCTGACACAAATGGCATACATTTTTACTAGAGATACCACATTTATTGGGGCCTAAAGAATTCACAATAACAATCTTTATTTAACAATATTCATTTGTCTATCTTATCTGTAAATAACAGTTTAGAAAACACACTCATAATTTTTTATTAGTACTACGTTGAACTGTTATGTTGTACTTTATATGCTGTGTATACAATAAACAAGCACACTTCGTGAGACCTTTAATGTCTGACAGCTGAGCTGAATTACGTGAATGAGAATGAATTTACTGGGCTCTCAGTTGTATAAAAGTCCCAGTTGTAAAAATTACAATGCCTTATTTTTTTTTACTGAAAAATGGAAGCTTTTATTGTAAATTGTTTATCAGTGTGGGTCATTTTCTTTTTAAAATGTGTGTGCCCTCATAATCTTTAGTTAAAATCTGAAAATGCACTTCCTTCCTGTAATGACCATCCATCTTAATTTACGTATTTTAGACGGCTTGGGCGGAGCATCCGTTAACTCCTCCCTTCAACTGTCAGTCTGCTGCCAGTTCCATTTCACAATGCAATGGCTGTTTTTGTAATATCCAATCAATATCGCAGAGAAGGACAAAAGCCAAGGCCACTATTTTGCCTCATTAGAAATTCTATTTCAAGTTCAAGTTTATCAAGTTCAAGTTTATTTATATAGCGCTTTTCACAATGTGTATTGTTTCAAAGCAGCTTTACAGGGGCAAACAAGAAAAACAGAAAAGTTAAAACACAGCACAGTGCATGGTATTTATACAACGAGTAAGTTCATTCTAATAAATAACATCTAATTTCTAAATAAATAAATGAATGAATGCAGTCTCCCGGTGAGCAGGCCAACACTGCCCTGCTGTGTGATTGATTGATTAATGATTGAATTAATGATTGATTAATGGAGAAAAAAACCTCGGGAGAAACCAGGCTCAACCGGGAGGGCCAGATCCCCTCTGACGTGTCATAGCTGCACTCAGACTGGTGACATGTGATTTTAGTTTAGCATTTAATACCAAATATTGTAACTTCAGCATTAATAAGACAAATAGTCCGTCTTTGCTCTTGGTTGGGGATGTAGTGGTCTGAGCTGGGATGGTCCGATGGTCAAATTTCTCTTGGCAGCTGGTGGAATTGCCTTAGATGGAGCTGGGATGGTCAGTCAGTCTGCAGCTGTATCTGGTGTAATCTCAAATTGGGGATGGGCATCTGTCGGTCGTCTGGACATGGTGGAACTTCTTCCTACCTCGGGATGGGCATCTGTCGGTCGTCTGGACATGGTGGAACTTCTTCCTACCTCGGGATGGGCATCCCGAGGCAGAGGCGGAAAGAGAATAAAGAGAATAATTAGCGTAGCTGCTGTTCATTAACTATGCATTAAGTGAAAGCTTGGCTGAAAAGATGTGTCTTTAATCTAGATTTAAATTGGGAGAGTGTGTCTGACCCTCGAATAGTATCAGGAAGGCTATTCCAGAGTTTAGGTGCTACGTATGAGAAAGCTCGTCCACCTTTGGTGGATTTTGTTATTCTAGGTATTGTCAAAAGTCCTAAGTTTTGAGATCTCAGCGAGCGTGATGGGTTGTAACGTGATAAAAGCTCGGTTAAGTAAGTAGGTGCTAAACCGTTCAGGGCTTTGTAAGTAATTAAAATAATTTTACAATCAATGCGATACTTAATGGGTAGCCAGTCAAGCGATGATAAAACTGGGGTTATGTGATCGTATTTTCTTGACCTAGTAAGAACTCTGGCAGCTGCATTCTGAACTAACTGTAGTTTGTTTATCGATGATACAGGACAACCACTAAGTAGAGCATTACAATAGTCAAGCCGTGAGGTCACAAATGCATGAATAAGCTTTTCTGCGTCTGCAACACATAAACTATTTCGTAATTTGGCAACATTTCTAAGGTGGAAGAAGGCTGTTTTTGTGATATTTGAGATGTGATTTTTAAATGACAGGTTGCCGTCTAATATAACGCCTAGGTCTTTAACTGTATTTGTTGGAGTAACAGTGCAGCTTTCAATTTGCAGGCTGTAATCGGAGATATTCGGTTTACTTAATTTTGGTGCTATAAGTAATATTTCTGTTTTGCTAGAGTTTAAAAGGAGGAAATTACTAGTCATCCAATGTTTTATGTCCTCGATGCACTCTGCCAGTTTGGATAGCTTAAAGGAATCATCTGGTCTTGATGAGATATATAGCTGAGTATCATCTGCATAACAGTGGAAGCTAATTCCATGTTTTCTAATAATGTTGCCGAGGGGCAGCATGTATATGGAGAAAAGCAAGGGTCCTAAAACCGATCCCTGTGGTAATCCATAATTGACTTGCGTAAGATTTGACGATTTCCCATTTAAATGGACGTATTGATATCGGTCTGTTAAGTAAGATCTGAACCATTGCAGTGCCTGTCCCTGAATACCGATATAATGGTGTAAACGATCTAGTAGTATTTTATGGTCTACAGTATCGAAAGCAGCACTAAGGTCAAGCAGGACTAAGAGTGAGATGTTTCCTTTATCTGAAGCAATAAGAAGGTCATTTGTAATTCTAACGAGCGCAGTTTCAGTGCTGTGATGCGGTCTAAAGCCAGACTGAAACTTTTCGTGCATGTCATTATTTTGTAGGAAGGTACACAGTTGAGTTGACACTACTTTTTCTAGTATTTTAGACAAGTACGGGAGATTTGAAATCGGTCTATAGCTTCCAAGTTCATTTGGGTCTAAATTTGGTTTTTTGATAAGAGGCTTAATTACAGCCAGTTTAAAGGGTCCTGGGACATGTCCTAGATTAATAGACGAGTTGATTATGTTACAAATGGGCTCAATTACAGCAGGTAGTAACTCTTTTAATAAAGTAGTCGGAATGGGGTCTAATAAGCATGTCGTCGGTTTGGATGTTGCAATAATTTTAATTAAATCTTCCTGATTTATAGGAGAAAAACACTCTAGCTTTTCTTTTTGGGTGACGGTTGAAACTAATTCTTCCGACAAACTTGGAGGTTTGGTTTTAGCTATGTTGTCTCGTATTATTTCGATTTTCTCTGTAAAAAATTTCATGAATTCATTGCTACCAAGGTGCGGCGGAATACCCAGGTCAGGTGGAGTCTGTTTGTTTGTTAATTTAGCAATTGTACTAAATAAAAACCTTGGATTGTTTTTGTTATTTTCTATGAGGTTACGGAAGTGCTCGGCTTTTGCTGCTTTTAGTGCCTTTTTGTAACAGCTTGCACTCTCTTTCCATGCAATTTTAAAGACCTCTAATTGGGTTTGTTTCCATTTTCGCTCCAGTTTACGCGTTTCTCTTTTTAGGGCGCGAGTGGTGTTATCATACCATGGTGCTATGTTCTTTTCATTTATCCTTTTTGACTTCATAGGTGCGACCGCTTCTAATGTATTAGAGAAAATAGTGCCCATGTTGCTGGTCATGTCATCGAGCAATTTTATATTCGTTGGAAAGGTTATTAGAGAAGTCAGATCTGGCAAGTTCTTTACGAAACTATCTTTAGTAGTTGAGGTGATTGTTCTACCTTGTCGATAACGAGATATACAACTGATTTCTGCAGTGCGCAGTGTACATATTATAAGATGGTGATCGGAAACATCGTCGCTTTGAGGTATAATATCGATATTGGTTAGATCGGCTCTGTGAGATATAATCAAGTCTAGGGTATGATTAAGGCGATGAGTAGGTCTATTGATGTATTGTGTTACACCACAAGAGTCTAGTAGTTCTTTAAACGCCACAGCTAATGGATCGTTAGCACTGTCTACGTGGATATTAAAATCTCCAACAATCAGTACTTTATCGACGTTAACCAATAGATCCGATAAGAAGTCTGCGAACTCTATCAGAAAATTAGTGTAAGGCCCAGGGGGTCTATACACAGTAACCAATGTAAGAGAGACCAATGATTTTTTACTTTTGTTTGGAACTGTTATGTTCAACGCAAGCATTTCAAATGATTTAAATGTATGCATTGTTCTCCGAGTAACGGTAAGAAAGTCTCTAAATATTGTTGCGACACCACCACCTCGACCAACCGGACGTGGCTCATGAATATAACCGTAGCTTGGAGGAGTAGACTCATTTAGACCAAAATAATCATTTGGCTTAAGCCAGGTTTCAGTGAGGCAAAGTATATCAAAACTGTTGTCTGTGATCATTTCATTTACAATAACTGCCTTTGAATTTAGTGATCTAATATTAAGTAGCCCAAACTTTAGGCGTTGGTTTTGCTCATTAAATATATTGTCTTTTGGTTTAATCATGATAAGATTTTTTCTCTGACTTTTAAATAAATTATTATTTGGTTGTATTATTCGGGGGACAGACACAGTCTCTATGCATTTGAAAGCAGTAACATTCTTAACAGTTGGGTGAGAAGAACACAGACTGTAGTTAAAATTTGTACTTACTAGTCAAATGGTGCGTAGCGTCTTTGAGATGTTGTCAGACAGAATTTCCGCTCCAATGCTGCTGGGGTGCAGCCCGTCGGGGCGGAAAAGCCTTGGTCGCTCCCAGAACAGATCAAAATTATTTACAAAGAGCAGCTTCTGTTCAATACACCATGACATTAACCAATTATTAAGCATAAATAGTCTACTGAACTTTTCGTTCCCTCGTCGGTAAGTTGGAAGCGGCCCTGATACGATGATCCTCGCCGTGGGCGATGCGTTGCGAACAGTATCGACCAGACTCCTGAAGTCCCTCTTCAGGATCTCCGACTGCCGCATTCTCACATCATTCACCCCCGCGTGCAGAACTACGGCTCCTACTCTTGCATCCTCCTTCAGAATCGCAGTTACCTGCGCAGACACATCGAGAACACGGGCGCCAGGAAAACAGTGAGTGCGCACCTTACCTTCATTGAAGGAGGCGCGTACGTTCCGGACGATTGAGTCTCCGATGACCACAGCGTTGGATTTCGTCTCGCAGAGGGCGGCAAAGCGATTTCTCGTAGAAATCTCGAAGACCTATTTCACTGGATGTTCTTCAAAATAGGGAAATCAAAAGATCGCAACTTCCGGTTCACGGGGACTTTAAAATCCAATTTGTGACATTTCTAATAGAACGTTTACACCAAACGCGAATGAAGCGTTAAGCGCAAGTTATTTACATGTTGTCAATGCAAAGACGCGATACGACATCCTGCGGCGCGATTCGACACGAATGAGGCATTTCACATGAATGACGCAATTTGCGCGATTTGAGCGTGTACTAGAGTAGGCGGGGCGAGACCGTGGTTCGAGTCCGGTGAGTAGTTGTGAATTAGCGCCAGCTGTGCGCACACCGGGCTCGAATCACGTAGGAGATTGGGAGCATATAAAAGGAACGAGCGACCGGACCGTCGAAGAGAGAGGACCGGGCCCGAACATGTTTTACGTTTGTATTTATATTTATATTTGTTGTTTATGTTATTTCGCCGGCGGCCGTATTATTTATATTAAAACTTTGTGTTTAATGTCTACCGGTTCCCGCCTCCTTCCTTCCTTTTCATGAAGTATGTTACATTGGTGCCGAAACCCAGTAGGAAGGAGAGACATGCTGTCGGAGAGCCCTCGCTGCTGAGGGGCATCGCGGTGCTGAGGAGTTCGGGCAGCGTGGGCGAGCGACGTCCGCCAGTGGCTGCCCGAGGCGGTGGTTCTGGAGCGAGGATTCGGCTGGGACGGAGAGCTCGCTGCCGTGCTCCTGGGCCGAGGTGGGGTGGCGGCCGTCCGAGAGGGATCGGAGGAGTCAGCGCCGTTGGCCGTGTGCCGGAATCCTGCTGCCAACAGCCAGCGGACTGACTCGCTGCCGATGCCCTCACACGGAGGAGCCATCACCAACCGCCAGGAGGCGGAGGAGGATCGGGCCGTCCACCGGACGTCCAGCACCACCGCATAGCACCGCGAGGAAGAGCCTCTCGGCTGGTTGAGGAACGAGCGGCAGCATGTTGGGGAACCGGACTATAATTTTTCTTTCTTTTCCTCTCTCCCCTCTCTCTTTCCGGTCAATCCAAGGGCTCCCGTCTCCGTTGTCTCTTCTCGTCGCTGCATACCCCCCACCCCCCCCCGAGGGAGGGGAGGGAGCTTGCACAGTCGCAGGGGTACCCCCTGGCCAGTGAAGGGTGATGGGGGTATGTAGTAGAGTAGGCGGGGCGAGACCGTGGTTCGAGTCCGGTGAGTAGTTGTGAATTAGCGCCAGCTGTGCGCACACCGGGCTCGAATCACGTAGGAGATTGGGAGCATATAAAAGGAACGAGCGACCGGACCGTCAAAGAGAGAGGACCGGGCCCTAACTTGTGTTATGTTTGTATTTATGTTTTGTTCGCCGGCGCTCGTCCATGAGGGGCCGCCGGCTGTTATATTACTTTATTAAATGTTTAAATGTTTGCCGGTTCCCGTCTCCTTCCTTCCATTTTATGGAGATTTGTTACAGAGCGTTACGGGCAAGTTGAAACCAATCAGGAGCTTGCTCTAGTCGTGACGTGATTATGACGTAGCAAGCGGTGGCTTAAATCCAAAACAACAATGGAGGACAAAATCATTGTTACTGTATGTGGATACCTGGAGCTTTACTGACATCATACTTTTTTCGAAACAGGAATAAAAAGGATTTTGCTTGTAAGAAAGTGAATGAGAAGGTCAGACAATCTGGCAAGTTGTAAAAAACACTCTTTACCCAATTTGAGCTATATATGTATACATGAGACTAAAGCCGGCTGGCAGAAGCCCCTCCCATGACGTGAATTTGCATCTTTTGTAATGTGAATTTCACGCCTGAATGAAGCGAGTACACTAAAAATGTTCAAGCATCCAACTACGCGCAAATTATTTGCGCAGGTCGCGTTTGGTGGGAACGCTCAGTGAGAGTAAAAGCCAAAGTAGCAACACGAGTATGACTGAACGCAAACGTGACGTGATGACCTATTAAACCTTAAATATGCTAATTAGTACAACAAGAATTGATTATGAATCGAATCCCAAACCAAATGATTCCCACCCCTATAATATTATGAGTAAATCATGTCAGTTCAGTGTTTCCCACGGGATTTTGACAGACTTGTTGCACTGGTGATGTCACAATCCAATTAGCATATATGTGACGTCATCATGCCGTGTTTGCATCGTGTAAGCACTGATATCTTTTTTTCTTCTACTCTCCGATCTTGTCTACTTATACTGTATTTTACAACTGAATGCCACAAGCAGTCACTTTAACTGCTGCTATAATCCTGATTTATAAACTCAACCATTATAGAGCGTCTATATGCTGTTTGCCCTTTCTCCACAATGTGTTGCTCTATTAAGAACGCTTCTTTGATTTTAAATGCAAGTGGCTGTTAAATAAACTACACCGATCTTACTACACTCGCGGACGAGAGGCCGAGGGCTCGCACACACATGCAGCTCATCCGAAGAGAGTACATGCGAACTAAGAAGACTTAGGACGCAGCCACATGCCACCCACACAAAACAAGTCAGGAAAGACAGAAGACACGGAAGCACAGTTTCTCCACTAGTTAATCGATCACAGATACAGTCTGTAGTAGAGTAGGCGGGGCGAGACCGTGGTTCGAGTCCGGTGAGTAATTGTGAATTAGCGCCAGCTGTGCGCACACCGGGCTCGAATCACGTAGGAGATGGGAGCATAAAAGGAACGAGCGACCGGACCGTCGAAGAGAGAGGACCGGGCCCGAACTTATGTTATGCACCACTGTAGTAAATCTCAATAAAACTGAAGGAAGGAGTCGGGAACCGGCAAACATTTAAACATTTAATAAAGTAATATAACAGCCGGCGGCCCCTCACGGACGACCGCCGGCGAACAAAACATAATATAAATACAAACATAACATAAGTTCGGGCCCGGTCCTCTCTCTTCGACGGTCCGGTCGCTCGTTCCTTTTATGCTCCCATCTCCTACGTGATTCGAGCCCGGTGTGCGCACAGCTGGCGCTAATTCACAATTACTCACCGGACTCGAACCACGGTCTCGCCCCGCCTACTCTACTACACAGTCATTATCCCGGATGGATAAAAAATGACAAAACGTGATGCCAAATGTGATTGGACGGCCATTAATATACCTGGGCGGAGCGCCCAAGCAAATACATTGTATAGGCAACGACCATAGAGTCTGTGATACTGGCCGAAGCATTTAGTGAAAGAAACAAACTGCTCTGTGTCTTTTATCTGCTGTTTCCATGGTGCTGCTGCCCAGGCGACAGTCAAGGACGCGACGACAAGACCGAACAAAGTATTAACACTGGATAATTACCGCTTACTTCAACCCTCCCTCTCTCTCTGTCTCTCAAACACACACACACACACAGCTTTCATCACCCATGTGTACATACATACAGTACAGTACTCTCTGAAAATGGTGGTAGTGCACATTATTACACATTTTATCTCAATTTACTGTCATTTCTATAGAATGATGGCAATTTTAGCTTCGAGATGTTTCAAGGGACTATTTCTGGGCGAATCTCATTTGAGAAGTTTATGCATGTGAGAGATTTGACTGTGTGAATCTGTGAATCTGTGTTATTTGTCACTTTTTCTGTCAGACTTTATAGTGTTGGAAACAGAATTGACTTTCTTTCCGCCTAATGGCTGAAGCGGTCAGTTCAGTCACAAAAGGAAGGCTTTGATTTATTTAGACTTTGGACTAGACTAGACTAGAGGAGACGTGTTGGCCATTCTATAGAGGGAAACTGAGAGCAAATGACCATCCACTTTTGTGTGCGTCGTTGTTGTTAATTAAATTGTTCTCCCAAAGTTGTGCAGTTTACTAACCCAAATGTCATTTAATACCCATAATACTTTTTTCTTTTGTAAAAATGAAGCCTTTCTTTTTCCCTAATGAAGCCATTCAGTAACAAATGACTTTCATTTCCATCTGTTCTTCACACTAACTTGTTTAGCTTTTCATGTGACCGCTTCTGTACTTTTCAGAGTCTGACAAATTTTCCTTTTTTAGTATGGAAAGAGATTTTGAAACTTCTACTTTTGAGATCCACATAAGAGACAATATTATGGAAATAATAATGACTGAATATCTATGTCGGGATGAACTAATCCTCACAATCTCACTGTTACCTCATGCCATCTGCATTGTCCAAGTCTGTTGTTTTGTTGTTCTAAACCACTGTTGTTTTTTATGGAAAGTATCATTGTTCACTCAGCAGCATTGATTGTCTGCCGAAACGTGTCCAATGAGAGGATATGATGTCGTCTCTTGACAGGAAATGGGCTCACAGGAAGTATGATTGGGGCACAGAGGCATGTGTCAGGTCACAGATGGCTCATTTACACCAGCTAATGACTCGCATTAAAATATCATTGCCGTCCAAATGTCTGTCTATTAAAATTTGGTGGCAAACAGGCAGATTAAGAACGTAGACACAATCTTTTAAAAAATATCTATTATCTTTGTTGATGGTTATCATAGATGTTTTCCTGTTTGTTGGTCTGGTGTAGAGGTCTGCGCGGGACAGTTTTTTTCGTCCCGCTCCAGCCCGCTCCCGCAAGGTTATATTCCGCACCTGCCCGCTCCCGCCATGTATTCACTCTTTGTTTACCCGCTATCCGCTTAGAAAAAAAATCTTCCCGACCTGACCGTTCCCGCTAAATTTAAATATCTTTTCCACAATATCACATTTAAATTTCCACCACTGAAAGAGAGAAATAACAAATAAAACTGTTGGTTGTACAAAACATATTTATTTGTATTCGTCTTGTCAAGATGCTTTTATCACTTAGCCGTCAACACAAAAGGAACACGTGTTGCAGAAAAAAATGTCTGTTAATAATTTGTTCTTTTTATTCAAAGCAAAAAGGGTATTTTTTTCCATCTGCGTCTATAAAAAACGAAAAAGACTCCCATACATCAGACTTGCCTGACGTGGGTTCTTAGCAGTAAACTGACTGTTTTCCAGTCCATGTTGAACATCCTTCAAGGACAGCGCATCCGCTGCGCATAAATGCTGCGTGCATGGACCTTGCGAAAAATGCATAACGCAGAAAGCACCGGTCCATGTTTGCAGCGCGTGCACAATAGTCCTAAGTGCAGACTGTAGGCCCTAATTGTGGTTGATAAGAATGAGTGAAGACATGTAGTTCTGAAAGGACGACGGGAACGGGATGTTTTTAGACCGCCCGTTCCCGTTCAAATAACACCAAAGTTCCCGACCGCTACCGCATTTAATTTGGAAATGTATCCCACGTCGCAAGAACTCTGGTCGGGTCCCGCGGTTCCCGCGGGATAGCCGCGGGAATGCAGACCTCTAGTCTGGTGTGTTATGTGGACACCATTTCTTCCTGTTTAGTGTGCAGGGAAGTTATTGTATTTTGCAAGCTAAATGGACATTTATGTATGATTTTTATCCAAGGGGTCTACAGTATACACTTGAACTTGTGTGTTCAATTACGAACATACATGTTATGAACAAACATATTACAATGTTAAATCCGCTTTCTTCATAGTTCCTTATGCTATCAGACTTTGTGCGTTAATACTTGTAGTTAGGCTTTTTTAGTTATTTCTGTCCCGACAAAAAGCAAATAGTTCCCTTTGCTTTCACACTGACTTGAAAACTTTGAAAACCATACCTTAAAATACGGAACATATGGTCACATAAGATAATAACCTGATTGGTCTTTTTTTCACATATAATTTGTGAGGGAACTAAATTATTTAGATTTTTTTTCATATCTTCATTTATATTTCAGTCCGATCGGACCATAGTTTTTTGGGAAAGGGACTAATGCTGGGTTCATACCAAATGCGATCTATGCGATTTGCATGAGTAAATTACATACACAGTCAATGCAAAGACGTGAATATACGCAAATTCCCGGCAGGCGATATGAATGACGTGAATGGCACGTCAATATCGTCTTTCGCGCAAGTTGAAAATTGTGTCTTGTGTCAAATAATCAACTTTTCCTGTGAGTAAAAGAATGTGCAACGCGGTTGTTCACGTTTGGTGTGAACCCAGCATAAGACCCAACTTTTCAGTTCTCTGTCCGCTTTTTGTTGTAAACACAAGCTTCTGATAGAAGTGCTACTAGATATTCAAAAGAACCACATTGACAGAGTAAGCATACCACCAAAAACTTCTCATGTGTGAACACACCCCAATGTTCACATTCTACTCAAAGAGCCTGATCAACAGAAATGGTGATGTTTGAGTTTGTTCAGTGGTTCGTATTTCATAAACCTTGAGTCTTTTTGGGTATAGCTAAATGATCTTACAGGAATGTTTTGGGCTCAGCATAATTTAAAGTTCAGATTAAGCTCTGTGAAATAATGGTAAATTGTAATGCTGTTAATGGAGATCAACATTTATTGATGTGGAACACAGTTTTTTAATTTCGCTGAAACTGTTATCAGACTTAAGTTAATGGAACAGGCCTGTAATAAGACCAGTTGTTGCTTCATAAAATAGAAGGAAATATTCAGAATTTCCTTGAGCAACTCGTATGACAATTGGACATTGTGTTTTTTGGGATCTTATGATGTGGTTTTGTGTCAGTGTTTGGTAATTAGGAATTATGGCCAGGTGGCACTTTCCACATTTCTGTGTGTATGTGTTTGTGTGTGTGCTGTGAGCATGATGCCCAGAAACTGTCCTGTTATCTCGCTTCTGACACCAGCTGTCTTTACAACACACCCAATGATTTATTGCACCATCATGTTGATGTTTTATCGCTGTATTTGGCTCTGGTTGTTTTATGGATGATGGATGTCTGTTAACACTTTTCACGCCTTTTGATCGTCTTGCATTTGAAAATGATTCATTTTGTCTTAATAATGTATACATTTTTATTTAAAACTTCACCACCCCAAAATAAAATAAATGAATACTATTTCCCTACAGGTTTCCACATCCTAGCGCCACTTACTTGAATTACTTTACTTGACATAACCCACCTGAATGCACGGTCCTGATTGGTTTACCTCTCCACACGTGATTAAGTCATGATACTTGGGTTTTCTTTCATATTAGAAATGATTCCAGGAGCTCTAAAGGATTTGAATAAGCCGCTTTACCGTATTTTCATAAAACAGAGCGGTGGGTGGAATGCAAGTATTTTTAGATCATCTTAAAGATTTTATAACACTTATTTGGAAAATATGTAAATATGTTATCATGTACAATGCCTTTTTAGAATCTAGTGAATTATGTGTGTTAGATTATTTGTTTAGCATTGGTGCACATGCACACATTATAACTTGAGTTAAAGAAAAAACGAAGCCCTGAAAGAAGTAACACATTTAAGATATTTGGCTGAGCTGTCTTGAGATTTTCTTTAAATAGCTGATATACAAGCTCCTGAGAAGGTCTCTGACTATGGTGAGAGGCAAAGCACTCGGTAGGATTGGTAAAGAAAGCTGTTCTACACACATAGAGTAGATCACTTTCTGCTTGATGGTGACATCATTTAACAGTATGACCCTTTTCAAGATAAAACATCAGTTCTCTTGCCACTCAGGGCTGCAGATTCTCCAGAAGTAAACCTGAAGATTCTCCAACCAAAACGTATTTTTGTTGCAGCATCCGATTTAGACGAGTAGATGTGTTGGAGATAATGTGCCTGTGCCATATTGCCATAGACAGTAGTGGCCATTTATCTGGTCCAATCCTGGACATCTTCATGTGGTTGTGTTCTTCTCTGCTGGTCTGACACTGTGTGTATCCTGAATGTGTCAGTCACTACGGGGGCAATGCTGTTAGCTTTGGGCACTTGTGCCAGGCAGGCCGGTGGGTATCAGCTGGTCATACACACAGGCAGATGCTGTTTGGCTGGCCGATGTTAGGGCACAGCTGGTGTGGCGAAACTGAGCTGTAATTCAGGTCAGAAACATTTACTGACCTAATTGACGAGTAAAAAAACAAAAAATGTCGGTGTGTTTTAAAAGGCATCACATTTTAAATGATATTTTACTTTACTTAAAACCTTTTTATGCATAGATGTCACTACAATGGACAGCTATGTTATCTTTTTTAAACAAAAAAAACAACTGGAAATCTCTCATAAAATCGATTGGTTTCCAAGAATAGGCGCGTTCAACTTAATGTGGTGCTGCATAGATTGCGTGGTGTTTCTCACTAAATTACCGCGAGACCGATTCTCGAAACTTGAATTGCTCTCGTGGTACTTAAAAGGGGTGCTGCAACGATGTGTCATGCATTTTGACTTCTTTTCAATGTTAAACATGCTGTCTCTCATGCTTAATATGGTCGACTTGTCAAATAATGAGTTGGGTGTTTTATATAGTATTTCTGTTCTCGATAAACTCCCCCAGCAATCGTACGCGTTTCGGAAACTTTTTTTCGAACATAAAAAACTGTTTGTAACAATTTTTTTTGCCCCTTATTGGACAATTCTCCCGGAAAAGCATGTGCCAGTATATGTTCGCGAAGTTCAGGTGTTTGTTTGTTCACTGCATTTGGGTGATGAAGGTTATATAATGGTTGATATAACACTGGATTTGGAGATCGTTTGAAACTGATATATGGAGCCATCCCAGCTCTAAAAGATGCCGGACATGAACCACATGCAGTGAGTGAAACTGATTGAAATGATGAGTGAAATGTGCTTTAGTTCAGCCTACCCCTCCCCCTGCACGTGCCATATGATTTTGGAAGTAATCGTACAGCTGTTTCTATCTTTTATAAATGTGATCAAACTAATTACTCTTCGAAAATACGACGTATGCAATACTAATCTATAGGTATTTAAGATTAATATGAGATTGACAGAAACCCCATTTATTAGGGCCGCTTTAATGTCAAACACCCATAGATTTGTGCAGCACAGCGGTGCATTAAGTTGAACGCGCCTATTCCTGGAGACGATGATTAGCCTGTTCAGGTGTGTTTTATCAGATTTAGTGCTCTGCAGGAAATTGGATCTCACAGGCCAGAGTTGAGAAAGGGATAGTTCACCCCAAAATAAAAATGCTGTCCTCATTTACTCAACCTCAAGTTGTTCCAAATCTGTATAAATGTCTTTGTTCTGTTAGACACAAAGACAGATATTTGGAAGAATGTTAGCAACAGAGATTTTGGGGGCACCAAAAGTTGAAAAAAATAGAAGGGTTGTCTTGAACTGTTTGCTTTCCTAAATTCTTCAACAGAACAAAAAATACAATCATTTTTTCGTTTATGGTAACTAATGGTGCCCCAGAAATCTCAGTTGCTAGCCTTCTTTCAAATATCTTTGTGTTCAACCAAAGACATTTTTACAGGTTTGGAACAACTCTAAATGATGACAGAATTTTTTTGGGGGGTCTAGTAGTTCTACTTTTTAATTTAAACGTGCAAATATAAAAAGCTTAATCCCAATGCAAAAAAAAATTGCCAGCAAAAATAAAACATTCAATGCATTGTACATTTTTTCAATACATCGCCTAGTGGGAATCATGTAGACCGTGACTTTATTGGATTGTAAAAAGTAGTGAGGGTTAAACTTTGTCATGGTTATGATCCCATTGATTCATATTTTTTTCTGTGGCTGCACAGTTTTCAAAACCCATATGGATTTTGAAAACTGTTAATACGGACACATATGTGTATGATGAATCTAATTGGACATGTACAGATTGTGTAGTGTGTCATCCATCGTGTGTGCTGGAGCAGATCCTTCATGACTGTGAGAAGTGCTGGGGTGTATAGACTCTACTCTCTAAACCTCTGACCTCTCCTCACAATATACAGAGGGTGGAGTCACAGGAAAAGAGGAAATGACTCGCATCATAGAAAAATATTTTCACCACACTTATTTTCTCAATCAACAGAAAACATCATGTACACTAATTGTGTACAGTGCATATGTCAACAATATTAGACCAAACTTTGGTCATTTTATATCACTGAAATGCTTTATACAGTACATTGAACGGTCCTATTGCCCAGCCATAGCTAATATATATTTTCTAATAGCCACAGACCTTTCTGTGACCAGCCATACATTTCTATACATCACCCTTTTTCTCCCGGACAAATCCTCTATATGTCTCACAGGCGACAGTCCTTTCAGATTCAAGTGCTTCTCCCAAACAAAAGACGGCGCTTCAAAAGACAACCAACACAATACACTCGCCTGCTCAGATGGCCCGCTGTCTGTGAGCCAGGCGATGGCTAATTTCTCGATCACAGTTTTCAAATTTTGCAGATTTTAGCATGTCACAACTGTCACACAAACTCTACAGTATGGATGACATTTAGAATCAGGACACTATGTGTTTAGCATTGACTGGTTTACGTTTAGAAGCTCTGACCTCTTGGATTTCCTTTTTTCTGGCTTGGGCGTGCCACTTTTCCTCTCATGACATCATCTGTGTGCATGTGCTGCTGAACAGGCGAGGAAATCACAATGTGTGTCTGAAAGGGTGGGAATGTGTGAAAGATAAAAGAAAGTCTCTGTTGCACTCTGTATCGGTGCGGTGGCCATGTGTTAATGTTTTAAATTATTCTTTAATTTCCTTTATGGCTGTTTCCAGTTTAAAGCAGGGCTATCATTGGGAGGTAACAACAGAGGATTGTGTATCATGTTGTGTGAGACCCAGTCTTAACATATTTCCCTAGTCTAAATTCAAGCAGCCGCCGGGGGAAACATACAGCATGATGCGCTTGAACTCCCCTGAAAGATCCATTACTTTGCATTTGCATGATGCTTATAAGGGAAATGCAGGTTTGTGAAATCATAGTTTTTATGCCTATTTATCTTTCACACTCAATGCACACTATAGCCCTTATTTTATGGGGTTTTTTAAGCTGTGGTTCCTATAGTCATTGCTCTGCCCCCTAGTGTTTGAAAATTGCATAGCCAGGGTAACGCCCAATGATACGGTGGCAGGTATTTTTTGATTGGTTGTTACTATAGAACTCTTTTATTATACAGTATGCACTTTGAGCAAAGTTTGCAAATTTTCTGTTAGTCTGGAATATCCTAATTGTCTACAATATTTGAATAATAATATGCTTAATGTAATGACCAAAGCTTACTTTGAAGAACACCGTTTCTATGTGCTTTTCTGTACTTTGCATTTCGACTTTCATCAGCAAACGGAAACGGTTTGTAGCATGATTTTTATAAAATGACAAAATTGGTTGAAAATCATTTTTTAAAAGCAACATTAACAAAAATCTGGTTTGGTGCTTATAACATTTCAGAGACATACGAAATATGGCTTATTTACTAAAAACTTTGTCTTCAAGAAAGTTTTCAGTGCAGGGCAATATTTTGATGAACATCACAATTATTCAGGAGTACACACAGCCATGAAAAAAATTCTTCAGAATTTACTATTTATAGATACTTATAGGTTATTTTTGTATTATTTGGTGAAGTACTGACAATTATTTATCTAAAAAGATTGTTTCTATTTGCATTGCAGAAAAAACAAAACTGGATAAACAGGTGAAAATACCAGAAAAGATGCTCTGTATTCTTTCAGACCTCAAATACTGCAAAGAAAACAAGTTTATATTCACTTTTTTAAGTACAACAATCTGTAAATGTATTGAGGAACAGTTCAAAAAAATATATGTATGTGATAAAAAGCTATTATCCCAGATTTCATGCGGTCAGTCGTTCCCTGACATGTTTCTTATCTCAAAGCTGTGTGTACACAACAGCTTGTCAATGTTTTGGTTTGCCTGATTCAATGTTTGCCAGCACTTCCTTAGAAACAATGTTTTGATCATTCTATTAAAAACACAAGCCTCTGTCTTAAATAGTCTTTTTTTCTCCCCTCCTCAGAACTCAACATGGAGTACAACCCTTCGGACCACCCGCGTGCCAGCACCATCTTTCTCAGCAAGTCCCAAACAGACGGTGAGAGAGTGTCCAGGTTTCCTGACTCACAGATGAGTGGGATAGATTCCCTTTAGGCCTGCATGCTGGAAGGGAACGTTAATTATATCGAAAGCTTAGCTCGGGATGCCTTAAATTCAGTGCAAACGAAAGGGACAAGAACACAGATGGCCGACACTTAGTCAGACCAAACATTCCCTCCTCAGAGATCCTTCTTGTTGTATTTAATTTGATGCCTCTGGGCGATGATGGTTTGTTGAAACTGTCTGAGTTAGCCAGCAGGCGATATTTCTAGCGGATCTAATGTTATGATATTAGCCTTGTTTCTTTGGGAGTTATTAGTGTGATGTTATGCTACTGGCACATGGCTTCCATGACATTATAAAGGGATAATTCAGTAGATAGAAACTGTGTTTAAGAATTTAATTTAGAAATCACTGCCCTCTTTGTTTTACAGTTATTTTACCCAACAAGAAAGGTATGTTTAGCCTCAACGTGTCTGTTGGTCTGCTGCTATGTGTTCTGTTGAAGCTTTATAGTTTTATATCATGCCTCAGGCTGCTATGTGTTCATATTGTACAGCAGTGTTAAGCCGCGGTCACACTTGACTTTTCCCTCCATCGACTTCCATTCACATGCATGCGATTGCGACAGACCGGAAACGCAAGGCCGTCTAACGATACTTCGCATTTCGCTTGACAAAGTTCAAGTTTGGTTAACACTGACCTGAGAATCGGCGTCACGTGAGTTTGTGTGACCAATAGAAGATCAAAATGTCACAGAGTGACCTCTCGATACAGAAATGTAAAAAATGGAGGAATCCTGCCCGCCCATTTTCGTACGACCGTCTGAACGATCTTCACATGCTCAAAGTCAAGTCTGACTGTGGCTTTAAGCAAGATAAATTAAAACTCGTAGCTGTGGTTACGCTTTTGCAAAAGCAGTTAAGGTACTCAACTATATTCGAACAAAGGCGTTAAAGTTCTTTAAAGAGACTATTAAACACATGGCCAAACTTCATTACGACATTATTACTTAATACAAAGCGAAACAGTTCTAACACTGTGTCTACACTGGACGCGAACAAAGCCAATGGAACGCATTAGAACCCATTCTAATTTTACATTTTTTCAACACAGGATGCGGTGCGATGTCACAATCCCATTAGAACAAGCCGTGTTTTGTGTCACATTCAAAGCTAGATTAAAGGAGTTCACATCTTTTCTGAGATCTTACTAGCTGTTCTTTCTTCATTATTCAATCAAAGTCATCCATTCCAGAAGCATTTTTAATAAATAAAATGTTAGTTTTGTCGTGAAAAATATTGCATTTACGTCATTTAAGCATGCACATTCAGATCAACATGTTAATAAGAAGAAACAATTCACTCGTGTCCAAAAACTGGTAGTGTACAAACAAATGAGTTAGAAAATATAAACGTGACTTATATTTTTTTGTTTCCTTAAAAAAAGGTTATTGCCAAATTAAACTAAAAATAGTGAATAAAAGTACAATTTTGAACCCCTAATGTATAAATGTGTATTTTATTTCAAACAAGCCCACCCTTTTCAAATATACGGTCTTGTAAATGACCAAGACATCATGTGTTAGCAACCTTTATAAAAAGTTGGCGCCGATAGCAGTTGTAGCAACACTAGAAAGTTTGTCGACCTCAAAATAATCGAACATTATTTAAGCGGTAGGACAACTCTTATGCGGACAAATTTCACTGCCGCTGCTACCTGAGCATCTCTCTATGGCTGTAATCACACTTGTAATTTTGGTGTGTGGGTAGGTTTACAACGTCCGCCCATCACCTGCTTTACGGCATTATTATTAGGCTGTGCTCAGGTTGTTTATTGGCGCACTTACCTTACTGGTTCATAATTTATAACCGTAAGGTAGAGAAGAGATAATGTAATGTTAGTGTTAAGCTTTTAAACAATGACTACCAAACCACAATAATTGAAAAATTCCCAAATGGAAGTAATTGTAAAATAATGCATGAAAGTCCGCTCTCGAATCATGCAGTTGATGTAGAAAACGTAAAAATGACGAACTATTGTTGCATATGCAGGTACTGCGGACATGAGAAGAAATATAAAAATACAGCGTCTGACTGTTATCCCGCTGCATTTTTAATTACTATACAGACTATCGATGATGACGTCACTGCGTGCGAGAAACCTGGCAAGTCTTAAGCTTCCATGTAAACATGGTTTTCTGCGTAGCTGCCTTAATACCATGCATGCAAACACGTGAAGAGAGGTTTCTTTTTAAGCAGATTTTTGATATATATCCGTTTCTTTCTATATGTAAACGTACTCCGTGAGAGGATTAGTGGTGTGGAAAAGTCCGAAAACACAACTTATAGTTACAAAAAAATCGTATCAATATTTAATGTACAACAACAATAATAATGTAATCGGCCATATGATAACTAGGACAATGTATGGCCAGCTGTTTGTTGCCAAAGAAACCTGTTCAGTGTGACAAGATCATCCTGACAGAGTTCATTCCTTGATGAAAACCATCTGGATGTACGATAACCTAATACAATGCAGGTGGTCAAGAGGCATAACAAGTAACATTTGCCACAGAAATGAAAACAACAACATAAATGTAGACTCTGTACATTCAGATAAAAGTCATTCCCCATTTGTGTTTTCACACACAACAACAGTGTCACCGCAGCGGTTTAACGGAAACCGAGTGACATCACAGAGTTTACTGGTATTTTGGTGCTGATGGGTAAAAGGTTTCTTAAACGTTTCTGGTAAATTTACGGCAATTTACCAGGATTATTCCACAAAACGGGCTACAAGCAACATTATTCAGGAATGATTCAAATGAATCTGCAAGTCTATTTTTTCCCATTTCAGTAAAGTTGTCAAGTAAACAAATTCAAAGCATGTTGGCAGTGCTTTTCTAAACGGCTCTGTTTGTCTGGCTTTGCAGCTGTTGGTTTGTGTGTATGCTGTGATGTCTCTGTGGGTCTTTAGTACCATAGTTTAGTTCAACAGAGCTGATGTTTAATCTAAGATTTGTGTGCTATCCAAAGTCATGGACTCTTCATTTTCACCTTCACTCTCATCTGTGCCATCCATAAAAACTATGGCTCAGACTGTAAACACATCGTCTGTCAATCAAGTTAACAAGCCCCACCCACTCAGTCCATTGGAAGATAATCGTAAGTTCATTTCTTCAGGTTTCTCAATGAATTTTGTTACTAATAGAATGGGCTTATGGGTAAGACGTCTTAAAGATATACATTATAAGTGTACATTTGTACGATTTGTATGCAGTTGAACAGGCTGTTTTTGTTAGTCTACCTTTAAAGTCCCTGTGAACCTGAAGTTTTTACATCTGTATTTTGACGCATTTCCCAGCTGAATAGAATTTTGAATGAGAATAGTGGCCATGTGGTTCGTCTTTCTCTGCGAATTGATTGGATGTACTAACTGTTGAAGAGGAGGAGTTAACGGATGCTCCGCCCAAGCCGTCAAACAGAAGTCATTTAAGACGGATAGTGAAAAAGAGAATGACCCACATTGATAAACTATGAACAATAAACGCTGCAAAATTTCATGAAATTTATTTATTTCACTGGGACTATAAAAGTGTATATGCTAATGACTTCTGTTATGATTGGTTCACAAGTCATAAGCTCACGGTACTGTGTTATTTACAGGACTGTTGGACTGGAGAGGAAGCTTTGCGTGAATTTTATAGTCTGTCTATGTAGTATATCAAACTCTATTTTAAAGAGCAATGGAAATCTTGTTTTTCATGATATATGCCCACGTTTAAAACACTGTCACTGGAACGAGACCTACAGAACTCCATAAAGACAAATAAATAAAGAGCGTTCCATGAAGCTTTGCAGCTTAGTCGGTGTACAACATCAGTTCAAAGACTAAACCCTGTGCAAACATCACCAGAACACAAACTCTCTTAATACGTTATATTACGCCTCCATACTGAGCTATTCTCAACTCGGCTCGTGCCAGCAACACTGCTGTCAAAATCCCTAATGCGTAACATCATTGCCACGCAGGTTAATGTTTGCAGGAAAAAAACGACTGACAGTTATTCATTTTTATACTGCGGCGTATAACAGAACCTTATGATGGAGCTTAATACTAAGAACTTTGCAAACAGTTGTGGTAGTCAATACAGTCTTATATGAATTGGTAACTTTTTTTTAGTTCTAGCATATTGGTGGGTAATTTGTATTTATTTGAATGATTTCAATTTTTTCTGACAATCGATTGCTCTCACCCCATTGACGGTTTTGTTTAGGGGTGGGGTTAGTGTTGGGCTTTCATTCTTACATTTTTTAATAATAATACTTTTTATGATTCACATCTTGCCTCATAAAACAGAAATATAAAAAATAAATTTAATAACAAAAGTGAAATATTAACATTTTTGTCTTTTTTGGTCGCCTATTCTTGACCACTTTTTAAGCGAGAGAGGAAAGGCTGCCCCCTATCTGCTGCTTAATCTAATCACAGCGAATCTTGGTACTGTATTTTGATCAGTGTTTCATGACTAATTTTTTTTTCTTTTCAGTTCGGGAGAAAAGGAAAAGTCTGTATGTCAACCATGTAAGTACCATCAGTGATGTTGCTTGTTTCATTTTAGAAAGCTCATTGTGTGCCTGCAGTAAAAGCATCTCCCTCGAGAGGCACAACACCCACGGAACTAATCAAATCCAATACCTCTGAATGTGGAAACTCATATTGCATGACTCTCACCGCTCGTTTCTCGCACCTTTACCATTCTTACACTTCTTTTAAATTCTTCAATTCTATACATAATTCAGTTTGCATGGCTTCATTTTCTTTATTTCATTATTGCATGCTATTCATACCGATGAATACTTGCAATGAACAGCTTACGCTTTGTTCCTGTTTTAACGTCTTTTATTATTTTGCAAGTTAACACACATTGCGGAGTCGAAGGTAAAGTATACCAAGCATATATTGCTCTTTATTTCCTTAAAATCTGTTTATCTGTTTTGACATTGTAATGATTTATTTGCATCGGTGTTGCTTATAATAGCTCGCTTGATATCTTGCTGTAAAAGTCTTGGCAAGCGGCATTTGTAATTGAGGTGTGTGTTTGTTGTTTTACACACATTCCCACATGAACACATTAAGCTAGAATCAATCTTGTTGAAATGAGAAGATAATGGGTTGTTTGGGGCTCCAGGTGGCCTCGTTTTAACGCCGTTTGTTGTACGTTTGTGAACTGATGCATTTGTTTGCATTGTATGTATCCGTTCAGCAACATCCGTCTGGTCCGATAAGACGCAAGTACAGCTCCTGTTCCACCATCTTCCTGGACGACAGCACCGTCAGCCAACCCAACCTCAAATACACCATCAAATGGTACTCAAGCAATCCAAACAAACACAGAGCTTTAGTTTAGCACATATTAATACACATTCAAACATACTGTATATGATAGAGATCAAATCTAAATGTCTTTAAGATTAAGATCGTCCAATCTTTATGCACCATATTTTTCCTGGTTGAGATTTGAGAGAGAGCTTCAGACCAAATGATGATTTTAAGCAGATCATAATCATAATAATAATCGAATATTACACATGCTTTTTTCTCTGTTTACAGCGTTGCGCTTGCAATATACTACCACATAAAGAACAGGTATGATTGCGGTCTCTCTCATCAGATGTTATTGCTATGAGGTCTCAGACCGTAAAATGTGAATGGCACAGCGGTAAAACCTTGTTTCATTTTTACGCTTAATGGAGTTGTGAAGTCCTGCAGTGTGGGTCATATTTTAAAAAGACAGCATCTAGTTTCTGAAATGGATCTGGACTCAAGGGTTGCAATAGCATTCTGGACCACATGTGTGGCAGTGCACTGTGGGTAAGAGACATATCGATCGTCCGGCTGTCAGCAAAGACGTGTGCGAGTTAGAGAAGGGCTGTTGGTCCTAAGTTATAACAATGAGTCCCGTTTTGCGGTAATATTCTACTCGTAATGTGTCACAGAGGTACTCGTCCTTGAAAGCCAAGAGAGCCACATTCAGACAACAACATTCAACAAATGCAGTTATACAGTTGACGGAATTTGGTCAGAGACCACAGTAACAATCTGAAAAACAAAATCCCCTTTAAAAGTAAACTGTTATCTTATTTTGTCATTTTTGTATTATTTATATTGTAAAATGAATAAGCAACATTTTAAACGTAAAACTGGAAGTTTACTTTCCTGTAGCTCAGTGGTAAGAGCATTGCGGTCGTGGGTTCGATCCCAGGGGATTGCACATACTTAGAAACAAATGTTTAAGATAAAAAAGTTTTCCAAATGCGTAAATGTAAATGCAAGTTATTTGACTGGTTTTTGTGTTGAAGTCAAATGATGTCATTCTGACATTTCAAGCAAAATCGTATTTGACAGGTCAACTAAAAATATCATTATAAGTGTAAGGTAAGGAGATTTTAACATGATTGTTTATGAACTTATTTAGTTCTTTATTATAAGTTTAAAATTGTTTCTGGTTGTTGAAATCAAATAAATACTGGCCTTAAATCTTAAACTAAACAAAAAATGTCAATGTTGCCTCAAGTTTATGGCACTAAAATTATAATAATACACAAAAAACACAAAAAACTTAAATTAAAAGTAATAATTAATCTTACATACCAACATAAAAATAACCAAATCAATTATAAAATTGCAAAAGCATGCAAGAAAATTGCTTAAAATGTAGATAATTTAACATAAAATCTAAAAATAAAAGTTGATTTAAAATATTAATAAAACAAAACTATAATAACTCTGGTACTCATTCATTGACTAATCTTTGTTTAAATTTAACCACAAAAGTGTTTTACAGCTTGAATATTTTAGAATTTCGATCAAAAATAAAAATATGTCATTATTAACTTCTCTTGCAAATTGTTAGATTTTCACTATAGATCATTCTGAGATTAAAATAGATTTGACCTAGTGATTCTAAGTAAAGATCATACAATGAATTATAAGTGCATTGATTTTCACTTTTGGGACTTTTAGGAGCTAAATACAAGTATACATTTTATCAGTATTGACAATAATCGGGATATTAAAAACCACAGTTATCGAAAATCTACACATAATTTTAATAAATTCAGCACCCAAATCCAAAAGTTTCCATAACAATTACAATGGTTACAAACTCTTTCTCTTCCTACACACGCTTTCATTTTAAGTGTGATTAATTGACCAAATATCAAACAAACACCAAAATAATAAAGAATTTCACTGATGGCATCATTTATTTCCATTTATTTCAATTTAGATAAATATCGAGATAATACCGTGATAGCCCTATTAAGTACATTTCATTTTTAAAGCTTGATGTTTTCAATGTTGTGTATTGCATATCTAAATATCACCTTTCACATTCTGCCGTATCTAATGTCACTCCTCTCCCTTCAGAAATGTTGACGGTCGAATGCTGTTAGATATATTTGATGAAAAACTTCATCCGCTTTCAGTAAGTCTTCCTGCCGTTTGTTTAAAATACCAACGTACTGTACATGAACCACCCTTCTGCATCCGTCACCACTTGTCTCTTGTTGCAGAAATCAGAGGTGCCCTCAGACTATGACAAACACCACCCGGAACAGAAGCAGATCTACCGATTTGTCCGGACGCTCTTCAGTGCCGCCCAGCTCACAGCCGAGTGTGCCATAGTTACTCTGGTGAGTTTCAGGTCATGTGACTTAGTGGTGGTCCAGTTAGATCACTCTCAGCTGTGTCATTTTCGATTGGCTGGTGAAGGCGTTGTACTAGGTAGCACAAGTAAAAATAGCATTTACCATAAGTGAAGTGGATTGACCATCACCTCGGTTAAAAATGGTTGTCATATTTATCGCTTTATTAGCAGGCGCTAAGCCTAGCAGCTGTCTTTGTGGAAACTGTTCTTTTGCTGTTATAAAATCCTTCTTTAGAGGGCCATGCCGACTTATTTCCCCAACCTAATTCCTTCCCTGTCATGAAGCACGTGTTAGACATATCAAATAGATCATATTTGTGTTCTGATACAGAAAGAAAGTCATGCAGGTTTGGAATGACATGAGGGTACGTAAATGATGCTTAATTTTGTTAGTTTTTTAAACTTAATGCTGACTCTAAACTATACTTTCGCAAAGAAGATATGGTTTTATTTCTTTTGTGGGTCTCTCTTGCTATCTCTGGGTTTGAGTTGGCGCACACATGGTCTGTTCTTCTGCGAGGTTTCTATGTGTCTGTGTCATGTTGCTAAATGTAGATTGAGACACATTGAGTTCCTTGACCCGTAGGGGGCAACAGGTGGAGCGATTCCGGTTTAAGCCGCCTGGCTTTCAAGGATTCTTTCATTATTGATGAAAACTATGAGTCACTGCAGAGGGTGAAGAGATCCTCATGATTTCCCTCGGGTGTCTACTGGCGAGCTTTGTGCAGGCAAACTTTCCACCAAATCAGCCACTTTAACCAGTCAATTTGTGCTTTAACCTTATTAAGCTTTGTTGGTTTAGACTTATCTTTTGAAAAACAGGATTTGTGTTAATGGCAAGTGTATGCACCAAAGTATTCCGGGTGCATATTTCTTTCGGTTTTGATGTAAAATCAGAGCAGCACTATCATCAATACTGACCGAAGTACTGCGTGTATTTTAAAGGATGAAGTTCTGTTATTATGGAACTTTGAACAATAATTGCTATTATTTTGTCCTTTAAGTAAAAGTGGGACCATTTTTGTATTTCTTGATAGACTTTTTATTTCTTTATACGGATATCTTACTGCGTATTATTTAGTATACATTTAGTTCTTCTTTGAGTTAGTTTCTCTACACTCTCCACACTGATGGATGCTATGTTTTCTTTTGGACGTTACCAGAGAACTACTATTGTACACTGTAATGTTTCTTTGGGTGCTTTGTTAAAGAGTACATAACATGAGATGAAAATTACATTTCATGCAGTGTGTAATATTGCCGTGTTTGAAACCAAGCAGTCTTCCAAGTTGTAAACCCGAAAGTGAATGAATAAGAAAGTTATTGGCTTGGATGCAAGGGAGTCGACTCTAAATCACGCAAACGAGTCGTCCCTAGTTCGATTCGGCGGATTTACGTCACTACATATAGTCCCCGCCCACGTTTTGCTAGGACTGCCCGCAAAAACTTCACTCTTCTCCCCCAAACATTGTAGCTCGTGAGCCTCATTCGCGGTAGACCAGCAGAAAAGACCATCTGACCAATCACATTAGACTAGGCTAGCGGATAGGAGGGGATTAGACGGATTAATCTCAGGAACGAATCATTTGAAATTTAGTCAAGAAGTAAGGTAAGAATAACTGCCTATTATTATGAAATGATGTTAGTGGAATATCAGTCATATTATTTCATGGTACACATCGACCATGGGATCTGATTCCATCACATGCAAAACAGTTCTATGGTACTGTAATGGATTTTAGACGTCATATTTTCTCAGAACTCTTCACAAACACACCAGCATATTTAATGTACAGCTGTCCACGGGCGAGTCTGAGACCCCTGAGCAGTGAAATATCCAAAACAAATAAAATATGTCTGGCCTCCTATTGGATTTCTTCATCACTGAGGTGTGAAACTGATGTTATTTGTCTTACTTATTCCCTGACGCCGTATACATCATGCGTACTCGTTGCATTCGTTCCGTAAGGACGTCTTTGTCCACGTACTTTCACCAGCAGCGTTCACAAATGCTGAAGACGCCCATGGCTGTCACGTACTGACAACAGAACACAGGCTCTCTATTCAGCCGCCGAATATGAGATGTTTCTTTATAAGTGGTCTTCATCAATTCATACATTAGATTTATTAACATAGTTTGGGTCGAGCAGTAATATTCCAACAGAGTTTAAAAATGACGCAAGAAAGTCATATACAGGTTTTGAATAATGTGACGGTGAATACATGATGAAATAATTATATAGTGATTGAATACTGAGTTTCCACAGGCAATACTGCTCGCATTCATATAGAAAAATTCTCAAACAAATTGAGATTTTACGTTCTGCGGTGTTAAACAGTCAAATTCCAGTTTATGCAATCTCACAGCACACACAAACATTGAGACTTAATGAGTACCTCAGGAATTACGTTCTTCAGGATTGTTTTCCCTGTCTGCGAATTTAAGCATCTGAAGATTTGTGGAAAGAGTCTGTCGGATGGATTTAAGAGTCAAATGAGCCGGGTGAATTTTGAATGATGGAATGGATGGATTTACCTCTTCCCTTAAGAATTGTGAAATATTGCAGCAAATGTTTAGATATTTTTGTCTTTAGGGTTTGACAAAAGGCGCTTGTGTCTCATTAATATAACAAAAAACTACACTGTGCATTTGCTTATTTTAATAAACATGTCAGACACATCCAAGATATGAGACTTGCTTATACAAGAAGTACTGTGGTGGTGCCATGGTGTTAGATGGTAAACAAAAAAAACATATGATTCGAAACCAGAATCGAAGTTGACTGACAGATCTTATATTTAAGACCCTTTTGGGTAACACTTTCCTTGAAGAATGTATGTATGATGCATTATAGAAGTAGTTATAAAGCAGTGTAATGCATTGTTATGTCATATAAATAATTGTTACACCACACATTTTAAATTGGTTATTATTCTTTACAACTACATAAAATTCATTACAACACACATTATAAAGAAATATAGTGCATTTACCCTTTAATAACTCTTTATGATGCATTATACATACATGCTTCACTTTTGCAGGCTAAAATGAAAGAGATCAATGAATGTGCATGAATATTATCGTTCATCGTCTTTTAAAAATGTTTTTCTCTCTTTCTCTGTCTCAGGTGTATTTGGAGAGATTATTAACATACGCTGAGATTGACATCCTTCCTGCTAACTGGAAGAGGATTGTTTTGGGTGCCATCCTGTTGGCATCTAAAGTGTGGGATGATCAGGCTGTGTGGAATGTCGACTACTGCCAGATTCTCAAAGACATCACGGTTGAAGACATGTGAGTGTGTGTGTGTGTTTCAAGTCTGTGTGGATTCTTTGTCTTTACGGCAATTCAGTGCTTTATTTACAATACTTTGCATCAAGAAATACAAGATTTGTCATTTATGTAAATATTTTAATTTTAATATTATTTAACTAGATAGTACAGCAAATAATGATTATACATAAAAAGATTTTTCACAATGCATAAAAGTATAAATAAGATTATTACATTTTCTTTTTTTGAAAAACCAAGGCTTGGATGTCTAAAGAACTAGCAACACATGTTTGCATTTCAATGTTTGCTTTTTGTTGTCCATTGAACAATTGTATAAAATCAGAAAGCTATCTGAGACTTGTTATGGACATATTACATTTTTTACTCCTAACATTTACTATGGTAACAAATGGTTTAGGACATTGAAATGTTTGACATTTATAATGCTTTGTGACAATGTGCAACACTACATCCTACACATAAGGCAGCATATATCATAACCCGAAAGCAAAATACTCAGACTTGTGAAAATAGCTGAAGATATTTAAAGGGTGATACTTGACACTTTTTCAGCATGTTGTCACATCTGCCCTTTCAACTCCAGCTGAACACACAGTTATTTTAAAGACGACTTGTCTCTGTGACAATCAAATAGTTCTGTGACTACCGCAAAAGAAAACTTTGTGTTTTTGTTGTCTTGTTTTGCGACTGGCTTTATTTAGCAGTTCGATTTCTCCACACAATTAAAATAATTATTCTTTAAAGCTTAAATTAGTTTAATTGGTGAGAATTTTAAAGGTGTAGGAAGAAGCCTCTTTGTCACGATGGATGGGTTTTCTTTTCAGGGTAACAGCTTGAAATTGAAACAATTCACTGTTGTATTACTTTCTTCAGCTTGTTTAAGATATGCCAAATCAGAATTTGCTTGAATAGCAAACTGACATTTTCTTTTCATATTTCCACCCACTGACAAATATGGAAAGGAACATGTGCAAAGCTAATTATCTTTGCTTGTTTCCACCAGGAACGAGCTGGAGCGTCAGTTTCTGGAGCTGCTGCAGTTCAATATTAATGTTCCATCCAGCGTCTACGCCAAGTACTACTTCGACCTGCGTTCGCTCTCCGAGGCTAACAATCTCAGCTTCCCCCTGGAGCCTCTTAGCAGAGACAAGGCCCAGAAACTGGAGGTGAGGGGTCGATACCTATTCTGATCATTTACTTGTGTTATATAGCTCTGGATATTTATCTGAGATTGTCATTCACGATCTCGTTTGTATCCCAGTGGCCTGTGGTTTTCATGAAAGTTCTGCTAGCCCTCTTCCTTCAAAATTTAGGAAGCATGACTATGAAACTCGAAAGCTTGTGTTTGCTACTTGTGTTGGTTCAGTAGCAGCTGAGTAATTACCCTGCCTGAATCCCCTTGTGTGTTTTTTGCCAACATTTAGCATTGATGCTGCCCAATAATACTCAATTATATACAAGGCCTATGATGAATGTAAAGGCAAAAGTATAGTCCGGCTGATTTTCGTCAGGATGGACAGCGGTTGGCCGTGCTCCCCGTCCGTGTGCAGCCCATTTTCTGAGACGCAACAAAGTGTTGAATCAACCTAGTCCACTCGGTGACATAATGCCCATGTGTCAATCTTGTCTTTATGTACTTAACCGCGATTGAGTATGCTCAAGACATTGGACGCAATTCTGGTCAAGTCGAACGTGGAAAGTCAAGCATACCCGGCCCCATTAACCTGTCTAGGGTCAGTAGTCCCAGATTGGGGATCTCTGTCATTTGGTTTCTGATCTTTTTCTTTTATGAGGACTGACACCGTGTGCCATCCAGCACTGTTCATACACCCCCCCACTTGCAATCAGATAGCATCTCAAAATTACAGCCACATGTTCCTTCTTGACTCAACATTGAAGCCTTCTCCCACTTATAAGAGGAGTCACCACTCGCCAGACAATTTTGCCTCTTGTGTTCCACTTGGTTTTTTCATCATTCTTACATCAGACAGCACAGGCTTGCCCCATGTTTATTGTGTGCTAGCTTTAGCTGTATCCAATGGATTTAACTAGATCCGTATGTACTCAATAATACAATATTACTCAATAGATGATACGAGATTATTATATTAACTCTTTCCCTGCCATTGACATTTAAAAATCAATGGTTCCCTGCCAAAGACAAGTAATTTTGGCAATCTGTGTTTGTACAGCATGTGGCGCTGTTACACACCTTCGATATATGTACAGAATCTCTGAATCTGGAATGTCTATATTTTATCTTTTTTGGTGTAAATCTGGGCAGAGTGTTTGACAAAAAATATTAATTATTATCTAATCTTTTTAATCGAAACGAGGCACTTTTGAACAAACCTACTATTATTTATGAGGTGATCAAAAAGAACAAATAAAGATTGAAGAACACGGTTTCTTTTTTTCATAAGAGACTCTATTCTTTCAGTTGATATATTGTTTGTCCATATATTCATTACAGAAAATGTACTGTGAGCCCATAAAGTTAAGTGAAAATGTTCAAAAACGCTGGCGCATGCTGGCAACTTTAAATTAAAGGCTGGCGGGCAAAGAGTTCACTTACTAGATGAAAATAAGAGGACCTAGAACAGAGCCCTGAGGGATACCTTGAGAAAGAAGTGCATCTAATGAATTGTATTTCTGGCTAATAATCTTGCACTGTACTGGACTTGTAAAAGATAAGGGAAAAGACAATTTTAAGTTTGCTTGTACTTTCAAAGACTAATCTAGGGAACAACTTTTGATAAACTGTTGACAGGAACGCCATTGACAACGTACATAATAATTCTTCTTCATATGTTACAGGCCATCTCCAGGCTTTGTGACGACAAATACAAAGACTTGAGAAAAGGAGCTAAGAAGCGCTCGGTGAGTGCGGATAACCTGACAGTGGTTAGATGGTCCCCGGCCATTATATCCTAATAATGGTGGACTTCTGGGACTCTCACCTGAGACGGAGAGAAAGAGACTGTCGAAAGAAGCGTTCTCTAAGAGGACACATATGTGCTTAATACCTCAGCAGGACTCTTAAGCCAGAGGCTTTTCTTTTGAAGATTCTCCATGCTGGTCGGACGGCTGCTGTATATACAAAACGAAAATGATCAATTTCAAACCTGTGGCTTAGAGGACACGGAGAATGAGGATTCTGCTGCGGATCAGAAGGAATAGAGGATGTGAACATGTTAAAAGACCCCCAACGACAGGAACAGCATTCAAACTGCTCTGTTTCATATGCGTTTTCACAGCGTATTTCTTCACCACTAGAATGGTTCAAATTTCATTTGTTGCTCGTGGCTGTGTCCTAACAGCCAAAAAACAGTATAGCCAAAAGTAACTTTGCAAGATTACCACTTCAGTTGCAGTTAATGTTATTTGAAATTTTGTCCACAATTTATTTTTATCTAAAGTAGATCTAAAGAGAAAACATCCTAAATTACATGTTACACATTTATAATCAGACTTAAACAATATTATATAATAGGAACATATCAAATTTGGACCTCAGTCATACATTCCTATATACTGTGTATTACAAGGCTGATTATATTTACATTTTATTCTTTTTACCTTGCTATTGTTTTAATGCATTATCAAGCCATTTAGGATGTTTCATGTTGTTTAAAAAAAATAACGGAAGCTGGAAGGTGAGTAGATGAAGGGAAATATTAGGGGTGCTCTGGCGGTCTCAATGTGAAATTCTTGAAGCGATTGTCTAATGAAATTTCTCATAATTCTTTAATACCATGAAAACCCATCAGACAGAAGTTTAAAATGTCTGAAATATGTGGAAAGGTAATAGACAGATTGAAATTTATGGTTTTATTATGCCGTTTTAAAACCCAGAATCTTTTTCACAATGGCATTCAATTCTCAGAGCCCACAAAGGTGTTTAACCCTCACACTGTTTACCCGGTTATATATATGTCTGCTTCATCAAATGACAGATATGCACATGCTGTCTTACTCTCAACTTAATTTCTCCCAAATTCTCAAAGCAATACACGCACTGTGTTCCATATAATATAATATCTGCTTGACTGATTATAGCTAGCAAATGAAAGGTCTATGGGACTAGATATAGAGATAGGATTTTTAAGTGTATTACAATTGGTGATAACATAAAAGTGTCATTAATGATGGTGTCACTGCGATAAAATGGTGAGACGGACTGCAGCGTTTTATTTTTCAATTATGATGTGACGAACCATTGAATTTTGTGATTTGTGAGGGAGTCCTGCTGTATCCACTGCCATGCGCTTCACCCACAGTGCCTGCATTTCGCGGGAACAGGGCCTTCGATGTACCCTGTGAAGATTATTCTAAAAACTCCATTTTATTATTATAACTTGTTTTTAGTTTAATTTCAAATCAGTTCTTCCCATTTCAGAACATCAGCAAGTATTGAATTATGTCGCCTGATGTATGTATGATTTCCAAAATATCTGTTGTATTATGCGGTTCACCTGCTATTTCAGACTGAAATTCTCCTGTGCGTGGAACTTCACTCAGAAATACATTGAGGATTAAAACTACCCAATTTTTTTTTGTATATTGTACATACTTCAACATGCTTAAAGAAATTTGATCTTGAGATATTTATATGTGACCAGTGTTAATTCTTAAATTCTGAACAGTGATGGATTCAGTTTCGAAGATATATGTTGATTTGGAGGAATTTTATGTGATTTTAAACTTCTTCAAATCTTTTTGGAGTCTGTCATCAGTGAAGTTTATGTTTTTTTCCTCTTCACAAAAGTGACATGAGTGATTTTGCAAGGTTACAGTATGCTGATGGGAATGTAACTCTGCAATAGGTTTTCTCTTTTCTTTCTCTAAACATTTTAGAAACAATTAATTTGACGATACTCCTAACAAATCAAGCAAGAATGTCTCTTTGTTTTCAATTTTGTGTGCGTGTAACTTATTCTTTATATAAACAAGTAGGCCAAGTTTTATTAATATATCAGTCTGAGCATGGCAATGTCATACATTTCTCCCAAAATCTAAAAGAAAAACATTTTCTACACAATAAATAGACTGCTTTTGGGACCATAAATAATTGAATGGGTTTTATGACAATTAAGCATTCGATATTCTCATTTGAAGGTTTTTATTATTTTAAAAAAATTATTTGCATTAGCATAATACAGCATTTTGGTACAGTACTTTATTATTAATTTACATTAAAAATTACATTTTAATTATTAATAAATTAATAATAATAATTAATTACAATTTTGATTAAATAGCGACACTTACATTATCTATAAACATTTTTCCTTTTTTTTAATAGTTTTAATTTTGTGTTGTTGTAATGGGGAAAGATGTGTAAATGTTTATTGTCATCAAAATAAGGCTTCACTGTACCATATCTTAATGTTCCTAAAAATGAAAATAAGAGAGCTGACTTGCTTTTTTTATTTTGGGTTAAAAAAAACGAGCCGGTCATGTTATAACAAGTTCTGTGAAATATATCCACTGACCAAACCAAACGGATATCCAGGTTAGGTAATACCAGACAATGCATGAAACTAAAACAGTTGCATTATTTCAAGGACAGCGGAACTTGTACCAAAGTTATTCTCAATGAAGATCTGGCATCTCTATTACACTCCCCTTGCATATTGCAAGAGCGTAGAACGGTTTGAAATCAAGGTTCAAGAAATGCATCTTTCGGAAAGCGATTCAAGATGAGAAGATTGATATGAAAAAAGTATTATTCTATTTATTTTAAGTGAGCATGTGAGGGTCCTGCCCGTTGTGGGGTCTTAAGAAAGTGTTGTAAACTCAAGTCTTAGTGATGGAAGACAGTAGGCAGACGTGTGGCGTGTTTTAGCCGTCTGGACTGAACACTACCTCTGCATAGAGTTTTTTGTTTCTATTTATACCTCTTTCTCTCTCTCTCTCTCTCTCTCTCTCTCTCTCTCTTGCAATCTTTCTCATTTCTAGGAAATTACAAATTCAACTCTTTCAAAACATTTATACTATAAGTGGTTTCCTGTGAAAAGAGAAAGCAAACTGCTGTAGTTGTGACTTTATAATTTTATGTTCGGTCACTGGTTGTATGCCTGTTATTATGAAAAATTACAATGTTGTTGTTGTCATTTGTTTCTGATCCAAAGATCAAAGCCTTCCTTGGTATCTGTTTTCAGTGTGACAAAGGCTGAATCCTATCTTCTACTTATATTAGTTCATTCTACTTTCCGTTGAACTAAGTGAACCCAGCTTCCCTGCGGTGACCAACCCCAGGAGCTGGAGGCTATGGTCGCATGCAGTCTTCTTTTTCTCAAACTATGATTTTAACTGATGCTCCAGGTTCAAGAAGCAATGTTTAGAAACCGCCACAAGAATAAACTTTTAAAAGTTGCAATAAAACTGATGTGATGCGTGTTTTTGTGTCTGATCACACATTTGTAAAAATGTGGACATACAGAAAAATAGGAAAGCGTTTTGCATGCAGATGTAAAAAAAAATTATGTAAAATATGCTGTTTGTGTAGACTCAAATTTACTCCCTTGCTAATGTTAAACTGAGCGGAACACTTTCCTGAGTATCTATAAAATTCAGCTATAGCATTTCCTATAATTTTATTAAACAAATAACTCAATTAAGTGTTTCTAAAATGAATGCAATGAACCCAATCTACATTTGAAGTCATTCTGAGCAGCATATAGCCGGGATCTTTTGGTCATCAGTCTTCGTACTCTAAGGCTTTATACTTCTAAATGTGTGCCTGGTGAGCTTTGCCAGTGCTTGGACAAAATATCCAGTATAGTTGCCTGGACATGTGTCTCCATCTAGCAGCTAAATAGTGTCTAGCTGCCCTTCTAATTGAGTTACATAAATATAAGTGCAGGAAAGATACTTTAGGCCCGGTTTTACAGACAAGGATGAAAGCTAGTCCCAGACTAAAATGAATGTTTGACCTGTCTTAACTGAATATAACTTACCCAGAAATATCTTACAATACATCAGTGCCATTGTTTTGCCTCAAGATGCCCACCAGTAAAGTATGCTTAGGCATCTTTATAAAAGCAACAAAAATATCACTAATATATGTGAGATTTCTAACAGCTCAAAACATACCTGTCTGTATTTATTTGAATAACCAATAACTCTGTATGTCTGTCTGTCTGTCATCAACAAAAAAAAAAATGTTGTTAATTCTCTCCTTTGCTAACTGTAATCCTCCTAGTAGCATGCCCTTGTAAACGGTATTGCTAAGCGTGTTGACAAAATGTCTATATGCTCTCCTACTTGTGAGTCGCTTCGGATAAAAGCCAAATGATATCTGTAATGTAACGGGTAAAAAAACGTTTTAAAGTTACTGTGCCTAAAAAATACATCGAGCGCATAACCGAAGTGACTTATACATTTTTGCATGCACATTTTTATCAGTTTGAATTTTTTTTGTGTGTGTGCATGTTCAGTTAAAGCAGGGTTCCCCAAACTGGGGTTTGTTAAATAAAAACCACAAAACATTGTTCAACGTCGAAAATAAATAAGTTACGGGGTGACCTTAAAATTTTGAGTTAAATCAACTAAAAAATAGTAATCAACTCAACGAGTTAAGTCCACTCATCGAGAAATAAATAATATTTTTTAATTTAAATTAACTAAACATTTTATAGCAACCCGTTAACAAAAAACAATGAATATTTTTTTTACAGTGTTAAAATGTTTACTTTCTCAGGATGTACCTTGAGTAAATATTTCAGATCAAAGGGATACTGCCGACAGAAAAGTTGAGCTAAAGAGCTAAAGAAAGGAAGTCTTATAAATATCATCATTTTGACGCGATATGTTACTTTAATTTTCATGTCTAAATAATGACTTGATTTTATGTTTAAAGTGACACCAATGTTATAACAAACATAACATGTGACCTTTACCATGCTGGCTCTTTTGTACAAAAATCAAATTGTCTTGTTTTAAATACCACAGTTTACCATTCTCAATATTCATAAATCATGCCTGAACTTCATGATTGCTGAAGGAACTGCTGTTAAAGATGACATAACAACAATATACTCACTGTAACAATCAGAAATGTACTGTACATGTAAACATTAACCGTAATAGGCTGATGATATAATTTACAATGAATTTGGTAGCGTTCATTTTTTGTCAATGCAAAATAGAACTCGTTTTAAGCGTCCAACCTATATAATTTGCCATAAGTCCCCATTCATTAAAAGGCGAGTCCTTCAAACCTTCTGTCCAGATGTCCCTCGTTCAGAGGTCATTTAAACAGGGTTAAAAGCTTCTAGAGATTCCACCAGGATCTGCTCTGATCCCATGGCATTCAGTCATGTCAAACTTCTCAAGGACAGAGCTAAAGAGGGGATTCTTTTTAATACTCTAACAGCATTAGAATAACCCAGTTTATCATTAACACAATCCAACCTAACCTAAAGGGACCTTATGATGTCCATGAATCAAAACTTCATGAATTACATTTCTGAGAGATCATAAACATTTAAAACGTCAAGAAATGTCAAAAAAAGTCAAACAAACTATTCTGACCTCATGCAGGCTGCATTACCTCAATGACCTGACACTCAATTCTTGCGTTTGATGGAATACAAGTTATTTGATGCTGGGTCCATAGGCTAGTTCCATTTTCTGGAATGACAAACAGAACCCAAATATCACAGCAATGTTTGTGTGCCGGCATGCCTTTGGTGGGTAAGAATAGCCCACAATGAAGCCTCACATCTTTCGTCTTCTGTTGTCTGAGAGCAGTTGTTGTCAGGAGAGTGGCGGAGGTAAGACATGAGGCAGGCTTGGGATCTACAAGTGTGTTTGCAAATTTTGGATTATCTCAGACCTGTCTAAAAAGACCATCTATCCTGACTGGGATTCTGAGTGCTTGTAAAGGGGTTACAGTTTAATGCCTACTGGGACCAAGCTTAATACAGATTGTAAACTCTGTCTCTTATGTGGAATCAAGTGGGCTGCGTGTAGACCGGTGTGATATCCAGTACGGTTGTCTCGGGTTTTGAAGGCCTCGTTCTGCTGGCATGGCAAAACAGACTGCCTCACAAATGATCTTCTTGACACTGAACCACAACATCACCCTCATAGGTACGTGCACAATTTGTGATGTTCATATTACATTTATAATGGCCAATACTAATGGCAATTTGAAATATATGATTGTAATTTGTTAAAAAAATCGTTTGAAACATTTTACAACAAAAGATTTGATATCTAAATATTTTAAAATAAATGTTTGGTTGTCACATGCCAATACACCTGCCACGACTCTAAGAAACCTGTGACAACTGAGTACTGATTTCATACATCAATTCCACTAAATCAACCAACGGTTTATTATGGTGCCAGTTAAAAAAAAAGCAAAAAAATGGTACGTTTGTGGTTTACAAATTTAAATTTAATAATGTGATCAAATGAAGTCATTTACTCTGCACTCTTTCATCCTATATGTCTCAGTTTGGCCGAAAAAGTCATTTTCCATTGCATTAAAAATTCTACTGAATCACACTTGATATAATTTAAATGTCTTAATAAATTTGTTTTACACGTGGAGTTTATGTATTTATCCATGTGTGAAATAAATGTATAAAATATTTTAAACCAAGTGTGCTTTATATATTGTAGTAAATTTAACACCTTTAAATCCAAAAAGCTGTGTGTTGTTTTGACTTTGGAGAAAGCGCATTGCAATTAACCAAAATCAGGGTTTTAATCTATGATTAGGTAAAAACACATTTAATTTGCCTATAGGTTATAACCCAGTTTTGTCCATATTTTACTCAACATCATGTTGTTGAGTGTATGAATATTTTTGTATATGGTTCACTTAAAAAGAAGGGTTGAAATACAAATAAATGTAAAAGCTAAACTGACTCACAAGGATCTATATGTTTTTCTATGGTTTCTAGATGATTACTATTTGGTTAGAGATTTGTATATAAGGCAATGACACTAATACATTTTTTTGTTTGGCTGGAGATGTATATAATACTTATATCTAAATAACCACATTGGTTACATTGGCTACCACTATTTCAAGGTGATTTGCTAGTCGAAATATCAATATTTTATAAACCATACGAAAAGTCTCCTTGAAAACACCGTAAAATACCAAAACAAACATTTTACTGCATTTCACTGCATTACGTAACAAGGCAAGGTTCGATCTGCATTCTGGGCCGTTTTAAGATATTGAGCTTCAAAGTTTTTGCACTTTGTAGATAAACCCTTATTGTTTTCTCAAAAAAGTCCAGAATGTACACAACTTGAAATAAAAAAAAAACATGACATACTGTAAAGAATATGCGAATCACTCAAACCTTATCTTCAAACTTAAACCTTAACTCCAATAAATTTTATTTCGTTTGAAAGTTTTTAATGGTTTATTCACTAATCTTAGCATATTCTTTCACCCCGCCTATTAGGGAAAGCATGGCTCATCCTGATGATACTCTCAAGGATCCTGATCCTGTTGTTTGCTGGATATCCCCTCTATCAAGATGAGCAGGAGCGGTTTGTGTGCAACACTATTCAGCCCGGTTGTGCCAATGTCTGCTACGACATGTTTGCCCCTCTTTCCCTTTTCCGCTTCTGGCTGGTTCAGCTCACCACCATCTGCCTTCCTTACTTGATGTTCGTCATCTACGTCATTCACAAAGTGAATTCTGGTCCTACTGTTGCTTCTGAGTCCATCAAAGCAGATTCCGTCTACAAGATCCACCAAGAATCATTCAAGAAAGCATCTCTTTGTAAGACTGATGTGCCGCCCGGAAAGGGGCGCTTGCAGCATTTCACAGGAGCTTACATCTTGCATTTGTTTCTTCGGATGATTCTCGAAGCTGGATTTGGAGCTGCCCACTACTACCTGTTTGGCTTCCGCGTCCCCAAACGCTTCATGTGCCAGCAGTCGCCCTGCACAACCATGGTGGACTGTTACATCTCCAGACCAACTGAGAAAACCATCATGCTGAACTTCATGTTAGGGGAGGCCGCTCTTTCTCTGCTGCTCAACGTGTGCGACCTGATCTGTGCCGCCAAGCGTTCCGTGAGGCAAAAAAGCAAACGAAAAATGCTGGTGAAGGAGATGTATGCAGAGGAACAGTATTACCTGTCGGGCAACGGGAGTCAAGCTCTGGACACCAGCATCTCACCGCCTAAAGACACGGTGGTCTCTGAAGGGTTCCGGAAAAGAGGGATCAGAGTCTCAAGTGGCGATGAAGCGGCTTCCATCCTATTAGACGACGACCCTCCACCATCATCCACTCTTGGAGGAACGCCGGGTTCCAACAACGATGATAGCGCTAGCTACCAACCCAACCAGGAAGAAGGGATGGTGCGAGGGGGAAGTGAGGTGGCGTTGTGTCCCAATGAGCCTTTGGGGACTCCCAGATCCATCCGGGTTAGCAAACGTGGCCGCCTCAAGCCTCCGCCACCTCCGCGACGGGACAAAGCAGCCGGTCAAGGGGCGATGGATGTCTCTGGAGGAACATCGTTGTGTGCCAAGAGAATGGGACAGTATACACTTGTAGAAATGACCACGGGTGACGATATGCCAACTTGTGGTGGAGACGGGGAGGAGAAACGGTCCGAGTGGGTGTGACTGAGAATTATCAGCATGAATAAATATCACAAGGTGAAATATGAGGAAGACTTTGACGTCAATCTACATGCCAACGCTCAGATCACATATGACCTTCAACATCCACCTGTCACTCACGTTTGTGTTACAACGTTCTCTTTCTTTCACCGTGCAGACAGTCCTTGACCTGCCTTCCCTTCAACAAGGTGGAGGGCCATTCTAAAAACAGGCCTGTTGCAACCCTGAGGTTGAATAGCTGAGACTGACACACATTCTTATTCGACTGGGGCAGGCACCAAACAAGAATGGTCAAACAGACCCGTTCCCTGCGGGTATGGTGGTAAATCCTGCCTTAAAGTGCTTCCGGAATCCTCTAGACTTTGAAAGCACAGGATTTGTCAAGTTTCAGACGATGAAGCAATTACTGCTTTGTGTTTATGGAGGTGGATCTAACACTATTTCGAGGACCCACTGGGATTTGGTTTGGAGGTTTACAGCAAACACTTAAAATAGAGCTCCATAATCTGGTGTAACACGAGAGCAAGGCCGCACTCGCCTTACAGACTCTCAAAAGCTAGCCTCAGTGTGCAAACGTTTGGACATGTTAGCTTTGGGCAGTCACCTGGACTGCAGCCGTCCTGTCTTCACAATGTCAGTCATGTGTCAAATTAGAGTCGCAGGGGAGACTTCTGGGATTGTCTTTTAATGTAAGAACCATATGCGTCACGGATGATGATTTGATGTGAAAAGCCTTTTATCTTTGCTTTTGAATATATATTTGTCTTAAGATGTATGTTATTTGTTTTGATTCGCCTGACCAAACGTAGCGTCCACTGAGAGTATAGAAACAATATGAAGAGTTTGGTTTCAAAATGAGATAACCGAGCTCATTTTTAGAAATCATGTTTTTAATTGTGCATTCCAATGAATATTATTTAAACTCCAGTTGGTTTGTATTGATCTAAGCCATAATAACAAAATACAGCTAACTAACATAATAAAACACAATAAAAACATAATAAAATAATAAAAAACATGATGTTTTATCTTTTTTAAAACAATTATTTTGGAACCGAACTCTTCATATGCAATTGAATGGTACAATTCAGCTGCTATTACTACAAAGCATGCTATGATTTATTATTATCAGTGGGTTCTTTTGGACAGGCAGGCAACAGAGATAATTTTGCCAGAACATATTTAGAAAGAAGTTATTGATTAATTGTTCCCTTTCTAGGCCTCCTTAATAAAGAAGTGACCGTGGACCTTTTCGGATAAATGTGAATTTGTGAATTAAACATTAAATAATTTTTGTGCCAACATATAAATTCAATCTCGACCCAGAAATGTGTGCTGTGGTCAGACAGTGTGGCCACACTGATAAATGTCATTTGTTTGAGTCACACTGCCATCTAGTGGTCTAAAATGCACCCCATTCAATTTCTCAAGATGCAGAATACTGCAGATGTTTGCACACTAGTCTTGTCACATCAACATTTGCATTTTTGCCACTTTATGATTTTGTGTTTTCAGTATTCTATTCTATTAGAGTGAATATATGTTATATGAGATTTCAGAAGATTCCACAGTGTATAAATCCAGAAAAAATACACAAATAAACCGCCTTAATGTATCTGATCCCCGTACATGTTCAACTACCAAATGTTATTTGTATTATTAATTTGAATGGATTTAATTGTATATTAATGCACCTTCTATAAAACTAAAACTTTGTTTGAATTGCCTCCATGAAATTGACTAAATGCATGACAGATTGCTATGGTTTTTGAGTTTTAAATTTTTACATATTTAAAGTTAGACAATATTTAAAGTTAAATACTTTGTTAGACAATACCTTTACTGTCCCATAAGTATTTGAGCTATTATCACTGAGCACTTGTTGAGCTTCAGACTGTAACCTTCATGCGCTTCAGTGAGACTTTACGCCATCTGGTGGCAGAATCTGGATTCATGCAGAGAGAACAGGGGTCTGAGAACAGGGGAAAACCCCGGAAAATGTGTTAATTTATTTAATTTTATTCTTCTTTACTATGTATTTCAGTCCAATGGCTGATTCCTCACTTTTAGCACCTCATTATTGTCATTCAGATGTAAACTGGTGCCAGGAAACGGAGATGTTTGTCACGTGACAATAGTTACTTTTCTCAACGACCATTTAGACTAATAGTTTCCGATTACTGGATTTAGATTTTCAAAGAATACAGGCGTGGACAGTATTCATTTATTCTCTGTTATTTCTTAGAATTCACAATTTTACTGCTTTGTGATGATTAGGCTTATAGCTACTACAATTCTACAGAAATGGTCGTAATTACATTATAAGCCTTTAACATTCTGAAGGTACGTCCATGAAGAAATGCGTTACTATTAGTTACGGTAATGACTATGTTAGTAGGGTGTGTGTTTTAAGTTTGCAAAATGGATGTTTTAATTTTTTTTAACTAAAATACCCCCTTGTATATCCACCCCAATGTAAAAAAAAAACAGTCATCCTCCACACTTTTTGCATTATTGATGTTTATACATGTTCTCTGTATTGTTCTGGGATAGGCTATTTAGAATACGTACGGATCGATATAGAAGCGGTTGGTCTACAACAGAATTAAAATTATAAACAAACTTTATCTGGGGCTACAGTCATTTGAATGTAGAAGTGTAAATCAGATCGCATTTTGGCAAACAGCGTAAATGTTTTATTCAGATTGACCACTAGATGGGGATACACCACAATAGAACGAGAGATTTTCACATAGGCCTAAAAGTATGGTGTCATCTGAAATGTTTGAAAATGCATTTGTTTTAATATCAAAGTAATATCATTATGAACACCTGATGGATAAATGTATGTATCTCTCTGAATAAAAAAATGGTTATTTAAAGAATTTAATGTATTTTTTCTTTGTTTTGTTCATGTTTTGAGTTTATGTGAAAACCGGAAAATAATGTAAGAAGTTGTCTTTGACATGTTCACAGGAATGGGAAATGTATTAAAACCCTTAAACAACCTGAAATAATAGCCTTAAATACATCAATGAAAGTAAATAAAAAAGAAAAGTTCTAACAGCAATTATATAGTAATCTGTGAGAATTGTACAATAGTTTAGTGAGATTTCGTGCTACTTTGGTAGGCAGATTATGATCTCCAGTTCAGTTGTGTTACTAGCCAAATCTTGTACCATTTGATAAATTTGCTGAAACCACATAGCTATGCTTCAAAAAAAGTATTTCCTTAAAAAGAACTGAAACCAGTTTGTTACCTATTTCATTGTAACATCATCTATGTCATTCTTTGTGTAAAGAACTCTTTTAGAGTTTCACGAAAAAGGCTCCGTGGATTACGTAAGAGACCACCTGTAGGTTTCCATTCAAAAGCTCAGTGAGTGTAACTATACTATTAATACCACAGCTGAAATTCAAGAAGGAGGTTTTGATAGTGTTAAAAAAATCAAACTGTCACAGGTTCCCTCTAACAAAACGTGGCTGGGGCCCCTGCTTCAAAACCAATTCAATAATGTCGATCAAAGCACAACGGCTTCGAACTAGACATTAAAAAACTTGCCGCATCAGTCTAAAGGTTCTATCTACATGGCACCTTTATTCTAGACTTTAAAAGAAAGATCAAAGTTTCCCCAGATGAAAAGGGCCCGTTCCCTGCATTTAAAACCCATTCACCGGCCCTCTTTTAGTAAATTAAGTAGCAAGCACGTGAAGAGTTCAACAATTATGGAGATTCTCCAACACAAGGCCCTTGTCTCTAATTAGGCCTCAGATAGCGAAAAGAGTTTCTCTCGACAGAACCCACAAAAGCATCTTTTGCAAAAGCATCTTCAATGGGAATGACCACAAAGAGCCGATGCCTTGCACTCATTACCAGAACCCTCTCCGCATGGTCCTCAGCATTAAAGCATTTGGAGAAAATCAAGATTCCTCAAAAAGTTTTTATTGTCAAAATAAACGTCATATTTGCTTCTCATGTGGCATCTACACTATGTACAAATTTACAATTATTTCATAAATCTTCTTTTATACACAATTTACAAGTTTGTACACAACTATTGTATAAATACATCTCGCAATTAAAAAACAACAACCCGTATATAATAATAATAATAATTTGTAATAAATGGGCACTAAGACATTAAGGCTTATTTTAACCCTCTTTGATTGTTTAGACAATTTAAAACTTGTCTGACAACAAGGTTGTAAAGGAAAAAAAACATTAAATGCTGCAAATTGGGGACATTTGTGGTGACGTTACTCCACCAGGAACAATGTAATGCCCGAATTCTCCTTAAGAATGACTGATTGCATGTCATGTCCATATCAATAGAATGGAATTAGCAAAAAGTAATTGTTTCTGCATTGCTGCATTGTTTCAACCAGTCCTTCAGCTAATAGAAACCATCAACAAGTTCATTTGTATGCAAATGGATTAACGACCAAGAGACCCGAGACAATTAGCGGGACTTTCTTGATTCAGACCTGGGACAAAGGCATCTGCTTGGGGCAGGAGACTGAGCTGGCGGTACCGGACCTCCACGTTAATCCCGTGCTCACGTCACTATACATGGAGCCGCCCGAGCCTTTACTGCCCCAGCAGCAGCGCGTGCAGAAACTCCTCCACGACTCGAGGGTCTTCCCGGACCATGTCCACACACCGGACGTGATGCCCACCAGAAGGCACATAAAGTATTTCAGCATGAAAACAGCATAGTCCGGTCTCTTGATCTCCTCCTCTAATAAACAAGAACAGTTATGGGTGATCTCCCAACTTTGTCTATTATGCTGCTCGTAAAAGTAACACGCCACGATGATGGTGGCGGGAACCGTGTAGAGCACCGTGAAGATCCCGATTCGGATCATCAACTTTTCCAGTTTATCAGTCTTAGTGCCGCCTTCTTTAATGACGCTTCTGATCCTAAACAGCGACACAAATCCAGCCAGAAGGAACATGGTGCCAATGAACAAATAGATCACCAACGGCGCCAACACGAAGCCCCGCAGGTTGTCCAAGTTCTGGTTGCCCACGTAGCAGATCCCGGCCACCGGGTCGCCATCCACCGAACTTAATGCCAGCACGGCGATGGATTTCATGGATGGGATAAGCCAGGCAGCCAGGTGAAGTACTGAGAATACCCGGCGATGGCCTCGTTGCCCCATTTCATGCCCGCCGCCAGGAACCAGGTTAGAGAGAGAATCACCCACCATATCGAACTGGCCATCCCGAAAAAATAAATTAATAAAAACACGACGGTGCAAAGCGCTGGTCCGGTGGTCTCGTAGTGAATGTGCTCCACGTCGTACTCCCGATTACACGCCACTTTCTCGTGTCCGGCGATTAAGCGCACGATATAGCCGATGGACACAAACATGTAACACGCCGAGAGGAAAATAATCGGCCGTTCGGGATATTTAAATCGCTCCATATCGATGAGAAACGTAGCGACGGTGGCGAACGTGGATATGAAACACAACACCGACCAAAGTCCGATCCAGAAGGCCGTGAAGGTCCGCTCGTCCTGGGTGAAATACGGGTTGTGACAAGGCATGGCGCAGTTCGGGATCTGACCCGTCTTGACGCGGTTATACAGCGGGTGGCGGTCGCTGTTTACAGCCACCATCGGCGCGCGGCACTGGCAGCCCGCTTCGCAGGGTTTACTCGCTTTAGGTCCGACAGCCACTCGTCCGTTCTTCTTCTTATGCGGGTTAAACGGTTTGCTGGGGTAGTTGGTGGGCTTGGACAGCACGGGGGACACCGTGGTGGAGTCGGTTCGGTTGTAGTCCATGCACAGCGTGTCTGGTGTGCCCTGCACGGGCAGCAACTCGCACCTCATCCGGTCCGGCCAGGGAAAGCCGTACTGGCGCATGAGCGGAGCGCAGCCCGCCTTGGCTCGCTCGCATACGCTCCGGCACGGCGGCAGGGGTTTCTTATAGTCCTCGAGGCATATGGGGGTGTACATGCTGCATAGGAAGAACTTCAAATCCGGGGAGCACTGGATCTCCACGAGAGGCCAGAACTGGTGCACCTCCAAGCCCGCTTCATCCTGCGTGTCGTGGTTGAATTGGTTGGGCATGTAGGTATAGTTGTAGCCGATGCCCTTGCACAGAGGCACGGCTATCTCCTGACAGGTGATCTCTTTGGCCGTGGTGCCGCTCGACCGGGGCAGTAGGGCAAGTGCGAGGAACAGGTAAATCCCCAACAGGTTGCACTCCATCCTTTCTATCCTGTCTGTTTTGTCCTGTCGATGAAAGCAGCGCGGCTCTGGAAACAGTTCAGTTGAATTCAGATCTTGAAGAGCCAACCCATCTCCGCTTCACTTGTTTGGCACGGACTTGCGGCAGGTTTGCATACCGTACGGTCAGAGAATAAATAGCCCTCGGGCCGGCGAAGGCAAAATGGCTGAGGGTAACGTTATACGTTTAATCTCCTGTTTACTCTCCGTATTCGCGCGCCGGTGGTAAGTCTCGAGTCTCTGCGCTGCAGATTTACGCTTTCCAATATCAGAAACTTCACCGGTAAAAGAAAACTCCCGGTGTAAATGCGTTTACTACATCCACGGTGTTGACAAGAGCCTTTCCCATACAAATCAGTGCTGTGGAATAGGACGCACCGAGTTTAAAAGACAGCGGAATGGCACGCCCCCCGCGCGCGTTCGACCAATCACACGGCGGCGGAGGAGGACGGCAGTGATGTGTCAATCAAGTTTGCTCAAGGTGTACAGTTGCAGCAACGATTATTTCTTGGGTTTGTACATAAATTGAATTAAAAGAGACGGATTTATGCCGAAAGGAGGCGATCACAGCAAAAACAAAATAGCTTGAAATAAAAGCAAAACATTAGAATGTCTGAATTGTTTTGTTTGGGGATGCTTTCGTTTGAAAACAAACCAGATTATGTCATATTGGCATTCATACACTCTAAAAAAGAAATGATGGTTTAACTTAAAATAAATCAATAACATGGCTGCATTGAATTTAGGAATTAATTCAACTTAAAAATATTAGTTAACGTAACGAATTTGCATTAAATTAATTAGTTAACTAATATATTTATTTTTAAGTTGAATGAACTCATTTTAAGGGTTTAAATGAACACAATTTTTTTTTTACAGTGGCAACCACTTTGATTTATTATCTATATAGGCTATTGTTATCACCAGATATATAACATTTGGTAGCAATTTTTGTTAATTTGTTTTGCAATGTGACTGTAAAACTGCACAAGTATAAAAACTGCATGGAAAAAAAAAACTTGTCAGTTGTTTAAAATGTTTTTATCACAGTGCAAGACACGATGATGTCATTTTAATTGGCCAGCGATTTAAGTTCAAAATATGCAGCAAATCCGTGGCAAATCTGTTGCAATAATATAAGTACAGCAGGAGTTGGGCCTTGTGGAACCCCTAATGTATTGGGGTTAATTTGTGAATGATAGGGCCTAGCAGGGGGTTGTCTTGCTGGTAGAGCGGGGAGTTGATGTTGAGGTGTGGATGCACAGAGCTCCTGCAGAGGATGTAATTACTGCAAACTCAAGAACAAGCAAAGCAGTTTGTTAAACAGTGGCGATGGACAAGCATCCCCTTCCCCCAACTCATTATCAAGAGCTGTCTTTAAGGAAATGCAATTTAATAGTAAAATTAAAGAGAGTAAAGCGAATGATTAAAGAGCTCCTGCACAAACACATTCACGCTCACAAAGACGTTTTTACAGATTTTTTCTGTGTGATCTCTTTGAACTTTTGTTCATTACTTCAAACGGCCCATACGTCCATCAAGAGTAATTACACTTGCCTCAATGTAACATCTATAAAGCCGTTCCTATGCAAAAACTGTTTAATGATTTCCATAACAAAGCTGCCATGACGTTATGGGACACGACGAAGCTAAAACCTGTTGTGCTGGTTTGTTTTTCTTGTCATTGAGCTCCAAACTCTTGATAATTATTTTAGTCCTCTTTTAAGAGCAAACTTGGGGATTTAGGAACAGGTGTGCCCTCTAAGGCTTGTGGCAAATGCGGGCAGATGAAAAGTAGAATCACTTTCACTGATTACGTCCATTATTCCCAAAGCCGTATTGATTAACAGGCAGATAGAGCGCGCTCTAGTCTCCAGCAGTCGGAGCGTAACCTTTTACCCTGGATCTAGCCCAGCTCCGGCCTGGCTTGGGTTACATGGTGCCCGGGCATTCCAGAGTACAAATGGAATTAGTGCATCTGTTCGAAAGTTAATTTTCAAATCACCATTGAATGAGTCCTTAGAAAGCGCTAAAATGGTGGCCGGTGGCCATCGGCCAGAACAACACGTCTTCTCATGTATCCGTAAAGCCTTTAGATTATTTGTTTGGTTTTATTATTCTAAAGTGTGGATTAAAAAGATTAAGGTAGGAATTCATTTTTAGAAGCTAGTTTTTTGTTTTTGGATGGTATTCTTTAAATAATGCACAAACGTTTATGCGGTATTGTTTGTCACTGGCATGATTCAAGTCAAAATCTAGAAAGTATTTACTGTCTATATTTTCTTTTATTGTGTGTTGGTTTTGATGTGCATTTACAGCGTTGATGTCTTTTTTTTCTATTTATTTTTATAATAATAATGGTCTAGAATATAAAATTGCTTGCACTGCCATTGTAAATGTCTACATACTGAAGCATGTAAGTACATTTTGTGTTCATAAACATCATGCACCGAAAATCCTTTGAACCCAAGTGATGCTAAACGATGGCAGAATTTTCATTTTCGGGTGCAGTATCCCTTTAACTAATCTTGTTTCGCGTAATCACTCCTCAATATAGCATTCCAAGTAATGGCATTGCACATGTAAATGAAACACTGTCTGTGTGTGTAAGCCATTAGCATAGTATGTATTGATTGGGTACACAGTGTGATCACATCTGCTGGAATCTTATCAGGCACGTTTACGTTTCATTAGGGCTTTTAGTCACACCAACACAGAATGTGTATTTGCCCAGAGCCGTAGCACGAGTCAACAGGGCATGCACTTTACTACACCTTTTAGACAAGAGAATACACCGGATCTATAAAGGGAGCGAAAGAAAAGATATGAGGAGAGAGTGTGAAGCAATAATGATTGCCGTTTAGTGCACGGGGTAATCATTCACTGTGAACTGCGGTTAATCTCACATTTATGGCTTCGTGTTGCAGTTATTGAGTGACAGAGAGCATGTGAAAATTGTTGTTCAGGGCTAGTTGTCTTATAGCAGATTTACCTGGGATCAAGAGGAGACACTATAAACGCAATTAAGCTGTCTGTAGCTGTCTGTCAATAATTGAAAAGCGCTCGACGGTGTGCATTTTGTCTTGCTCATGTGCTGCGCCTCACAGAGATAAAGTAGTTCTTTTTCAATAGTAGTTTATGTAGAATTTTTTTGGCCTCATATATATATATATATATATATATGGCTTTATGTTTTACAAATGAAGCAATTCTAGAATGCATTGATGTGCCTATACTGAAGAGTGCTGTCTAAAGAGCAGATTAAATTATCCATAAAATAGAAAAATCACAGATGAGATATCTTTAATATATATGGCCTCGGGAAAAACATAAGAAACCATTACAAAGGTTCCTTTAATTAGCATGATGTCCTAGGCCATTCTAGTCCATTGTCTGAAGGATTTCAACTAAATAAAACCTCTGGAGTGACATAAAGTCACAACCAACAGCAATGTGAAAGACTGAAAGAATGACTAGACCCATAAAACTGTGATAAAAGGCAGATAATCACATAAAAATTATTTTTGAACTTTTCATAAATACATGTAGACATATTACTGTTGTATTGCTTAAAAGTGAATATGAACTTTGACTTGTTTCTCTATTTTTCACTTTCTGCAAATAAATGCAAAAAGACACAATATTGTTATTTAAAATTTGGGAGAAATATTGTTAGCACTTCACAGAATGACACAAACATTGTAATTTTATCCAAAAACATAACTAATAGTAAATTCAGAAAAACTGAAAATAAGTTTGAAATTATCTTTTATTTATTCCACAGATGTATATTATTTAAATCAGACATAAACAAAATTAAATAGAGAGCATGTCTGTTATGTCTCAAATAGTTCTCCTTTTAAAGAAAACCCAAATGTCTTTTTCAGCAGATCTCAACAACGTCACTGAGCTCAGATTTGTCAAGTCTGCAATCAAAAGTCAATATTAGTAAATATTTAATTATGAACTCAAACATTTGTCGTCAAATCTAGATTTTTTTACTTCTCTACATTAGTCTACATTTCACAGCTCATTTGTTGACATTTTTATTTCTACTTACCAATTTTAAACAGAGACTATATGGTGGATGTAAATGATACATTAACTTAATAATTAAATACTAAATGTAATACAATTTAAAAACAAATTGTTATTTAATATAAAAAATAATTGACTCTGTTTGAAAAAAACTGTGTATTAGGCTAACATGCCTTTGATAGTGTTGTTAGCTTAGCAACATGCTAATGCCAGACTTCACTCTGCTGAGTGTCTCAGGTGGTCTGCGTTATTATTTTAACATTTATATTTCTTTATTTACATTATTGTAGATTTTTTGCCTATGTAGAAAATTCCAAATCGGTCACCTAGAAGATTCTAGTTCAGTTAGGATGCTTCAGAAATGAGCCCCTTTGCAGTCAGCAGACCGCAAGACAGCTCCTTCTGCTTTCAGAACACAACCAATGTGTTGTTGACTGCCACTAAATCAATTAACAGTCTTGTTTTAAGAAACGAGGGCTGCGTTAAAGAATTGTTTTGCTACGTTTGTCTTTGAATTTCCACAGGCCCCTATCTCCCTCCACAACGATGTAGAAAAAGAGATGGGGGCAGGGCGTCCCAGCCCCCCATCCTCATCAGTACATGTTTTCTTTGGGTTTGGCAGCTAATCATTTGCAGGTGGGGCCGGAGCCCCTCCTCGGTCCCCTGAGGTGGTGAAGCGTGCTCCCTGGGTGTCCCTTCACCTTCACCTCATTACCTTGACAAACAGGGCCGGCCCTGCTAATCAATCCACCGCTGAGAGCACGCAAGACGCGACATCATTCCCCAACATCCACTCGCTGTGTCTGTGTACCTCGAAACAGCAGGTTATTACATACCGTAGAGTATGAATCAGTATTCAGAGTGTTCAAATGTCAAATGTATTCTGAGTTTTGCTTTATTTTGTTAGTTATTCACAGAAAAGTTATGTAAAGAGGGAGTGGACTTGAAAACGAATATTTTTGGAACGTTTATTCATTCTCGTGTCATTTCAGACATGAATTCGTTTTTTTTCTTCTGAATAACACAAAAGATGATATTTTAAAGAATGTTGGTAATCAGACAACATTGACCCCCATTGAGTTCCATTATATGGACACAAAACCGCAAAATATATACTGGTTTACATGGTTCCCTTCATAAAGCATTTTTAAATGTGTTCGTTAAATATTAATAAGCAATTTACAAATGCATTATGAAGCAATTATAACTGCATAAACAAAAAGGGGGATTCTAACGAAAAACCTGCCAAATAGTGAACCATTTATAACTCACAATGTTATAAATGCTTAATGCATGCATTTATTTATTATTTAATTGACTCGAAAGCAGATTCATTATCATCTTGATGTTGTTTGCAAAATAGGCTGTCAGACAGGAGACTGTAGGGTGTTATGTTGCTTTTCCTTATTATTGTATATTTCATATCTTATGTCACTTTTCAAACCATGTTGCTTTGCTGATCCGATTCCGAATGTCTTACGGTGTCCTCCAGAATGCCTTAAGATCATGATGCTTATCCAAAGCAGTTTTTACTTTTGATCACTAACTAAATTCACAAAGGTTGTTGTAAACTTGATTGTTTACGACGTTTATTAGTGAAAAGTGGAGGCCTGTGAAGTATTCATTCACAACTATATAATGTCTCCAGTCTGACAGCCTATTTTGCAAATAAATACATTTGTTAAGCATTTATAACATGTGAGTTAAAAGTGGCTCACTTTTTGACAGGTATTTCGTTAGAATTCCTTTGTTTTAAATTGTTTTATAATGCATTTGTAAATGACTTATTAATCATTAATGAATACATATACAAATGCTTTATAAAGCGAACCTTTAAAGTGATATTTCTCAAAATATCTTTAGAAAAAGTCAAATACTGGTTTTGAATGACATGTGGGTGAAAAAATAGGAGAATGTCTGGGTGAACTATACCTTTATTTGTATTTGGAGTTGATTGGAATCAAACCCATGACTTCTGCATAGTCGCACACTTCCAGTTAAGCAACATGCACTAGGATTATGGTTATTTTACAGATATAAAAGGTATAAAACACCACAGACTTGTATGATCCCTGTAAAATTAAAGTCCTTTGACTATCTTCATAACTATGTGTCTGTTTGATATCTGAACTAAACACATTTACTGCACCCTGGGTTCAAAGGTTTTCTGTAGTTTCTCGGTATTACAATAAACACTTTTTTATGTGTTTGCTGTGTTAATGTAATACACTGTGAATGCTAAATACAGCCGTGGGGAAATTAAGAGACCCTTTCAGAGACTGTTTTTCAGATTTTAAAATGTACTATTTATACTTCTGTATTCAGGTAGACGAATCCTTTTCTGTTTCATTCTGTAAACTACTAACAAAACCAATTTTTTTCTATTTGTATTTATTTGCAAGAAATGAACTTAAAAGAAAAGCGGCTCTGCATAAGTTCATATTCACTTTTATGCAATTCAACAGTGACATTTCTACATGTTTTTAGGTAAAGTGAAGAATAAAGTATGTAATAACCTCGATTTTTATGACCCTTTTTTTATTTTGTCCGTCTGTCACATTGCTATTGGATGACTTTATATCACTCCTGAGTTTGATTTTGTTGAAAATAAACAGATACTGAACTGAAATGGACACATTTGTACATCTGGAAATGCTGATTTGAAATGAAAATTTAAAATGGTCTCTCATGTTTTCCCAGCAGGAGGCTTACAACTTATTTATCCACTTTTAATAAAATGTTTGGTATAAATGGACAACACATGGTGTAAAGAGTCACTTTAGCTATGTTCTACTCTCTAACCGCTCCTGTAAACAAATGTATGTTTTTTATGTTTGTGCATCATCCTGTCTACCTAAATGTCTTCTCATACCTTTTCAAGCAGTTAAGTGGTTTGTTGAATGAATAAACATGGACCTTGACAGGCGAGTTGAAAAGTAAAGTAGTTTATTACTGAATGTCTTCGGTTCTTTATTAACCTTATTGTTACATTTCTACAGGATTAACAAGCATTTAGTTATAAGGAATGGGTGATTATTTTCCAGAAAGAAAGAGACAATTTAATGTGTATATCTGCTAAGAGATTCAAACTCTCAAAGCTGTTAAACATGGACTAAAAGCCACTCGTCAACCACCTACAACTATTTCTGTTTCTCAATGATTCAGGACAATGAAGAGTTGGTGAAATGCTATAACAGAGTTTGAAGTGGAAAGAATCTGAAGGTTGGGACCAGCAGTATAATAAGACAACAAACCAGAGAAGTCACCCATGCAGGGTGCATTTGTTCCCTGGCATAACTGTGTCAAAACTTTCCTGCTCCGTGAGCAAAAACCTCCAGAAAATCCACCCCGGGCCCCCACTAATGCTCATTAGCAAGAAGATTAAGACATGTTTATTTACACGTTAAAAGCGTGAGTGGGTAAACAGGGAGCTTATTTATTAATTTACCCTTAACGTTGAGTGCACTTGACAGGCTGGATAAGAGGGAATTGATGCAAGTGTGCACTCTGTGTTTGAAGTCTGCATGAGGATATCTGCTAAGGGGTTGAGGGGGCACGCAACCGCGGGGTGATGGAAGTGAAGTCACGTTCCCAACGACGCGGAGGCAGGGGGGTCAAGATAGGCCCATCCCTGGGAGACCCGTAATCGCCCACGATCGCGTACCGTTTCACCCCGGAGATGAAGCCACCTCTGGATTTCGGTTTCGTTTTTTCCGCCCACATCCTCTCAAAGTGGAAGCTTGTTGATGGATCTGGCATCTTTTGAATAAAACATGCCCTGGATAATGACTAGCACACGAGATGTTGTTGATACGACAGTCGTGCACTCATCTCCTGCTAATTGCCAGCATGTTGCGTCTTATTGTTAAGATACAGAGGAAACAAGAAAAGAGAGGATGTAGATTTACTTTATCAGTGACTAAAGCTTGGCGAGGGTTACCGAGTAAAGGTGTAAGGAAGGAAAGTTGGCAGCGTGGGGAAAGTTTATGACCCCTGGTGTATACTGCTTGATCTTTGAACGATAAGGACAATAAACTTTGACCTTCAGGTTTAGTAAGCATGACATGTCATGCATCGCCAAGCTTTGGCAGCTTGGTTCAAAAATAAAGCTATTAGCAGACTTGATATTTAGCGTTATATCCATTAATATACACATATCGCTGCTGTCCTTCTGAAACCTGGTATCATTGTGAATGGGGGCAAGTTATCAACATTCTTCAAAATATCTTCCTTTGTGTACTCTAGAAGAAAGTCATACAGGTTTGAAATGACAAGAGTGATTAAATGATGACACAATTTTATTTTGTGGGGAACTGTCACGTGGCTGCAATCGCATAATTATATATGACATTAAAGCAAACCCTAAAATGAAAATACCTCATCTGACCTGACCAGAAAAACGAATACAGCTCGGGAACAGCTCCGGTTTTAAACTTTTTAATAAGCCTAAATGCGGCATTTCAATATTAGCATGATCATGCAAGATTAATGAAACGCATTTCACTCTGCTGTGCCTTCATTAGAAAGCACAAAACACAAATAAACACAAAGACAGACAAGAACACGCCAGATTAAAGGAGACTGCTTCCACTTCACCCTATTGTAATTTGGCAGATGATAATTAGGCCATTTGAATTTGCATAATGTCGGGAGGTGTTTGTGTTTTTTGTGGTGTTAGCTAAATTGGGTTAGTCGGTGGACTCCTTTGAGTGTTTTAATATGGTGTGATTTCATCAAATAAGAGGGGAGAAAGTACTAAGTGAGTAATTTAAGATAACAGTTCTTATCTTTTAAAGATACAGAGGTGTCTCGAGGAGTTAAACTTCACATCTTTGTATGTTTATTGAGTTGAGCTAAGGGCTCGTCTGTGTAAAGTCTTTTGGCTGTATCATATGTTTGCATACTACATATGTGGTTTATTTGTGGTGATGAAGCAATTTAAATGTAAAACTTAAATTCCTTTTGCTTCCAAAAATAAATGTAATACAAAATTAGAAGATTATTACATTGAAATGTTACATTTTCCACAGCCTTCGGTTAGTGCAGAGAATAGATAAATAAAAATCTGCCCAAAACCAATTGCAGACGTATTATTTGCAAGACTGCAAATGTAAGGATAACTAATAGACCTATAAATGCTTAATTTTATCCAAATCACCATGTATATGTCCAGAACAAACAAGATGTACTCCTAGTTACACAACCCACCCATCTCATTTATGTGCTGCACATATTAAACTGTATATGTATATACAACATTTCACTTTGCCATAATCAACATGGGCAGCACAGTAGATGAGGACCTCAGAATAATAATGATGGAGTGCTATATCTAATCGCCATCTCAATAACACAAATAGGTAATAATTAATGTCATTTTACAACCACTTCAAATGTCGCAGTATGCAGTTTTGAATTAAGATGACACATTTAAATGCAGAGAATAGTTATTATCTCTATAATGATGGAAGTGTTCACTCAGAAATGAAAATCGGGTCATAACTCATTTTCAACATCTATGGCTTTATTTCTTCGGTGGAACAAAAAGGAGAAATTGTGAAGAATGTCAAAATTCTGGGTTGGTTGAACCCATGGTTGGGTGAAACATGCACAAACCCGACCAAATCGCAATTAATCGCATCCAGAATAAGAGTTTGTGTTGACATAATATACAGTATGTTTCTGTACTGTGCGTATTCATTTTGTATTTTATAAAACATACACATACACACGTATTTTTAAAGGGTTCTTATGGTTCGAGTATGTCTTTGGTGTGTTATAAGTTGGCGATGCATGTATTAAACAAAAATGAAAGTGTCGGAACAAAAATGCATTCTATCTAAAACCGAATGCTCACCCAGACCTGCCTGAAACGCCTCGTGTAGCCACACCCCCACAAATCTACGTCAGTTTGTGGTATGATTTGACTAAGACCGCCCAAATGTATATGCAAGTAAGGATGGCGTACCTCTAAGCACAATTGCTTTGGAACCTGATGTTCCAAATATGGTAAGAAGCGTTACATTTCCGTCACATGCTTGCAGTATTAGACCAATCACTACGCACTGTTTAACTGGCCAATCATAGCACACCTCGCTTTTCGGAGTAATCAGAGCCATTAAGAGAGACAGTTCTGCCAACGGAAGTCCATAACGTGGGGGCGTCACGTGATTCATGGATCCTTCAGATAGATCAAGGAAGTTGTGTTTTCTGTTTAAATGCCTTATTTTTTTATTTTTAAGTAATTAAATGGCTGTTGTCTTTAAATGGGTTAAAAATTCACCTCAGTTGGTCTGTTTAGTCGCAGCTCCTTGCGATACTTGTAACTTCCGGAAACTATTGAGAGCCTCCATGTACAGTGGCGGAGCTAGAGTTTAATTTATGGGGTGGCAAGGGGGTGGCCAAGGCAATTTCAGGGGGTCCACAGACCACGGCAGAAAATGTGTCTGTAACCCTGACCTGTGACATATGTACAGTATACAAAACAGCTGCACAACTTAATGGCATTAATTTAATTCTGAATGTATTTGGATTAAATACATTATAAAATATAAATAATGAAAATGTTGAAAAAATAGTTTAACCATGATAACTTGCTTAATTTAAACAGGAGCAAAGCAGCACCCGAGGTGTCTTTTAAGTGATGTGGATCAGAGCATCTTACATGTTTGATAAAACATATACTCATTCTATGGGACTGCAAGATTATAACAAAATCATTGCTGCGGATTATTGTTTCTTGATCTAGATTATTACTTTCAGATAGTATTATATAGTTCATGATTACAAGCTACAAAACAAGCTGAGAAGCGTTTATGAATTATTGAATTGCTGTTTTATTGCTGTTTTAATTCTCTAAATCTAAGGAACATAAACATCAGTTATTCAAACGGGAAATATATAGAAAACAAACAAAGAACATTAAACATCATAAAGCCAACCGCCTTGCTATACATTATCCCGCTGATTACATGGCTACCTACCAAATAAATAAATCATTTGACACAACATATTGATTTAAAAGGGAGTTTATTGATTTAAAAACTATTTATATTGCTTCCGCTAAAGAAAATAGTCCGTTCGGTCTCTACGGTTAGAATCCTGCGTCCATGGCAACGCTCTGTCTTTCATGACAACGGTCTGTTATACTAAGATTAGTGCTGCATTACACGTGCCAATATGAATAAACCTACCTAATGTCTGTGATTGTTGCTGAACATTTGCTAACGACATGTTTTAAGCATATTCACACAGGCGTGGCAGTATTAGTCAGTCAGTTTCACGACTAGTAATGCTCATGAAGTATAAATGCTAAGCACTAAAGTGCAACGTCTCCCTTACTTCCCGATAAAACACTACTTCGTTTAATTTAATACCAATAAAAGCCGTACATACCAGCAAAATGCGTAGTTTTGGAGCCGTTCGGAGCACGAAGGTGCTGCGTGTCAGCTTAACCAATGAAAAGTGTAGTAGCAACAAGCACGCTGCGGCTGCACGCTTGTGCGTGCTGCGTAAGGATGCATTCACGTCCGCTGGGAGATTTGGGAAATGTTCGTAAAAATCTAACAGTCTTATGTTTTCAGCGGGGTGGCAACAGGGGTGACAAGGACTTCGTCTGGGGTGGCAATTGCCACCCCAACTAGCCCTCTGGCTCCGCCACTGTCCATGTACCGTTACATTGGAGTCCACGAAGCTGATGCAACTCTCTCTATCCAATTGCTCTGAGAGCGATGAGGTTTGTAAAAAATCTGCATGTTACAGAGAGGCAGGGCAAAGAGGAGAGACAAACATGCACGGTATGTGAAAAATACAGCATTTTCAACCTTGAATCGTGCACGACATCTAAAACAAACGATAATATTAGTTTTTTCAATGTCATATGACCCCTTTAAGAAAAATTTAAATAAAAAAAATGTGACGTTATAATTAGAATAAAATATTGGTATATATAGAACCTAAAAAAATCTATATTTAAACATGTATTTGTAGGTTTTGTCTTTATAAATACAAAATGAATATGCACAGTACACAAACTTTTATTCTGTATGCGATTAATCGTTTGACACCCCTAAAATAGACCTAAATGCTAGTTCATTTTAACCCATGGTGGGGCCAAAAAGTTTATTTAAACCAACATTTGGGTTTGTCCATACTTTATGCAACCGCGTGTTAAAAGATTACAGCATGTTTTAGAGTATGCATATCGTATATAATGATACTTCTTATGTTCCCTATAAGAACTAAAAGCACCATGAATTACCAGTGTTAAGATAACAACTCCAGTACGATTGTTACAAAGATACAATTTATGCATTTTTAACATTACAGTCCCTGGTATGGTGAATATTCCACAGATTGTCGTTGTGAGATAAACGATGCAAGAAATTTCATTTTTGGGTGTACTAATACTTCATTCGCTGTCCAAAATTAGCTACATGGTAACACTTTCACTTTGTCTTTATGAACACTCTCATCCCCCCATTTAACCTCAGACAGGAAAGAAGTATGATTTCCACCAAACACCTCCAAAAGAGACCGGTAGGCTACACTTGCTGCACTCAGGCTCAAGTGAGGTGCAAAACCGCAGGACCATTAGCCATCATGGTAGCAATAGAAAGTTGATTGACGGCAAACGCGGCGGATCCACCCGGGGCCCCTGACCTGCTCTGTGTGTGAGAGCCTGAAACCTGATGATGGCCAAATCCAGTTTGGAATGGCTGCAGGCAGTGACCTGCACTAGAGGGGGTCACTAAGAAACAAAGAGCATTCAGGTACAGACCGAGACGCTCTCCTGGTCTGATAAGAAGGGGCTAAGAGGCTAATGTACAAGAGTTTGCATTGTTGCACCGAGGACAAAGATGAATGGTGCAGAGGGGCTTTCTTCAGATGGGGAAAAGGGGTGAGACAGAGGTGATTGACAGGTGAGTAAACACTCCAAATCCGAATAGACATTCCAGAAATTGCTAACAGTATTGAAAATATGCCATACACTGCAGCAATAATCCTCTTTTGTGTCTACGACGCTAACGCTGAATTAGTTCTCATTCACAACACTCCACAATTCACTCTTCACGAGAAGTATTGGAGAAGTCTTTTCTTAACAATACACTCGCACTTTTTCTCACACATGTACCGAATTCAACATTTTCATCTACGCAGGCCGTCAAAACCCGCTGTTTACAGAGTTAGCATTCGCTTACGAGAATTGCGGTTAGCATTTTAAAATGCATAGATGAGCTGGGATTTGTGTGTAGTAGTTTGTTTTGTGTTCAAAGTGTAGTCAAAGAAACCCCGGATTACTTCGTACATATCCAGTTTCACAAAAGAAACAGCTTAGCTTTTCATATGCGAGCTGGTGAGTCATTCACTTCCTGAGAAACCAATCGCAATCATGTTGAGAAATTCGTTTTTGACTCTTTACAGGTGAGAACCTGAGATTCTTCTGGTGGCTTTCACGAGACACGTGAAGAAATATTTCACTAGTCAAACATCATTGAGGTCACGTGCAGAGCTACTAGCAAAGCCTGACATCAAACTGATAAAGTACATGCTGTTGTTTGCTGGTTGTCAGGGTGTTGCTATGCAGCACCATGCTTAACCAAACAACATTTTTATTAATAATACAGTCATGCACATTTACACACATACACATAGTTATTCTGAATCATTTTCAAATAATTAAATGAACTTTTGATTAAACCTTTAACACAAATGCTTCTAAGCTTTTTTGCCGCTCGGTATGAAGGTCGTTTTCAGGCTGGTGGTCCTTATCCACTGCTTGCCCTTTTGTTGAAGCAAAGTTCACCTTGAGACAGATTTCAGCTTACCGAGGTTTCACCTAGAGCAGGTGGGGTAGTTTGTCCTTTTGGAAATTCTGATTAAAAGTCTTTCTGGTGGGTTTTGTAGTATGCATACTTTTTGCATAAAGCAGGTCAAAAAGTGGACCTGTCTCCAATTAATTCCCTCTGTTTCTTTTATGGTGATGTCATGGTACTTTGAGAGTTTTGAATGATAATATGGTACATGATCTGTATTCAAATGTTGTACAATTTTGACACTACTTGTGAATACGGAAGTCAAGCAAACTAAAAAACGAACACAAATGGAAGTATGGAAATTATGTAGTACTAGAAATGTTATATTACATCTTCATCAATGTAACTACTTTCTGACTGCTTAAAAGTGATAGTTCACCCTAAAAATGACAATTCTGTCATCATTCGCTCACCCTCATGTCGTTTCATACCTGTATAAATTAATTTGTAACTTTTTTCTGATGAACAAAAAGAAAGATATTTGGAAGAATGTTAACAATTTTCAATTCTGTGACATCATTGACTGCCATAGTAGGAAACATTAAATGGTTGCCAAAAGTGCCGCAGTACCGTTTGCGTTCCTAAATTCAAATATCTCACTTTGTGTTCAACAGAACAACAAACTATACAATATGTTGTTCCTACTATAGTAGTGGATGAAGTCACAGAACTGAAAATCGCTAAAATTCTTACATATATCTTTCTTTGTGTTTAACCGAACAAAGAAATGTTCAAAGATTTGAAACAACCTAAGGGTGAGTCTATATGATGACAGTGTTTTTTATTTTTACTTGAACTATCCCTTTAAGCTTTACACACTCAACCAACTTCATGCATTCTTTATAAAAGACATGTGAAACAATATTGAACAACAATCCGTGTATGAGCCTTGTTGGCGCTTTATGTTCCTGTCCAAAAAGTGTTTTTACCAATTACAACTTGAAATCAAATATTGTTTGAGTCATGAGGAAAAGGTCTCTGTGTTTAAACTTGACTGATAGTTCAACACATCATACCATGGTACTTTTGCCAGTCTTATGCCACAGCCCCACACTCCGACTATGCCTGTATAATCAGAAACGTAATTCGTGTCTTTTTTTTTTTCCGACCTCCGTCTCAGTCTATCACTCACTCTAGGGCCTAATTATGAGCTCGCCTGTAATAAACACATTTATTTGACTGAACAACCTCTTTTTCTGCACAATGAAGCACATCAACGGAGTCTCTAGTGCTCTCAGGCTGGTTTGGGGAGGGGGGAGGCTTTAGCATTGACTAGCTAGAGATTTGCTGGGTGCAGTAATTGTGTCTCATTAATTCTTACAGTAATGCAGGGGAGCTATACAGGCTATGCAATTAGCAGGCTGAGCCCTGAATAGAGCAGTTAATCAAAGGACAAAGGCTGGAGCTCAGCAGCCATTAGGCACAGAGGATGTCAGGCCCATTGTCAGGGACATACCGAATGCATGAAGACCAGCTTCATTTAGGACAACTCAGGCAGGGGACAATCAAGCCCCTTACTGGAGCTTTTCTTTACCGCACTTCAGCAAACTTCCTGCTTTTTCTTGCATTTCAGAAATGTTTACTTTCACTAGAAGTGAAAACAGAAAATCATTTTTAAAACTGATGTGTGAGAAGTGGAAAGTGGAAAGAAAGAAAAGCTTTCCTAATAACAGTTCTAATCTTATTAGTTTCAAAATAATACAAAATAAGTCATATAAAAATGATATATGAAATATATTTTTTATATAAAAAGGAAAAATAATTTTCAATACTGGCTCAGTTAATACAATACCATAAAGAAAAAAGAATAATGAAAAAAGTAAATGTTGTAACCAAGTTCCAAAACAAAAATATTCTATTTGTTGACAAATAATATAAAATTAATAATATAAAAAGGTATATAAAATAGTAATATTTTTTTAAATAAATAAGTTAATCATTTTCAATACTGGACCAGTTTAAAACAATAAGATAAAGAAAAAAAGAATAATGAAAAAAGTAAATGTTGTAACCAAGTTCCAAAACAAAAATATTTTATTTGTTGACAAATAATATAAAATTAATAATATAAAAAGGTATATAAAATAATAATATTTTTTTAAATATATAAATAAATAATATATATATACTGTATATATAGTATATAATGAATAGTAAATATGATTTAACATTAAAACATATGTTATCTATCCGTCTGTGTATGTCTGTCTACACATAATCAACGAAATCTACTAAAGAGCTCAGGCATAGACCTTTTGCTACCTCTGAACAGCGAGGGAGGAGCTTTGGTAATCAGAAGAATAGGCTACTCTACCTTATCTCGGCTTTCCTCTTTCTCCCCGCAGTCTCTTTATCTCCCATCCAAGTTAATCACTCGCTCGGCAGCGCGGAGTAAACGAACCTCTCCTGGTCATGAAACCACGCATTGAATTATTGACATGTAATTAGCATGACACTTTTACCAGAGCCACTGTAAAGTTTCCCCCACGGTTACTGTAAAAAAGAATCCGTGTGTTTCACTCATCGCTGCATGCATACATTGAATAGGAACAGCGTGGCTTAGTGCCTTAAAGCAAATCCTATTAATCAAATAATACAGCTGCTAAAACGTTATCAGCATTTATGTTCACAAGTATTGCAGTCGTGCTCTTGTTATCTATGTGGTTACGGAGGAGACTGCTCTGCGTTCGGATTAATTTTGGGATTATGCAAAAGTGTCAAAATATATGCACGTAATGAGCGCCCATCGCCCATGAGCGATTTTCTTTCATGACAATAATGAGTACAACACTCATATTTATTTAATATGCCTTCCTGACTTTTTAACTAAGAAAATGTATTCATTTTTCATTAGTTTGTTTCAGTCAGTCATAAATACTGTAAATCGCATAAAAAACTGCAAATGGTTACGTTTCAGTCAGATGCCTTGACAAATTCCTCTTTTATTAGAATTCAGTGGAATATGAACCTACGGATTACCTTCTCTCGTATGCTGCTTTTCCCAGCTTCACAGACCTGCGGTTTGACAACCGGTTTGTAATAACCTTAGTAAATCAAATTGAGCAGTTGCGCTGTAATCTCATTTTGTTTACGGCAAACTCTGGAAACAACAGCTTCCTGTCTACCTTTGTTAATTTGGTTCATTCACCGGCGGGCTTTCAATGTAATGGAAGGTAATGGAGATAATATTTATCAACCTACATTGTGTGGTGATGGTATCCAGCAGTTGTCATAGAAAATAGGTTGTAGACACTGCAACAAAATTGTGTAAAGCTTCAGAAAAACTTTCTTTCTTACGTTCTTTTATTTGTGTGATTGGGTGGATGATGCGAGTTGCAAACCCTTAAAGGAGTAGTTCACCCAAACCATTTTTGAGATTATTTTCTCACTGTCATGTTGTGCCATTGCCTTCTATTATTTTGTCTTCCTAGTGGTCATGTCTGTAAAGCTGCTATAGTCACAATGAACGGTCTTTAAAAACGAACAGGAAGGATAAGAACGAGCGGAAACGTGTGTGACAGATTTAGGTGTGTGAAATGCTATTGAAAGTAGTCGTAGATTCAAAGGATTAGTTTCAGTCGTCTTCAACCTTCCCCTTTCAATTCAGACCTTCTTTGTGGAGAAACATCTGTCACTATTTTCTTCAAGTTCCTGGCAGAAAGAAACACAGGTGAGAGGAACAGGCAGCATCCATTGCATTGTTGGCTGGCTTGTAGCTGGACTGAATGAAAGTGGTATCATGTCTCGTCTCTCTGAAGGATCTCCTGGCCGTCTCCAGTTTCAGAGAGTGACCATGGAGCTGTTTCCCAGCGCCTCTGCTCCATGCCTCATTGAACAGACATATCAGTGCCCTTTTGTGGAGGTCTCGTACATCCGGATCCTTTCTGCCACACCCTTAGAACAGAGCCTGCAGTTTATGTGTTTCTCGCTATACTGTGTTACCTAAAACGTTTCAAGCTGTGAACACGAGTGATGCCATAAAAGTAGTTACACAATGTGTTGATATTGTCTTGAAGTCTTGCAATTGTAGACCAACCTACTAAAACACTCACGACATGCAGCGTGTCGAACTTATTTATGTCAAATGTAAAATTAATCTAATTTGCGATGTAAAAGGTGTATTGAATCAATTTGTTTGCGTAGGGTCATTTGGAACAAAACATTTTGTACATTTTCTTCAGCTTCCAGACGCATAATGCAATGCGTATTCCAGTAGCCAACAATGCGCCTCAAGGATGCAGATGTGTGTTTTGTTTCTGAAAGCAGAGAATTAGGGGATGAATTCGTCCTCATTATTTTGACCCACCCAGCAGCCCCTTCCATTGTTATTTGCAGGTGCTAATGATTATGTGACTCTGTAAGTGCACCGACTCATTTGCTGAAGTAGAAATAAATGACTTCTTTGGAAGCCAGTCCTGTTGTCTCGCCGATATAATTTAGTGTGGGTCGAGGGGTCTGACACTGTTAAAACCTTGACGATTTTACTCCAGTCTCGCTAAGAAAACACTGTTGGTTTAATTCCAGAGGCCACCTGGCTCCTACAGAAAGGAAAGACTCAGAATTCCTTTCATATAAGCAGAGAAAGTATCTTATATTGCGTTGTTGCTGTGGTTTCTGTGATTTCTGTTTGTGTTGGCGCCTTGTGCTCTTTAAGGAGGTTTTGGTATGCAGGCTAATGGCGGACGCCTACGATCACATGTTCTCCAGTGATGATGGGATGGAAAGCAAGACTTTTCCACTCATGTCCTAGCTTGACTGTTTTTTTAGACTGTGTCTAAGAATGTTCAAACGTTAACTGGGAAAGACATATACTCACACGCTAATGCACATATGCAAACTAGGACTCTCTAATAATTGGAGGCCTCCTGTTGTTTCTGTGTCTCTGACCTCAAAGCCTGGGGCTGCTTGAGACATACAGCACAAGATGGCCACTAGGGACCCTAGGCCCCTAAGTTTGAACTGAGCCATGGGCAAATTTGTCCTTCACTGCATACACCAGAAGCAGAACGCCCGGACCCCTGGGTACATTGTATGATACATTGACCTGAACAACAGGGCCCTCAGGCCTCTAGTGCAAGCTTAACATCAGGGTCACTGCCCCCTCGGCACATACAGCTGAACCCTGCTGGGCAAGTTACAACATAAAAAATGACCCCTCATAGTTCCCTCATCCAACAACATATACTGTGGACCATGACAATCCCTAGACTTCTCAGACAGGTGATATTTACGAGCCAATGAAAATGCTGAGCTCAAAAAACCTGTCCATAAGACGCAACTTGCTATGCTGTTGGCTGTTTAAAAGCCTTCCTACTCGACAGATGTATTGGGGGCAGTTCATGTGAGCTCCACTGTCTGCTGTCCCATTGGCTGTCAGTGCATCATGTCAGTGCTCATTTATATTTACAACTTTCCTTGACCAGGTCATATCACCAACATTTCCAGGTACTTGTGTCAAGCCAACTTTTGGCAATGAGTTGAAGTGAAAACAAATTTCGTCTACATAATGACGAACCAGGAATGCACATTGGCACTTACTGTTATCAGTCTGATAAAAGGGCTTGTGGAGGATAAAGGAACGTGTGAAAATCTAAAAGAAGAAGTATGCAGGGTGGAATTCTCAGAGTTTGAGAAAAAGTGATATGGTAGGGACAAAGTCGTCAGCGTTTTGGGATAGCGCTGACCCAGGAGAGATATAAAATACAAAATGGCCAAAATACAAAAAGCAACACGATGTCGCACAATGTCATAGTAAGTTGTCATAGTTACAAAAAGTGAGAGTTGAGAGGACACCATGTCCATTTGGACTTTTGATCAATTTTTAAATTCCCAGCTTTCATGTCATGTCCTGATTCTTTATGCACAACCAATTTCACTGAACACAGCGGAATCTCAGCGCGACGGGTTAAAAATTAATGAGCCTGTCAATGCGGGAGCATTACGTTACTGTTTAACCGCACGCTTCGTTAAATATTCAATCTCAGGAAAGCAAACAGATCCCTGAACTTTTAGCTTCACCTCTCCCTGGTGCGTGTATGTGCGTGGTGTTTGTGTGTGCGCTTACACAGATGCCTGATGTTTTGGCTTAATTAGGATTGTTTCTGCACGATCGTGAGGTGTGCTACACCAATGCAAACTTGCTAATACATTGTCTTTGTTATTTTAGAGTTAACCTGCAAATTAGGTGGTGGTGTCTTTCTAAGAAACGTAATTTAGCGGGTGAATACAAAACCAATTATATGTAATGGGATGATTATCACACAGTCTTCCAAAAAGTCTTACATTGGCACCTCCATTATTGGGCTGTGTAAATGAGTCAATGCTTTGCACACGGAACAAAAGAATAGACTTTCAGTTTGCGATCAAAAGAGTACAATTTTCTTATTATCATCATTTGGATTTGACTGTTTTCCCCAGACAGTTGAAAGGATAACACCAAGGTTGAATTGGATTTCACAACCACAAACACAGTTGTGTTTAGTGGCCATTATGTTGCCTCCACGAATGTCATTTTCTTCATGCAAAATTCTAAGTTGTGTGTTTGAAGTCGCACAAAACGGTGATATAGCCTTTGGCAAAAAGGCTTTTGTTGGGTAGAGGGAACTTATTTTGCCTAAATTTGACTCTTCTTACATACTGGACTGTACTGCATGTTTACATATTTACATATTTATTAAAACGAACCAGCAGATTGTCAACAAGAATACAATGTTAATATAAGGTGCTGTTTATTTTGTTGGTGTTTGTTTACTCGCACATTAATGTTAAATCTGAAGTCTATAACGTTGCTGGCTATTTTACGTAGGTTTAAGATCCAATGTGTCTCCCTCCCCTCCCCTTTATTCCAAAATCAATTTTAGAAACGCTCACCATCTGAAACATCTCCATTCGGCTTAGGACAAACATCACATTGACAAACATCCGGCTACTTGGCTACGGTGCACACCGCCACGCCTGTCAATCTCTGCTGGCCAACAAAAGACTTTAGTAATATCTATTGTCACTTTACAACTGTGTCCTACTTGCCGTATGGCCTGGCAGCAGTGACAGATGAGCCGAACATGGTGGGGCTAATTCAGCATGTCCTCTCTCAGCAGGCCTCCTTACACAACGCTAATAGGATGGGACCCATTGTCTGTGGGCCAGGACCACCATGCTTCTCTGCATCCACACAAACACTGGGCCTTGTCTCAGCAAGTGAGTCTTTTCAATTTTAGAACAACAGGGGTTAGGCTTATCAGAGTATTTAAGGATTGAGGACTGGCGTTGAGCTCGCATTGCTGCTATCGTTTGCACATACAAAAAAATGGCAGAAATGTTAAAATCATGTTTGAAAGTATTGAAGCATTATAACATCACACCATGTTTCTATTTAAATGAACAAATTAGTACATTATGTCTAATTAGGTTCATTTGCATAGAGTAGCTTGCAAGTTGTCGGGCTAATATTAGCTTACATTTTCCAATGACTGACCTAAAATATTAGTGAATTCTGTCTGCATAAAGCAACAAAATGGCTGATTTTATTCGGTCACTGGAACAAGCAGCAACAGGTTGAATAAAGTAGCACTACGGCTAAGACTCGATCGCAACCCCTTGGCTATCACTTTACATGTATAGGTCCAATTATTTCTTGTCCTCTCGCATACATTATACTAGCTTTACAGGCTTTAGTTTCAGGTGTGTGTTCTAAAGAAGAAGACCACTACTGACCCCTCCAAACTTTTAACCAATCAGATGCCTGCATGTCAGCTCTACCACGCTATAGAGAGACATAGAGTGAGTGTGTGAGCGTGAGAGAGGCATCTGTAGCAGAAATCTGAATCCAGAATGGAAGATTAAAGCAGCCTGCTATCTCAGTGGCGCCGGTACTCAGAGAAATCCATATCGTTCCTCAGTGCTAATGTTTCCCCCGCAGAATCGAGTAGAGCTTTGCTATCTGATTGGGTGCTCATTTTGCGATGGAACGTGATGCAGGAGAATGCAGACGAGCCTTTGAAATGGCCTGATGTTCTATTAGCAATTCTGAACAGCTCTTTCTGTCACTGTACCCTTTTCCCACATCAGCTTATGTTTCATGCCAGAGATCGTATGTGCATCAACACCTGGCTTGTAGACGTTTTCGATGCTAACCGGGACAAGTGTATAGCATTCGGGCCCAGGCGGAGACAAGCTGAAATCCCAGATCTCCATGCATCTAGACAGTTCAAACTAAACAGAAATATAGCCAGACCTCATGTAGTATCAGGTATGTGTGCATCATATGCATTATATTATGTACGTTCTATTTGTTTTGTGCATTATACGCATTACTTGTTCTAGGCAGCAGGTCAGTAAGTATAAGTGTGTGTGTGAGAAAGACCACGGCGGTGTCCGTGTGAACGTGCGTATCGTTTGTATGACAGATGGACACCGATTTGGCCCTTTCGCTGGTCGAAAACCGAAGCCCCATCCCCTCTGACCTGATTACCATGGTAACCTTTGACCCCGGGTCACCCGCACACAGAGAACCTCATGCATTCATTCAGCCTTTCAGCAGTGAAACAAACCCCTAAAAGAAAACCCCAACATGAATAACATTGTCTCATTTAAAATTCATAGTCAGCGGGCTCACAAAACATACATTTCACATTCACTCTTGTACATGGCCGTAACCGTATAACCAACAGACGAGCACGGATTAAAAATATCACGAAAATGGTTGTGGAGGCGCCATCATTTTCTACTGACAGGAACGTGTGGATCTGTTCGAGTCCCAGGGCGGGACTCTGACAGTCTAAGTATACAGTAAAGCAGGTGTATCAGAGCCATAACAAACCCACTAATCCTAGTGAAACAAAAGTGCCACGGGAAAGAATTCCTGGAGTATGATGATTTAGGAAGGGAGGACGGTTTAGGATAATTGCATGGTCTGTCACGTAGGCCATCCTTATATTTTTACAGACTTAAAATATTACCAAAATTTACATCGCCTCAGGAGTAGGCAGCTTGCCTAATTAATTTCTCCCATGATGATCACAATTTAATGGTTTTTTTTGTATGAGTTTTCAAAATACAGTACCATGCTATATAGGATGCCATGCTTTTTTGGGGGGGTTATTTTAACCCATCACTGGCTCAAAAATTTACAAAACCAACGGTTGGGTTAAATTAACCCAGTTGATGTTTGTATTTGACCCAACAATGGGTTATCAGGATTTTGTTTGAAACAACCAGTTTAATTTATAACCCAACTGTTGGTTTTGTTCATCTTTGGGCCCAACTTGAAATAACTCAATGTTTTATGGAGTGTTGATTTATTTTTTTTAAACAAGTAATAATGATCAATTGCATATATTATTTTTGTTTTTACTTGACGTTTTTCAGGTTTTATTGTTATGTATTCACATTTTTATATAACAGGCCATAAATGACGTCTTTAGACACTAGTTTAAATAAATAAATTAAATAATTGTTTGAAGTGAAAACTAAACTAAAACATTTTAAGGAAGCTTTTCAAAACATTACAAACAACAAATGAGCAAAGAGTTATGACCCAGGAGACAAATATTACCACAAGCGAATCAACAAATATTAACAGATCAAACTGTAGTATAGAAATGCCTAATTTCCTGTATCTTTAGTGATTTTTTTATTTATTTTTCAGAAAACAACGCCTCGGTTATGACTGTAACCTCTGTTCCCTGATAGAGGGAACGAGACATTGCGTTGAGACAGAATCGGGTTTGAACTTGAAAAGCTATCATCTCCGATTGTACTTTTAAAAGGCCAATGATCTTGTCGAATGACATTGCATGCCAGTCTCAGCCCGTGCATATGGATATAAAAGGAAGGTGGCATGCCCATTCATTCACCATTTGTGCTGAGGAACTTGAGATGCATTCGCGGTCACTGCAGTTGATGGCGAGGTTTTGTGGCCAGAAGGACACAACGTCTCGTTCCTCCCATCAGGGAACAGAGGTTACAGTCCTTACCGAGACATTCCCTTTCTGTCGGGCTCTCGACGTTGTGTCGAGACAGAATGGTGTCCCAATAAGATATGTACTGAACCGTGTCTTGAGCTCTAGCGGAGCGATGCTGGCTTGGTCTTGTCACAGATGAGCGCTACCACGAGTCATGACCTTCCAGTGGTGTGGTAAGGCGTAAGTTTGAGAGTATCAACGACTAGAGGCTGTGCCATCGGCCGTACAGGCCTTACTTTAGAGACGAGATAACCGCCTGGCATCGTAAGGGACACTGGGAAGTGCTACACCCTCACCGGAGGGGATGTGCTATGGAGGCCACATCCTGCCGTAGGGAGGTAACACATGGAAAACCCTACACAGTCTCACCTGGGGGAGATCCCATGGGAATAGTGTGGTGTACCAACCGAAGAGGTGGGACCTACCATGAGGTAGTTCACAGGTTCATCAAAAGGGAAACCGAGAGTGAGGAACTGTCAGGTGGGATGACCCAAGGGGGAGTCACTGCGTATTGAGCACTAGTTCAGCTATAACTTCCAGCTTGTGTGGAATAACTCTACCTAAACTGGGCTAGGAATACGAGCCGCTCTGTCCGGCTCGTAAACCAGAAGGAGTGCTAAGTGATTGATGGAATGCCTGTACTTCACACCAATGGGGGGGAAGTAGGGAAGCTGAAATACCGCATTGACTCACCTATGGAAGGGGGAGATGGCGCTTCACAGGTGTATGCCCAGCCGACGGTCTTACCTGTTAGTACAGTGTAAGACACGGGCGGACATGGCTCCACGCAAAGATTGAAAACATCGCAAATGTGTTGCACATAGCCCAGCCCGTAGCTTTGCAAATGCCTGCCAGAAAGGCGCCCTGAGCCAGTGGAAGATCTTGAGATCAGTACGCCAAGGTGATGGCCTCCACGATTCAGTGCGCCAGTCTCTGTTTGGAGACAGCCCTCCCATCATGCACTCGATGCGTGGATCCCCAATGGGATGGTCGACTTGCGCCCATCGGAGACGGGTTCGGTGAGCTTGGCAGGGCATGGACGGGCTGTGGGGCTGGCTTCGGTGGATTAACGTCCATGGGAGCCCCCATATCACAAATATCACTCACCAATTAGCTTTTTTTACTCACTTTGGTCCCATAACAAATAGCCAAGGGGAAGTCGCACACCCTGACTACAAGTCCGCTGCTTTGCTACGTAGAATCCGGCAGAAATTCTCTTCCAGAGATGAAAATGCTCAGCTTAAGTAACGTCTCTCTGTTTTCCGAAGAATAAAAGGTTAATGAATGGGCACGCCATCTTCCGTTTATACGGTATGCCCGGGGCGGAGACTGGCCTGCCATGCCATTCACCAACTTCATTGGCCTTTTTAAAGTACAGAGTTGAGTTCTCAAGTTCAAACCCCATTCTGTCTCGACACAATGTCGAGAAACCTACAGAAAGGGAAGTTGTACGACGTTTGCCAAGTAATTTAGTTCAATACATTTTATTTTACTAATTTTGTAAACACTTTTGGCCACAACGGTATTTCTCAAGCTTCATTGGAAATTCAATGTGTCTTATAAACAGTAATGTTGCTATTTACTGATAATCTTCCACTATTCAGTGGATCTTGAATATCATGTTGATGATTTTAAGAAATACGATATGTGATGTCAAATGTCTTTGTTTCTCACTTTTGTCACGAAAAGATATTTGGGGTACCTTCTAAAGAGCTAGAAGTTCTTCAAAAGATTTTTGAAGAACTTCCATGTCAGCGAGAGGAACCTTCCATAAAACATCAAGCCTCAATCTACTCATTTTCACAGTGGGGTCAACTATCTGTTTAATAAATTTGATTGGACCCCACAATTGATGACAGTCATGAGACTAACTTAATACAAATAATCACAGTGTCGCCATTTGTTTATTCACAAGTTTATCAAGTTGCAGCCGCAACCTTTACCAGCTGTCATATTTTGATGTGACCACAGCACTTCTGGCTTTACCGCCCATCTGTTCAGCCACACGCTGTCCAGAACGGTCTTGGCATACAGAGTGGTGTGTGTAGCTGTCACACAGGAAGAGGGTTTGGTATGTGTGATGGGTGGGCAGTTCGTCTTGTTAATTCTGCAGATGGACGGGGTGAAGAGTTGCCCCGTGGTAAAGTGCGCTCACTGGTTGCTGGACTAGATTTCTCCCTGCTGTTGGAGAGTCAGTCTCAAGCGGGCATACGACCAGACAAGATAGACAGACAGCCAGACAGGCAGGCAGACGGACAGACAGGCCAAGATACCGCCAGCAGTTATTCAGAACCCTGCAGTCTGGCTGGATTGAGTATGACTGGAGGCGGGAGGCAGAGATAGACTTGCTGAGGCAATAGCAATACAAACACACACACACATTTCTTTGGCCTTCACTCTGTACTTTTTATCTCTAACACTGACACTTTCTATCCCTTCTGTCTTCATTGCAATAACCTGATCAGACATAAAGAGTGTTCACAGTTCCCCCACAGACTCCGCGGTTCTCATGTCGAAACACTTAGACTGCATAAGAATCGGGGCAGAGAGAAAACCCAAGTGATCAGGCTCCCTCTCTCTCTCTCTCTCTCTCTCTCTCTCTCTCTATCTCTCTCTTGCTCTCTCTGACTCTGTCTCGCTCTGCAGAACGTGAGGAATTATAAAAATATAATGATTCTGCTTCCATGTAAGGATCCCCCTATAATTCCACTTTCCGAAAGGTGATGTGTGACATTTTTTGGAATGTTTAAATACTGTAATGCTAGACTAATGTGTAGCAATAAATCTAGTAGGCCTTTTGTGTAACTTCATCGATTTAAAATCCACTTTGGATTGTTACAATGACAGTACTATGTACATAAATGAACAATGCTACTATTTTTCCATGTCACCTGAACTGAGAAATGCATGTTTAGTTGCCCGCAAAAAGTTTGTCAGGTTAAACAAAACATAAAGACATAATACTACCATCTAAATTGCGTCTATGTCATGACCAATGGCAAATGTGTTGTTTGTTTCAAGATCCGAGATTATGTATTTTTGAAGGAAAACCCAGCAGTAAATGCCGTATTGGTTCCCTCGACTGAAAGCCTGTGTACTTTACCCATAGACTTTTGGAAGATCGCAAAATATAAGATCTGTGACTAGGAAATGTTCATGGTGTCTAGACGTTTTGTCTATCAAGATAATCTTTTCAGATTAACACAATGTTTTCTATTTTTAAAGCCTACATACAATCAGCAGACGTAAAAGGCAAACATTAGGTTATTAACAGACTATATGGTCGCTCGATATCAACGTCACCACCACCAAGCCGCCGACAACTTTGTCAAACTTGATAAAAAACATGTTCCCTGGTAAGTAATTACGTGATTGAATCCCCAACAATTATTTGAGACATTTGTTCCTATGTTGCATTGTTTGTAAGATTTATATGCCCGATGACGAGTTTAAAAAAACTCACTAGTGGTGAGTTATAACTGGTGTGTTTTCTGTAATAGAACGTGAAAATATTTAGTGGTTTTGTTAGCTACAGACCTTATTTCAGGCAATTTACCCCCCCAAAAAACATTCAATAAAACAATAGACTTCAGAGCGAATGAACCGGAAGTCTTTAAAGGCTAACTCGCTTTTGGGGTTTGCATAAAATACTTGATCTCTGAGCAACTCCATTCGTAACATAAGATTATAGGAAAAAACCTGAAGCCCCTCCCCTAACCCCACCCCTTAAACCTAACCATCACTGACGCAAAAATAAATCATCCGAATAGGATTGTACGACTAAAACACTGTACGATGAGATAAAATTAGTTGATAAAATAGTTAGGAATTGCCATGAGATTCTGTTGTAAGAATACATACATATAATTGTTTCCTAAATAAATACTAACAAAAATGTGTTTAGTTATTGATAATAAAAAGGAAAACAGGCTCAGTTTAAACTATATTTCTTCACTAACTGTATTGCACAAGTGGCACTGTTGCTAGTGCATGCAACAAGAAGGGAAGATGTATTAGAAATCTGAAGATTTTTCCCTTTATTAGTTTCTTTATTAGTTCCTTTTTCCGAAGATCTCATTGGTATGTTTTGTTATAATTTCACTTTCCCCCTGTGACATTAGATTAAGGGGCGGGGTTATGGGAGACATTTTCATTGTTTGGCCACCACATGAAACTAGCGTTTTTAGCAAAATTAGTAAGGTGTTGGTAACCCACATTTTAAAATATGTACGACTTCTTTTGATATCAGGTTGTATAAGAATATAAATGTAAATACACACGCAGTCTGTGTATTGAGAGTCGTGCTGAGTGACACAAAAAGAAAGTCGCACCGAGTGACATTAAAAAAAGGTTGTGCTCACGCATCAATAAATTCCAAATTTCATGTCTATGCCACGAACTGCATTGATGCTGGGTTGCACAGACACAAACATACACATAAAACTGCAGTGCTTGGACTGTCAGCCCTGATCTATTGGGTGAACTAAATTAATAGCATAATTTTCTGGGCTAGTTCCTCTCACAGACTAAAGCTAAAGTTACTGTAGACAACATGTGTAGATCAAGGAGACATGGAATCATACAGCTCTTTGAATGACAGGATGAAACAAACACCTTCATGACCAGGTGCGCTTTTTATTTTGTTTCATTTTAAATTCTGCTGCTTGATATATAACATCCCCATGTACATGAAATAAATAAGTAAACAGTTTACAAGAAAGAAAGACCAGTTGCTCTTTTACACTAATGAGTTCTGAAAAAACTGTAATGTTTATATATATTTATCTCAAAATGTATCCTAAAAAACAAGATCTTTGAGTGTGTAAGCATACTTAACAATAAAAATATAAAATAAAAAAAGGAATGGTTATTCATTCATTCAATAAAGATGGACACAAATCAGGCAATATTTGATATTTAGTAGAAACCTGGTGATGTCATTTACATTTAGCCATTAAGCAGACGCTTTTATCCAAAGTTATCCAGAGTTCATAGAGCAATAAGCGATATGTAATACAAGAGCAATAATACTGTATATGTGCTAATAGAAAGTTACTTGTTTCAACACAAGCTAGACCAATACCTGTTGAGGGAAAGATAGCGGGTTAGTTTTTTATTTGTCTGTCAAGTATGCACAGAAGAGATGAGTTTTAAGTCGTTTTTTTAATTTGTTTCAGAAAAACAAATTTTAAACTAAAGTGGATATATCAGATTACTGGTGTCTTTGTCACAGAAAAAGATTTGTTCCCCGAAAAACAAATAAGATAATAAATAGATCTCAATTGTGATTATTGTTTTCTGAGGGTATATGAAGTGCAAAGCACACAATGAATGACAAATATTTTGTTTTGAATATTTGATTTTAACGTTGGACTCTTTAACCCAAACAACAGGTAAGTCGCTATGTTCTTATCAGCAGTATCTATGTGCTATTTTCTTATATTTGCTGTTATGACCTTTCAAATTCAGCAAGCTAAATATAGCTCAGTCTGTTCACATAAATCACATTACTATACGAACTATAATAAGTATTATATTAGCGTTCAAACAGATGATAATGTTGTTTATTCTAAGCACACGCTCTGAGGTTTCACAGTATGCGCAAGCCTTCCAACGGACTTTGACTGTAAATGTTTCATCATTTGCTAAAGCGAAAAAAAATCTTAACATCTTAACAAGATCATTCCTATTCGTTGTTATAACTGTTCTGCAGACACCACTGTTCTCTCCTTCCTCTCTTTATAATTTTTAAAACTTTATCTTCATAGTTTTATAGTTAGTTGATTGTTTTAGTTTGGAGTCAACGGACCTTAACTGTTTTATATTTGGTCCAACCTTTCTTCTTAAGCACATTATTTAAGAGATAAAGATAAGAAATTTCCTGGAGCTCTAAAGAATGTGCAAAAAACACAATTCACAGTTCATTGACTGAACCTCAGCAACATAAAGAACTAAAGAAACACTACAGACAGGACAGAACAGACACATTTTACATCCATTATGATAAAAACATCCTGCTTTGACAGCTGCATGTGACCAAACTTTGACAACGGAAGCATTCAACAATGATAAACATCTGCTCAAGTAATTTTGTTTTCTCAGTTTGGAGTATGAACTCCTAAAGTAAATGACTCTTTTTTTACAAGAAAATACAAGTGTTGCTTGCCCATGCAAAACTCTTTGACTTGTCGCTAGGGTGTTTTGGATTGTTGCCATTGCATGTGGTAGCATGGGTGGTTCCTTGGGCATTGTTGTATTGTCACGGAGTTATTTTTGGTGGTTGCTATGGGTTTCTAGGAAGTTGCTAAGGTGTTCTGGGTGGTTGCTAGGGTTTGTAGTAGGTATATGATATCCTGATGTCTAGGTTAGGAGTCCCTCCTTCATATAAATTTGAGAGACTGTTTTGCTATTTTGTCTTCATCCAGACAAAATTCTTAAAATCGCAAGCACCACTAATCTGATGGCGTACCTTCTCAAACAATTACATACAGGTTTGATTTTGTATTTAATTAAAAAATACATTCACAGTTGATATGAATGACTTGAAATGACTAAACGTATCCCTCCTTCAAGTGTGTGTGTGTTGGGAAACCACAGGTCTGTTTTGGGCATGAAAGCAACTGGCGAACTTCCAGTTCAACCATTTAAACCATAATGATCTGAGCCTGTGTTTCTCTTTGTCGCCGTGCCATGTTGACTCACAGAGCGAGCGTTACGGACCGTGATGCTCTAGTTGTTTATCCACTGGAATTTTCTTTCATCCTCTATTAGCTGTGAAAACATTGCCATGACAATTCGTCGCTCATTCCTTAGTCGTCACAATAGAAAAAGATGAGAGAGATGAGAGGCCTGAGAAAGTGTACGAGAGATAATGTGGCGAAAAAAATAGTTCAACCAAAGAATGTCATTGTTTACTTATTTCCTGCTTTTAAATCGATTGTAACATGCTGTTTGAAAATAAGCACTATTTAAAATGTACAAAGTTACGAAGCGTAAACACTCCCTGGCTACAGGGATATACAATTTTTTTCTGGAAAAATCTGAAACATTTGGAAGAATAAGAGGATTTTTTAAAATTAAGGTTTATTTTTAATTTAGTCTCTGCCCTGAGCAAGTTATTTCACTAAAGAGATGTTAACTTAAAGTTCTTACTAAAGAATAATAACAGAATGTTTCAAAATAGCCCAGGGCAAAAGTTAACATACCCCTGGTTCTTAATACTGTATGATGTTACCTAAACAATCAATGACAGTTTTTATGTTAAGTCATAGCTGTTTAAGGGTTTCCTGTTTGTCAAGAGTCATTAGACTGTCCACTGATCTTTAAAACAATCACCCAGGTCCTCCACAATCTTTACTTTTTCAGCATTTCTGGATATTTGACTCATGTCCAGCAGTAACTGTATGATGTTGAGATTCCTCTTTTTACATTGAGGACAATCAAGAGAGTCATACACAACTATTACAATAGATAGAAACATTCAGTGCTGCCCACAAAGTCAACACCATTCATTTAAAGTCAGGTGGGTGTAAAACCTCTGAAAATGGTTTTGGTGTAAAACAAATTAAATAAAATTTCCTGAAAAACATGTATTTTTAAATCTTCTGAAGGACATTAGTGAATGAAAAAATAAGATGTATAAACGAAACAATAACAATTTACACCAAAACCATTTTTAAGTTAAGTCACTTATTGAGTGATTTCAGCATTACGGGTGGGGCTTCATACAGATTCATACAAAATCCCCCCATACATTCTTTACATTTCCCGCAATATCATGTTCCAACAATAATATTTATTTTTTTAAGTCTTGTTCCACTGTTGGTAAATATTAATGCACCGTTTATCCATATAAGCGCTGACACCTTTCACTGTTTAGTTAAAAAGATTAAAAATATATATTTAATTTTGGTGACAGAAAGAACTCATTTCTATTTCCTCAGGCCGTTTCACATGTTAAACAACTGGCTTTGTGTTTTACCCAGAGCTGTGTTCAATCCATGTTTGTGATTTCATTCCAACATTTATTCAACATTCAGAGATTTACTTGAAGACCCCACTGTTCTGTTCAAGTGGGGGAAAAGGTGGATAGGGCCCATCTCGCCACCAAATCAAACAATCCGCTCCTCCTTTCTCTCATTGGGGAAAAGTTGATGTAATCTGATGGCCATCATCTACCGCGTTTGTTCCACACTCACACCTGTTGCTTTCTCTCGGCCTTCCTTTTTGATATTTCGATTCGGAGCATCCAAAAAGCGAGAAACAAACGCTGTCGCCGGGAACAAGAGCACTGAAGAATGAAAATCAAAGGGAAATGGGCAGTGTTTACTGGGAAGGGAGAGTTGGGGGTGGCTTGGCTGGCATGGACGGAGTCTGAATATTCAAGCGAAAGAGAGAGAGACCCCCGCCTCATGCTCCTGCAAATATTGTCTTATCCATTAGTGGGAGCACAGGAAGAAAAGAGTAGTCTGTCATTGTAAAGCTCATGAGGGAGAAGTCAGGGGAGGAATTCTATTCACAACCTCTTCTCCAGGGCCCGGCGGACAGGGCCATTTGTTTGGCCCTATTCAGGCGCCGTAGAGCGTAACAACAAAGAGCGCTTTCAGAGCACCTCACTGTAAAAGCATGTGAAAGAGAAAGAGCAGAGTGAAAAGAAGAAAGAGAGGAGAAAAAAGGAAGAAAACAACTTAGTTGGATGGGGAGGACTTGTTAAATTTAGACGTGTTTTTAGGAACCTTTGCTTGCGTGTTTGTTTATCCTCACGGAAAAAGCGGTGAACGGAGAAACTAAGAGTTGAACTGCTTTGAGCCTTGAAGAAGAATGTTACCCAACACTTACCGTCAATACTGACACCGCGTTGGCTCGCTTGAGGCTGAACCCTTCTCTGGGACACTCGAGAGCGGCGTCAGCATAAATCCTACCTGACGTGAGCTAGGAGAGATGCTAGCTTGTGTGTTTATGTATTTGCTCGAATGATTATTGCTTTAGCAGCTCAGTTCTGCTGAGTGGATCACCTCACCTCGCTGTGGGATGCGTAAACTCTCCCGAACGGCATCCGGGGTGAGTTCGTGTGAGTGTTTGTCTGGCTCAATATGACTCAATCAAGCTGCAAACTAGACAGCTTATTGTTTAACACCTTTGCACAAATGGACGTGTCTTAAAGAAGATATTTTACACTCAGCTCATATTGTTCTAAAACTATATGACTTTTTCCATGTGTGAAACATGGATATTCTTTACAGAATATTGTGTCCACAGCTGTCAAGCTCGTTCCCCGCCTGTGTTTTTTTGCCAGTCAGCGGCATTTTGATCATATTTTCAAAGAAAATATTAACATTGACAAAACTTTTGGAATGTTTTGTTGCATATATTTGCAAACATTTAACGTATCAAAGAAATAACAGAGCCTCTAGACTAAAAACATAAGAAGTAAAAACATAAATGTTTTCTACTCTTTATTCATTTTTATCCACGCTTGAATGTGGTATTCATAAAAAAAAAGAAATGGAACAACAATCTGAGAAATTGCACTATCAGTTACAATATAATTATCAAAAGTTAAATAGAGCTTTCACTTGCTTTTGGATCAGTCGATGCTGTACAATTTCGGAAGATGCGTAACAGCGCCCCCTACCACATTACAGTAAAAATATGAAAACATTGTCATACGTGACAGAAAATCTTGTTATTGGTGGAAATAAGTTAAAAACGTTAAAAAAATGGTTCATAAGAATTTGGACTACTAAATTTGTTCTGTTTCTCAAAGAAGCCTGTAATATCACTTCAGAAGAAGTCACAAAGATTACTTTTTTCATAATCACTGTGAACTGTTCCCTGTGCTACATTCACTTACACAAACTACATGAGGGTGGGTAAATAATGACAGCCTTTTCAATTTTGACAGAATTTTTCCTTTAAAAAATGAAACTAGTTTTTGTAAATGCAGTATTTTTATTTCATTCACCTCTCTCCAGGCTTCCAGACTGGTGTATCGAGTGAGCCTTACCAAACAGCAGTGTTCTTATAAAGATTATTTTTCTTGGAGTGGAGGCGAGTGAAAGTAGGACAGGTTTTCATCACGATAGGCGACGTGTCAAACGCATTACGACTCATCATGCAAATATGGAAGTTTCTGTTAATTAAGTCACTCTTGCAGAGGTTAGCGGAGGAATAGCTGTAGGTGCGCAAGCTTTCATCTGTACATCTGTATGTTTGGGTCTACCTGTCTCAAATAGATCGATGGATCGGGGGCTGGTGATGAAAACAGAATGCCTGCTCTGTTGTTGGCTTGTTTCCACTACTGCCAACTGTATTATATAGTGGATGGAGTGTCGCTTGACCAACGCAAACCTGCAGACAGAGAAAGAGAGCGAAGGAAAGAAAAAAATAGATGTTGTCTTTTCTTCACGATGGCTCCTGTCCAAGCCTTATAATCATGCAGTTCTATTTTATTGACAGATGTAACTACGAGGGTTGAAATGAATACAGATTGTTTTTAAGACCTCTAGGAAAGATTGAGCTCCAGACATGCATAAAATATGGCATTGGTGGCTTTGTTGTGCTTGGACCAGACGTTGTCTAAGGGAGGAGGACATTTCTGCTCAAAGAATAGTCTAAAAATAAAGATTTAATGTAGAAGTAGAGAAGTAGTTATAGAATCATTCACTTGTGTTTGGTTAACCTGTCAGTAAACTGACATTAACCGTCACAGGATTACGTTCAAACCACACTGATCTAAGTTAATGTGTTTAACAGACACAGAAACTGAATACTGACACTTATTATTGTTTGAAGGGATGCTTCGCCCAAAATTGAAATTTCTGTCATCATTTACTCACCTTCCAGTTGTTACAAATCTGTATACATTTCTTTGTTCTGGTGAACACAGAGAAAGATACATGGAAGAATACTTACAACCAGACAGAATTTCCATCCCATTGAATACCATAGTAGGAAGAATTACTATGGTAGTCAAAAGTGCCGCAGAAGTGTTTGCTTGTTCAAAATTTCTTATTTTGTGTTCAACAGAACAAAAAAAATATGAAGTAATTTCCCTACTATGGGAGTCAATGGAGGGCAAAATCTGTGTGGTGATAAGCTTTCTTCAAAATACCTTTCTCTGTTTTCATCAGAACAAAGAAATTTATACAGATTTTTCGAAGGTGAGAAAATGATGACAGAATTTTCATTTTTGAGTGAACTACCTCAATCAGGTAATTGTGTTACTTTATAATATATTATTTACCATAGTAATGTTTGTGAGGGTATTATAATAATAAATGTTTAGAGTGTTTTGTGGCTTCTGGTGTGTTGATGTGTGGTTGTTAGTGTGTTCTGAGACCTCATGTACCATATAAAACTGCATAGTTTTTTTTTTTAAGTGTCTACAGGATTGTGCACATATTTCCGCCACGTTTATAAAAAAATATTGTGCGTATGCAACATTAATACATCACACCCCTCGTTACTAGATGGTTTATATGATGATTGATACATGGTTTAATAGTAACAGTAGCCTGCTCATCATTACCGTACCCATCACTTTTATGCCCATCATTACTCTTAGACGTTTGTTTTTATATCCAGTAGAACCTCATGACAGATGGGGATCCCATAAAATAGCACCTCTGTGTCTTTTCTAGGAGCAGGGCACACACTTTAAACAGATGTGCTCCCCGTGTGTTTGGTCAACGTATGTCATCCGTGAAATCCTCACATGAATGGTAGGAAATGAGCTGAGCCAAAGTCATTCTTGAGGGAGAGAGTGAGACAGTGACAGAGAAAGTCGAATACCAACAATGCATCGTTCCTTCCAGAAAAAGCCACTGCAATCAATTTGTAATTGCTCTCCAAATGACCAATTCCTGCCGAACGAAGAGAGCCCTCTCTTCGTAATATTTACCCAAACCTTGACAGGAAGCATATTTCAGAGTGCTGGACTCTTGTGGTGACTAATGTTTGGTCGTCTACCAGCCCTCCCTTCAACTGTTAAAGCCGCCACTGAGAACGGGGAGGAAAATGAAAGCGAGGCCAACTTTCATTTATGTTTTTCGACTTAGAGAGAAAAGCTCAGCCAAACCTGAGAACACCTCTTAAATCCGACTTCCAGTGCAAATACTCAAACTAACAAACACATCGCCCCCATTTCCTCCCATCAGCTCCTTCCTCAGAAGAAAACACGCTCTGGTTAGGATGTCTTCCAGAACTCAAGTCAAATCCATTAATGGCTTCTTGTAGAAAGTACATTGGTGTTTTGGACAAACTTTGACCGCAGAACAACATTCTTTGCGGTTTGCATGGGTTTTAATGGAGCCTGGGGGTAGGAGATGCAGCAATATTGAAACTAGGCCTGATGTTTAAAGCTGTCAGTTAAACAGGACAGGTGGACGCTCATTTACAACCATATAACCCGGGGGCAATGCAGGCCTGTCGAAGGTTAGTGAAGGTTTATTAACGCAAGCAGACAGCTTACTTGATGTTCCCTATGAGAATGTTTCTGTGTAACCCATCTTAACACCAGCAGCATTACTATTAAACTTCGTGTTAGGTTTGCTATACTCTTAAGAAAAATTGTTCTAAATAGAACCAAAAAGGATTCTACAGCAGAATCCTCTTTGGTGCAAAATAGAACCCTTTTTATAAGGTTCCATGAAAAACCCTGGCTTGAAACGTGCTATATAGAACCTCAGTGGTTCTACAGTATAAAGAACATCAGAAGTCAGGAGGGGTTTTCATTTCAAGTTCTTTTACATCTTTGACTTGTCAGCTCTTTTTGTGAAAATAATTAATATTAATAAGATAAACGAGATCATTTGTAACCATTGTGGCTTATAAACCAAAATATTTTTAATAATCATGATTTTTAATATTACAGATACCCGTAAATATGACACCCCTACATATATCACAATTGAGTTTCTGCATGAAACAAAAAAAGGGTCAAACGGGTCAAAAACAAAAATAAAACTTTACTTACTAGTTAATTCATTTATTTTTCTTGTGTTATTTTTGCGTCTTAAGTAAATGTGTCATGAGTCATGAAGTCGATATTTGTGATGAAAACAAACAAAAATACTAAGAATTATTATTATTATTTTCTTATTTGTTTTTTTTTTTGCAATGAAAAACAACACTGGTGACCCCATAGCAACACCCTAGCAACCACTTAGAGATCTAAGTAAAAATAAAAAAAAAACATCAACACTCAGATCACCATGATAACTACTGTATTTAGCAATGTTAGGTATAGCAGTGGTGACCATTGCTTTGAAAATGAGACAAGCATATTTCAAGTTTAAAAAACATATGGCTCAATTGTGCTGTTTATATAACAACTAAATGATCGTGTTGTGCTGTCGGTTTTTCCATGTGCTCATCTATCTGTCTGTCTGTCCTCTAGCCAGCCTGCAGGAGCGAGTGTATATCTGTTTCCAAACAGGACCTTCCCTCCAGCCATGAATGAATTATGTCTGACATGTTGCAGGAAGTTCCTTTGGCAGCAGATACTTTACAAACGCTGAAGTATACACTCCACAGCTCCGCCACACTCAAACTTTTCTTCGGTGAGAGGATCAAATCTTGGCAGAGCGTAAGTACAAGCTTTTCCTTTATCATTAATCTACATGTATTTGCAAAATCAACCCTAAAAGTTAGTAAGTTGCTGAACTAATCATTTTTTATATCTGACACATGGACAACCAGGGAAACAGGTAATGTCGTGTATCAGTGGGACATTTGTCAAAGATGTCTCTGCTAACAGGGCCCGTGCCAAGAACACAAGACATTGTGACTTACAGGCAGAAAACAAGAAGTTAAACCCCTTAACATCTCCGCTAAGCCTGAGTGAGAGCAAGGTTGCTGTCAGCTGCCATTATAGAGTCGAATTCCACTGAAATGACTTAATTGCCGTGTAGTTTTACAAATGGTGAATTTCAGGTAAATCGAGAAGGTGTTATCACCAGGCCCGGACAACGATTCTCGCCCTGCAGGGTGGATTTAGTCGAAAGGCGTCTCGCCCTGTTACTGGCACCGTTACCAAGAAGGCCAAAGAGACACAGGTAACCAAGCAAAGCTGACACATAGCCACCCACACATACATCAGAGAAGGAGGAAAAAGTTGCATAATTGTAGAGAATGTCAGCCAAGGAGAACTTCACATCCTCTCCGAGTATATCCTGTGCTTTCAGAAGGGGTTTTCTGCGTGCACCCCAGAACAAATAGCAGGAACTGGGCCTACAGACGGGGAGGAGAAAGCGACAGGGTTGTACAGACACATGCTTTTAGCGCAACGTGTCGGGACGGAGTACTCTTCCGAGCCCCCAGGGGACGGCTTTTTCAGCAGATCTCGAGTTCACCGAATTATTTTCATCTCTTTCTCTGTACTTGGAGTTTTATATGCAGTTATTGCTTGTAAATCATGAAATGTTGAAAGGTTTTTAAAAGGACTTTGAAATGATGCTCCATCAGGTATCAGCTGTTCGTAAAACTGTTGAACAGGTGAGTGAAAATACTTTTATTTGACTGCCTGTGGACATTAACAGAGCAGTGTTTTTTATCAGAGATTCATTCTAAAATAAAATAAAATAAAATAAAATAAAATAAAATAAAATAAATAAATAAAATAAAATAAATAAATAAAATAAATAAATAAAATAAAATAAAATAAAATAAAATAAAATAAAATAAAATAAAATAATAGATAAATAATAAATGATTATAAAATATGAAATAAATGAACAAAATAGAGGTAAATAAAAAGAGGGTACAATATTTTTTAGACAGACTTTTGTGAAAGATAAAAATCAAATAAAATCAAAAACAAATTTTTGCACTGTATTGTATTGTCTTTTATGGTTAACAGAAAAAGTATAATGCCCATATGTAAAATTACCAGCACTTTTAACTTTTTTTATGTTATTGTAGAGTTTAGAGATTTCCTTAAAGTTAGCGCTCATATTCGTTGACCTTTGTTGTACATGGAAAAAAATACCTAAAAATTTCAAACCCTAGATAGTGTTCCGATATGTTTATCCTAATCATTGTGTTTTATTCTGTCTTCTTTCTTTTCAGAAAAAAATGTTTGGCCTGAGAGCACCGCTGAATAATACTTGTGTCTTGTAGCAGATATGTCCTCATTCACATCTGTGTCACCGAATATTTATTCTGTCAGCCAGGAACTCGCTGGAGGCTTCAGAAATACCAGAGTGACTTCTTCAACATCGACATGTTAACATCTTGTAACATGCTTGAAAACTCTCTGAAGGAGCATGTATAGCATGTGCTGCAGAACTGCAGAGTGTTCAAGGGTGGAGGGGAACGTTCAACCTCCCTAATTTAGGCTTAATCTTCCCAATAGATGCCAAAACAAAGGGTTTTTTAGGGAGATGCTCTGACACACTGTTCACTGATACTTATGCGAGGAGGAGAAGTTGCAGTACTAGCCATTTCCTATTCCCATCCCCCAACTTTTCCCTCATTTCCCTTTCTTTTCTCCATTTCCTTCTCTTTTCACTGTGTCAATGTGTGAAGGTCAACAATTCAAGTCTCAGCATGGTTTTCCACATTTAAGGGAACACCAAATTACTTTTTTGAAGCTGTTGAAGCAAAAGCCTCACATGACTCATGGCTTCACGTTTTCAAAAGTTAATTGCAACACATAAAAATAATATACAGCCTTAAAACCAACAAATCTAAACAGTATTTCTCTGAAAGCCATTAGCTGACTAGTTATAAATGCTTAACAATCAGTTCATCTTATACACAATATTAATGGCAACATGTTCTCGCTCTTCTTCATGACTAAGCAAATACATTCTTGGCTAACTTAACCTCACAAAGTTATAAATATGTGGACATGAATTACTCTCAAAATAAGATGAGGGGAGATTAACTGTAACAGTGCTTTCAAACACCCCACATTCAAGGCTAAGGTTTTAGTTGGTATTTATTGGCCTTGCTAATGTTTGCCGACTGGATTTGCCACCGAAAGCCTGAAGCACAGGAGCTCCACCACCTCACCGACTGTGTGGTCCTTCAAACTTTTCTGTTTAAAGCTTTTCCTCCGACCAAAATCACCATATTACTCTCTTTAAATGGAACGTTGGCCTTTAGAAATGGTCACGGCGGTGTGATTTTGGTTCATTGGAGCATATGTTACAACTTATATTTCAGAATCGCTGTACTATCATTCCAACCTCAGTACAATTCCAGTTCCACTTCCAAACTCAAATTTAACAGCATTAATATTTCTTTTGCTTTACTGTGTGTTTGGCTTGCTAACTGGAAGGCCAAACAAAATAACGTGTAATTGCATACGTCGAAAATATGGGCTATAATGTATTAGAAGAACAGTTCTTAATGTTGTTGTTTTCTTTGGCATGGAGGTTAACATTTTATTTTAATAGTAATAAATCACGGCTTGTGGTACATACCAGTTGCTTCTGAATCAGAGCCGCGTTCACAAAGCCTCTTAGCGGAGAAGCTAAAATAAGTCATGGTTTGTTAAGGCTGCGGAGGCTCCCATTATGTGGTTTGATAGATCCTGTTAGCTCTAAATTTAAGCACAAATGAAGTATGTCGTCAGAATCTGTGGCCATGAGACAACAACACGCTCCAAACGTGGCTCGACAACACTTTTTTCTTTCTTATTTACAATCTAATCTAATATAGCTGCAATCAAATGATTTGAGCCAAAGTGCACATGAAATATAAATCAGCCGTTTGCAACGTTAATTGGAAATTTGACAGAAAAATGCACCCATCCAACAAACATTTCCTTTTTTCCGACAGAAATGTTTTTAAAAATTAATTTATTGTCCGTAACTATGGTAATTGTGCTTTTAAGACCTTACTGTTTGAATCAAGCTTCCATAAAACGCAGTTAAAACATGGCACATACAGGCATAAAAGACCCCATTAAACGTTTCGAAGACCACAATTTTATTTCCTGTGTTGACATATTTCCTTTTGAAACAGAGCAGGAAATATCAAGGGGCTTGAACTTTGTTTTAACAAGGCAATATCCTTGAGTTTACGGATCCCTTCAAATCCTCCTGGGAAGTTCGTACTTAAGAGTTCGGAAGCTATAATTATGATGTGAAGTGGGCTTAAGTTATATTTTCAGCACAAAGGCAACAAAATGAAGAGCACACAAAAAAATGCACATTAAGTGTGTAATTGACTCTTAGTATCTAAGTATTTTATGTTTCTCCTCGTGTCCCAGAATATGATTAGAAATTACGTTTTATTGTGCAAGCCTGTCACCTCATACAGACTTCTTTTTGTCTGCAAATTCAAGTCCAATGAAGGCAGCTTGTCAAAGAACTTTTTTCTACTTGCCCTAACGGTTAGTTAGTAAAAGGAGGTATTAACTTTTCAAGCTTATTAAGCATATTGGATGAGCTCAAAAATACAACACATCCACTAGAATCCACACCATTTTTATTTAATTGGGTCTTTAAGCTAATATGAGCGCATTTATTTCTGCAATAAGAGAATGAGCCCGGCAGCTGGAGCAGATTGAAAAAGTTGTTGTTTGAATAGTCTGTGTTGTTTTTGAACAATTGCCACTAATTTGCCATCTGGTTTGGGCCCCATTGTGGTGAGCATTACAGAAGCTTTTCAGGGTTGGGCTGACATGAGTGTGGGTTACTATGTGTGTGTGTGATGAGTGGTCCTGGTAAACCCTACAGTTTGGGGATCAAATGTCCCCTTAAAGATGGAAATACCAGTAATGTTTGACCTCGTGAAGACATTTTTTGGTCCCAATTTTTGATCCCATTAAGAAACAGCTCATGAAACAAACTAAATAGCTTTCCTGTAGCTCAGTGGTAAGATCATGGTAACACCATAACAACACCAAGGTCATGGGTTCGATCCAAGGGATTGCACATACTCAGAAATGAATGTATAGAATAAGATTTGGATAAAAGCGTCTGCCAAATGAATAAATGTAAATGTAAAAGATGTATATTTGAACATTATATGTGATGGTTAGGTTAAGGGATCCTGTAGAGTGAGGGTTAAGTGCCTGGTCATGTGTTTCTCTGTTGTGCTCATATTGTCTGAATCATTGTCAAATGAAATATGGACCAATCTATTTTGTTTCTGATTGTGGCAATTTCAATCACATTTTGATATGAACAATTTAAAAAACACTTAACATGATTTGGTCACATGACACATGAAAAGCATCAAGGATTTATCAATTTGATATATTTTATTCTGTTTGTGTTTGTGGAATGAATTAGATTATATTGATTGTAAATCATATCATTTTATTCAAAGAGCGATTTTCTTTAGATGGTGCGTAAGTAACAAGAACGCAAAGATGAGACCGGTCTTATGAGGCAACTAGGGGAAACAAACTCGGATGGACGTGCCGCGATGACTTCTGGGATTTCAAGGTATGGAGTCTGCATTCGATGAATCCTTGAAATAAGGCACACATTCGGGTACTTTCATGTATTCTCTGTACTTGTGTTCCTGAGTATTGGAATGGAGTTGGGTGTTTTTTTGATGACATAGAGGGAGAACACGAGGATGCCAGATCGCAGAAGAACGCATATTGAGAAACAGCCTTGTAAATAGTCATAATTTGAATAATAACGTTTTTTTATTATTACTGAAGTTATTAAGTGATTCACCCAAAAATGGAAAATTCTGTCACCATTTACCCACCTTCGAGTTGTTTCAAATCTGTATAAATTTTGTTGTTCTGATGAGCAAAGAGAAAGATATTTGGAAGAATGCGTATAACCAAACAGATCCAGTGCCCCATTTACTCCCATAGTAGGAAAATATTATTAATAATTTTTCTGTTCAACACAAAAGAAGACATTTTGAAGGAAGTACATCTAACAGTTCGGAGGCACTTTTGACTACCATTGTATTTTTTCCTACTATGGGAGTCAATGGGGGTTATAAGCGTTCTTTCGAAAATATCTTTCCCCATGTTCATCAGAACAAAGAAATTTATACAGATTTTAAACAACACGAAATTGAGTAAATGATGACAGCATTTTCATTTTTGGGTGAAGTATTTCTTAAAAGTGTATTGTTTTACACATGCCATTTTCTGTCCTGTATGTTCATATCTGTATATTTTAATAACTATTTGCATAATTGTGTGTTTGTTGTGTTTAATGACCAGAATTCCTTTCCCACTGATGACTAACTCACATTGCTCACACTAATCAATAGACTCCTTTCACATTTCAGCCAACACACGCACACACACACGCCTCATTTGAGAGAGAGGGAGGCAGATAGAGAACCCAAGGGTATTAGACAGGTATTGCATTATTGAAGAGTGCATCTTGCCAAGCAGACTCGGCTTTAAAATAGTGTTCTGCGCTGCAGCAACCAGAAAAGTCAAGCACACAAAACACTGACCACAGCTAGATTTTCCTGCTTCTCAGCTATTTTATAAAGCAAGGTGAAACATCATCTCCAACTTTCTGCATGACGATACACACAGGTGCTATTCTGCTTCCCGGTTCATCAGAAAGTCAAAAACAAACTGAAGAGTGCATTGAATTATTAAAATAAAAATAAATAAAAAATTTAACACAATTAATGGGTTCAAGTTAGAATTTTCTGAACAAAGGCAAAATTCAATACTTAGATATGATGTGGCGTTAAAGGCATTAATATAAATATGAGAATATTTTATTCAACGAGGACATGAGAACTTCAAGTTTTGTGTGATGTTGCATTGAGCAGTAAGTTTTTGAGTTTTATTAAAACCTTAAAGGTCCAGTGTATGAAATCTAGCTGCATCTAGTGGCCTAAGTAGACCTAAGAACGCACTTCCAGCAATTGTTATCGAGACCAGTGCTTCTGTTGGAAAGAGCAGGGGACAGTATGAGCAACCAAATGATTTTATTTTTTTATTGATGTCAGTTTTAATATTTTGCTTTGGAATTTGTAGTTTTATTGTGATCTTAGCAAACAATTTTAAAGTTATCAGTGTTCCCCTATTTAAGTGGGACCCGGTCTCATATAACTGAACTTTGTTCACAGAAGAGCTACCACACTAAATGCAGGTGTGTAATGATTCCAAATATTTTGTGAATGGATCAGTTAAGATATCATGTCACCACACTGCATTTTCAGGACGGCTAATCTGTTCTGATGCATCCCAGACAAAAGACCACCAACTCATCTATCCACCAACCACTGTGTTATAAAACAGTACATTTGTGGTTAGACTAATATCACTTTATAAATCTCACACATGGATAAATCTTGGCATTTTAAATAATCAGCTGCCTTATTAAATTTTAATACTTTCTAAAATGTTAAAAAGCAAACATCATTATGCGTTTTGAAGAATAAATAATTGATTTGATCCACTTTCCCAGTCTTGATGTCCGTGAAATTATAAGGAAGGTTATTGGATTAGCATTTAATTCGCATCACATTATTCCATGTTTCTTTCTAAATGATGCGTAAGCTGATATCAAAAATGCTTTTAAACTATAAATTAAAATTAACTTAGAATCTTAGAATGTCAACAGAAAAAAAAACAATGGTGCAACCTTTCAAAATATTGTCTTACTGATCATGCAGGAATAGGTATAGTGAAAAAATATTTCAGAATAACATTGAAAGTATAGCCACCTTAGGGGAATGTTTTGTACCGAACAAGAACTGTTTAAATCGCAAATGTTATTGTGACATGATTTATTCTATTTATAACATATATGTGATGGAGACACCAACTCTCTCACCACACATCCACCATGCTCACACTCACTGGAGTACTAACCACCTGCCTCTCATCAGCACCAGCATAAAGACACTCACCCTGCGTTCCAACTGGGATATATCGCCCTCCGAAGGGCCCTTCGGAGTGACAACAATCATGACCGCCATACTGAAGGGTCGTTCCAAACCGAAGTGTTTATAGCTGGCCTCTTCAAAGGGCCCTTCAGAATGAAGGTTTTCGAAGGGTACAACTGATGGTCACTTCGGGCTCCCATGATTCTTTGCGTGGTGATGCTGCCTCCTTATACACCCGGGATGATGACGCAGAAGGGCACTTCAAGAAACAGTTGTTTTGTCACCTACACCCTTTCAAAGCTCTCACTACGGAGGGCAAACCATTCGGGGGGCTTAGGGCATAGGTATGAGCCCTTCGAAATAGAACGCAGAGTCAATCAGCCTGCGTCCCACATCGCATACTGTGACATATCGCAACTAAAACAGTACGTTCTATATAGTATGAGTGGGAGTAATATGAATTTATTTCGGATATACTGCGTCCGCCCACACCTACTGTTTTTTGAATACTAATGTATAATACTGAGGCAGCCTCGGTCATCATTTTATCGCGTTTTTTAAATACAGATTCTAAATCTGCCGTACTCACCTGGTTATTTGGATTATTTTGTCAAGTCTTCAGTCTGATTGTCTTCATCATTCTTCGTCTGAGTCCTAGTCGGTGTAGTCATCTGTCTGTTCCAGTCATCCTCATCTCAAGTCACCATCTTCACCCTCTTCACTCCCGGATTCACCAACCCTGCTCACAATGTCCTGCAACCATCAAGGACAGTTTTATTATCAGTATCCTCATCCCCTCATTCATAGATCAAGTATTTCTCACCTCCAATCTGCTTGTGCATGCCAAAGTAATTTACCATCCGCCTTTGGAGTGTTCTGTTACAATATAAGTGCATTCAATGAATATCTTGGGATCTTTTTACAGGTATCAAACAGACCGAATAAATTTCAGGCTTCATCTCTGTGTGTCACATCCCATCAAGACTTGTTCTTGCATATGTTTGAGAGCTTTCGATTCTTGTCACATTGAATATTTATGGCAAGTTTTGAAAAAAGGAGAGAAAAAAGCCTTGATGAAGATCCTTTAAATAATACAAACATGTACAACAAACATGTAGCAATGTCAGTGTGATTTGTAAGCCCAGAGCGAGAGCAGTCGGCTATGACAGCGTGGCAATCTACATGTCAATTTCTTTTAATTGGCCAACCTGACTTTGATGCAACTGTTGACAGCTTTTGGCGGCAAGACTCTAGATCTACAATATGACATTCTGCCGTTGTTAGGCGACGCTGCATTTGTTTTCCCTGTAAAGCCCTTCATGTTGATTTTTTTTAAGGATCTGATCCATAAAAAGGAAATTTGGAGCCGGATTGTTGCTTTTCTAAATGCGCGGGGTGGCCTCAGCTGAGGAAATTTGTTACGCCTTGCAATTTAAGGTGCCTAAAAAGTGACAACCTGAACAAGTAGTACAAAAAAAGCCCACATATCGAGACTTTTGGTCTAATTAGAAAAGAGCAGTGTTATTTCCTGTGAGGCATACTGACTGTTTTCAAAAACAGCGAGACAACACTCCTCCTTATGTAATGACATTGACAATGGCCTTATAGTTTCAGTTCATCTTACATGGCATTATGAAAACAGCTTGCACAGACACTATATATGCTTTAATTGTATTCCTGTGCTCATACCGTTGCAATCAAACGCAGTTGAACATGACATCGCAGGGGTCTTTGCAAATGCTATTTTAATAAGACTAGAGGTCTGAAAAGAAGTGGGAAAAATAATACTTGTGATCAACAGAATCAATGTCGCCCAAATAAATATAAACTTTCACTGTTAAAGAACTTGTAATTTTACAGAATTTTCACAAATAATGTTACATTCGAAATTTTACTGTTTTTATATATTTTTTCATAATTTAATATGAAAAACAGTGTTTTACCATATTTTTCGGCAGCCCATCTAACAGATTTTTTTTTTTTACAGTTTTTATACAGTACAGACTATTTGATGGTTGGCAGTGGGTTGCAAAGGGGCGATTTGAGAGAAAAAAAACTATACTACTATCAAAAATATATACATTTTCAAACCATGTTGTCAGACCCACGTGTTTTGTGTGGAAGCACAAGGCCATTGTTTGTATTTGGTGTGCCATGTACTCTCCTGTCTCCCAGACCCTTGTTTCCTCATAAATGATCTTGTCATTAGCTGTCTCTGAATTCATCCCTATCTCCTACATAGTGCACTATGTTGGGTGTCCGCCATTTTGTAGAGTTCGCTGAATTCTCTCATTCCCTACATTCGTTCGTTCATTCACTATTTCCCATGACACAATGCGACACAATGCGTGCCCAAGATTAGCATCAGCTGACGGTTAGTGACTGTTAATGCCACGAATGTACTTTTATACACTTGTGTTTGTTCTTGTTGAGTTATTTTCTACTTTTTGAGAATAAACGGATGAATTGATTGTAACATACACTTGTGTTTTATTTTAAATATATTTAGAAACCTAACCTACCCTAATAAATGTAATAGTGAATAAACGTGGCAAACATTTGTTTTTTTGTTTTTATTATAAACTAATACCATAAACGTGACAAATAATGTGAAAGTGAACTTTACCATTTTACAAAACAATCCATAAAGCCACACATGTGTAATCTTAGCGTTATGTCGAATGCCTGCCACAGTACTGTTAGACACAGGATATGTTACGTGAGTGTCCGAAATGGTTCACTCATTTTTATTCACTTCTTTCCCATATAGTGGAGTATTTAGCATTCGCCAAATAGGGAATAGTGAACAAGTGAGCGAATTCAGACGCAGCTGTTGTTTTTTCCTCCTCAACTGTAACCCTTATTATTTGCTGCCTATTTAGTGCCCTTGTGTTTGCTGTCTCGTGCCGGGTTGTTTTGTAATCTTTGTATTAACTCGTGTAATTTTGAAGTTCCATTTAGTCTTATCTAGTCCAGTTATGGTCAAGTTTCCTTTATTTTTGTCAAGCTTCTTCTTGTTTTACCCCTTTGTGGGTTTTGTTTTTTTCCCTTGTATATTGTGAATAAAATATCTGCAACCGCTGTCTGCGTTTGGGTTACCCATGTCATTCCATGGTCAACTATTTTATATTCTATGAAGAGCCATCTCATCGTCATTTGTTAGGTATTATTGCTTCTGTTTTTCCTTCATTTTAAATATCAGAAATCCTACCAAGTATGTTCTCAAAAACATCTCCTTTTTGTCACATTTATAACGCATGAATTTCATGAATGGAAAAAATGTGCATAGACTGATATTTTTCGGATATCTAGACTCAAATCAACAGGGTGTAAGAAAAAATAAAGATATAATTCAGTATGTTGGTAATAAATAAATCCTCTTAGAGTTTATATTTCAAGTTTTGACTGAACATGACACATCCATAACTCTGGAATTGCCCTGAGGTGTTTGCTATTCAGTTGCTAGGGTATTCTGAACAGTTGCTAGGTGGGCCCTTCGTTAAATGTCTTGAGATATAGTTCACGCCTGTTATTACCATACAACTGTATAGTATATTACTATACATATCTAGTAATGATGCACAGTCACACTGTTATTTATTTAATGCTGTAATAAGGCAGTGGAGAAATAATAACAATGAGTATCATACAATAACAATAAAAGCAGCACTATACAAACACTTCCATGAATTTCAAACAACTGTCTGCCGATTTGTCACATTGACAAGACGGAAACATGAATTGCTCATATCTGTGGTCTGGCTAGAGTCCAGAACTCTCCCAGTGGACCACGAAGACAGTCTACCGCACCCTGTTGGGTCATTTCCAGAGCGACGGTGAGAGCTGGCGACGGCCCTGTCGGCCGAGCGTGTAGGACAGGAAATGATTTGTGCAGTAGTGGGTACGCTCCGGCTCCCCACCCCGACACCACACGACTACACAGCAGAATCACAGCAGACGCTGATAACCGCTAACTGCTATTAGTCATTCCAGACTAATGCTGACACAAATGAAAGGCATGAGTTCAGAAACCTCAAATGTGAGGATTAACTGTAGTTAGATGGGGTTGGATTTATTCTTATATGTGAACATATAAATAACTTACATTTTTTTGTTCAAAGTTTTCATGTTGCCTAAGAATGCGGAGAGAGAGAGATGTTTTTTGTGCTCCACATTCAATAGTATAAATAACACGTATAACAAGAGGAATTTGTAACTTATATCAAGGTTAATGCTTTAAAATGTAATTTAGAGTATCAACAATTACAAGTTATTATTTCTTTTGAAACCTCTGAGTTATCAGATCTAAGATCAGCACTTTCGTCTTGACTCCAGCCTGGTGGTGTTCAAGGTTTACACCAACCGGCTCCAGTCAGCTAGTCTCCTTCAGAATGACTGTAATCTACTCTAAACGCAAATAAACCTGCATTACTGCCAAAAGCAGGCCTCTAACCAATCTTTTGCACCTAAAACCAACACTGCCATGCGATTCGCACTGCTCAGGTAGGTCTCTCAGCACAATGCAGGTTAAGATTGAATGCGTTTACGCACCATTTCCATTCAAAGGATCTGGAGAGAGAGAGGAGGTGCGAGAAGGGGCGGCCGAAACAGAGGATCAGCCTTCGTTTAGTGATTAAGACGGCATGAGCAAGATAAAGTTTCCGAGTGAACGTCACTCCGGGAGATGACACACAATAGTGGAACACCCTGGAGAAGTGTAGCGCACAACAAAACGTAATCTTTAGCTTAACTGCTAAATACCTGTCAGACTCTCTGCCCTTTCACCTTTCTGTGCAAAATGAGTTTAGCTTAAACAGATTTTAAAGAGATTAAGGGGATATGATTCGGAGTTATCAACATGTCCTAACTAGAAACAAAGCGACCTAGCTTCAAGGCAATGTAACACAGCCAGTCAAAATATACTCGGTGTTCTGTGTATAGTTTTGTTAAACAGGATTTTAAACCAATGTGATTTCACAACCCTTTTAAAAAACAGCATATGCTGGGTTAGTGATGTTTTGATGCTGGTTTGACCTGCACATGACAAGCTAAGGATCAGCTTTAACCAGCACATGTTCAGCTTTAACCAGTACAAACCAGCAACAAAACATACCCAACCACCATATGTTGTTTTTTCAACAGGGATATGCTAGTTAGGAATGTTTCGAAGCTTGCTAGCTGGTTTGAGGTGGTCCTGAGCTAGGAGTTAGCTGCTTGGAACCAGCTTAGGACCAGCAGATCTTAAACCAGCTATGGACCAGCACATGACAAGCTAAGGACCCGCTTTAACCAGCACATGTTCAGCTTTAACCAGTACAAACCAGCAACAAAACATACCCAACCACCATATGTTGTTTTTTTCAACAGGGATATGCTAGTTCGGAATGTTTCGAAGCTTGCTAGCTGGTTTGAGGTGGTCCTGAGCTAGGAGTTAGCTGCTTGGAACCAGCTTAGGACCAGCAGATCTTAAACGAGCTAAGGACCAGCACATGACCAGCTTAAACCAGCTCGAACCAGCTAACTTGCTTCAAAACATACCTAACCAGCATATGCTACTTTTTTTCAACAGGGTATACGTCCATTATTTGTGCAATTGCAATTGTACACATCTATGCTTTCTGTCTTGGTTGTGAGCTCCGAGCAAGCCCCTCAGAGTACTGAAGTAAATAAAATAAATAACCTTGGCCCATGGGAAGAGTTGGGGTAAAGTAAACGTTCAATTTCAAAATGAAGGGCTAGGTAATTTGCGTATTTGATAATTGGCTATATATATCTATAATTGGTAGTCTGTGGGACATAACTCTTTACATATGCATATGCAGTTGCTTTATATCCAATATTGAGTAAGATCCTGGACTCTCCGGCCCACCAGCTGCACCAAATATTAGCGAGTCGAGACGCTACCCCCAACATGCTAATTGGTGTCCTTCACTCTTCTCTCCACCCCCTCCGTCCGCCCATACAAACACCACACGGCACATTCCAACCGTCAGTCATCTACAGTGACAGTCCGGCCTATAGGATGAATCCGAGTGGGCGGCGCCCTAAACAGCACTAATTGTGAGCTGTTGTCCAGGCCCCTCACCCTTTGACTTCTCTTCCCACTCCTCTTCAACTCATTCTCTCAAGGAGGCTTTTTATACATGACAACCAATCTACTTCAGGTTTAGACAGATGTGGACTGAGGTGAAAGTTTGTGGATTTGGTTTAAAAGCAGGTTCTAGGGTTAAAGAGACTAATGTCTTGAGACGCTGAATGCCTTTGTGTGACACAAAGTTGTAAGGAAGAAATCCGCGTTAAAATAGGTAAATCTCTTAAAATATTATTCCATGTGTGTACAGAAAACAAGAATGTAACATATAATGATTGACATAGTGACAACAACAGCAAAGTCTCACCGTAAATAAGAAACACGGATGCTAACAGCTAAACAGTTTGGTGTTGGGATTTTTGACAAAAGCCGAAACTTATTAACGTCTGACAATTCTTAGAAAACTGCCACAAACGCTGTGTTTTGTTTATGCTGGTGCGTTTAAACCACATATTCTCTCTCTCTCTCTCTCTCTC